>NW_014332821.1:262119-331511 GCF_000341935.2 Cephus cinctus
TGAGAGAGAGAGAGAGAGAGAGAGAGAATATATATATATAGTATATGTATACAGAGAGACAGAGTGTGTGTTTGTGTGTGTGTGTGTGTGTGTGTGAGAGAGAGAGAGAGAGAGAGAGAGAGAGAGAGAGTGAGGTCTAACGAAGGATTCGTAATCATTTTCTCCACCGGATTCATAACGGATTGATGACGGAAGATTCGTACACTGAGTTTGTTACCTCGTCACCGGTTTTTAGGCAAATTTAAAGAATACAGTATGTATAGTCCACAAAAATCTCTCTGACCCTTCATTTCACTTTTCTTTTATTTTTTCCACCCCGTCTCACCATCTCTATAACGTCGTTATGTCTTCGTCAGTTGGATGACAGGCTTTTCATTCGGTCATACATACAGAGGGCTCGTGCACCCTTTTGTAATACTCAAGTGATCGAGCTTGCGTCTCCTGATAGCGTTAACAGAGACCTACCGTGTGCGATCCAATGATGATAATAATAACGATACTTCTACTAATGAAGAAGGGAAGAAGCGTAGAGAACGCATTGCAGGGTCTACGATTCGTCGTCGAGGGAGCAGTACGTTTTCCACCCCTTCCCTGGCCGGAAGCGCCGCTAGGCTCCCTGCACGGCATGACGCAAATTTAATCGCATATGCAATAACTTGCACCGGTGAACTCATTTGCACATGCAGTAATTACGTTTTGATATCGTTGAAACAAGTGGGAAGTTCTTTGAGCCTGGTGGAACGACTCGTAGTTGGAGATAGAACAGATAGTAACACCTCGGCCATGGCGAAGTAATCGAGATGGGTTCGTTCCTGAATAAATGAAAAAAAAAAAATACAAATAAATTTTAAAAGAATTTAGTTGAAAAATTTAATTTGAAAAATTACTTACCTTCTCAAAGATTCGCGTGTATTCGTCGGTAATTTCTAATAAAACATATACCATTTGCATTAAATTTCATTGTCGCCTATAAAATTGTAATGTACTTACATATTTTTAATGAGATCGTAAGGATGTAATTTTACAATGTGCCTTGACCAAAGTGTTGAATAATATGACAATGGTGTTACACCGGGCTTTTGAAACCCAAATGATTCACCTGAAGTTAATGCACCTATTTGAATCTTATGGTAAAACCATTTTCAGGTGGTCCTTTTGGGCTGAATAACTAGGTATAATAATAGCTTTTGTGCCCACTCGGCGTTCAAGCGACACGTCGTAATGAAAATGGTAAAACTATTCACTTTCTTGTAATCTTCGACCGTGATAACGTTTAACTATGATGAATATGAATACTGCGCTGATGATCCCGCTTAGCTACATACATAAATCATTACTGTTAACTGCTTGAGTCTCGAGACCGCCGAGGGGCAAATCATTCGCACGAATAATTTACAGCTGGAATAGTTTCCCGCTTTAAAGCGCTTGGGATAATTTTGTCCAATTTCATTATAAGTACAGTCGTGACGATGAATTGTTTTTATAATTTACAGATAGTAAAATTTGATGGAAAATTGCACGTTTGTAAAAATGATCATAGATAAGAAATAATTTTTAATATTTTTATATCTAATAAAATTATTGAGTTTGTCTTCAGACCACGTTGGCGTGCTGTCTTAGATAAAGTCAACAAAAGACGCAAACGCAACCTGCTCATTATCTCGTAATGATGTGGTTCACCAAGAGAGATAATCTTATGGTGGTACGAGAACCGAAGACAAATCAAGCGTAATACGTAAATTTGCATAGCGCTCGAAGGAAGATTATTAGCACGGTTGCAGACTCGATGTACTAAATCCGGGATTACGATTTCCTGGATGACGGGCAACTATAGGAGAACTGAAACTACTTTGAAAGCATCGTTTCGTTCAGCCTTTCGTACTAAGTCCGAAACATCGGGCGCTAATGATAACGAATGTTTCGAACCAAACTTTGAAGCCGCAAATACAGAATGTACATCGTAGACAATGTTTACTGCGCATGCGTCAAACTACAAGTAATGTAACGTACACGAATATAATATGTATTTACGAGCATAAAGACACCACCTTAGAGATGTTTCGATATTATATTTTAATATAATTTTTATTTATTTCATATCCACATTCTTTTATGTAATCTCGAAAGAAAATATTTTATCTCGCTGATATCTACATGGAAATCTATACAGATTTTATATAGACTCAGAAAGATTATATTATCAACACGCAGTTTGGTTTCAATGTCGAATATCTCTACTGAGGCTGATGAGAACACTTGCGAATATTTTGGCAGTCAAAGACCAAGAAAACATGAATAGATTCAAAATACACGACTGAGACCTAATAGAGATCACTCAGGAATCGCAACGATTTGCTCAAGTGCATCATGACGCTGATATTTGAATGTGGAAGAAAATTCTTTTCGTCATTTGGATTCGTGGAAAATATCTCTGTAGTATCGTAAGCTAGAGTAAAGATGTATATTGCGTGACTAAAAGCAAAAGGGGGTATGCTTACTGAAAATTCTTTATTTATACGCCCTTTTGCTTGTAATGACGCGATATTATTAAATTAAAGAAAACGTAGTAAACGTTTAGCTCTTTGTCGTGTAAAAGGATGTTACTACGTCAAGGGTAGGTGTGGTGAGCGCATGGCGCCTGGGAGTAGAGAAAAAAGCGGACGGTTATAGCAGGTTTGTGTCAATCAGAGGCCCTTTGTGGTTACCTAAAACAGACTGTATAAAGTTGTATTCACACGATTAAATAGCGAGATAAAGTGATATAGTGAAGTTAATATATTGTTAATAGTCGTAAAAATATAAATTGTCGATAAAGCCAAAACACATCCTACAAGGATATGGACCTGCGATAAAATTTGATAGGTACGGCAGTGTCGCGAACCACTTCATGCACGCATCAGAACAACCAGGGTAAAGCGTCTATTTCGGATCAGCTCGAAATTCAGATAAAAAATTTCAAATACCTCTCAAGCTGACTGCATCATCCGTAGATGTATTTTTGTCCCTAACGTGTTACGATAGGGATGAATAAACATAATGTTGAAAAAAATAGATTCATGGATGGTGCAGTCAGATTGGGAGGCATTTGACATATTTTGATCCAAATGAAAACCTGATCCGAAATAGGCACTCTCCCCTCGATTGCACTAACACAGCTGCACATTTTTTCCTAATTGACTACTGCCCCACACAGGTCACACAAAGATTAATAAAGCATTCTATACGGCAAAGTGTTAAAATACGCAAATGTAATTATTACCCTCTGCTAGTCAAGTCGTGTAACACATTTTTAACGTTATTACGGAAATAATAAAATGCCTCTAGCCGAACAAATCAGTAAATCCAACGAAGAGGAGAAACGAGGATGAATTCGTTATCATATTAAGTATAAAAACCAAGAGACCAATTCGTTCCTATCGCGAATCAGGCATTCGGTTTAGACATTTCTGGTACGCTCACGATTATAAGGCCAGCGTTAAAAGACTGCTCGTAAATAAAGAACTTGCAGCGGGGTGAGGCGGTTGGATTAGACAGAGAAAGAGAGCGCAGGAAGGAGAGACAGGAAAAGAAGATGGACGAAGGGGTAGAAGGAACCAAACGAAGTGGAGGGTGAAACACACTTCGCACTAGCCTTAAATTCCTCGCGTATGAATTTTTAATTCCCCCGTATTTTACGACGGGCCATTAAAATATAGAGAGCGGGGTAGAAGGCTCTCGACTGTGGACTTACCTTTCCTGGAGATGACTATATAGGCAGGAGGTAGGTAGAACCAGAGTCATGAAGGCGGAGGTTGAGATGGAAGGTAGGGACTGAAGGCAGAGCTAAAGGTAAAAGCAGCTATACATAGGTGAAGTTAGACGAGGAGGTGCAAAGGAAGGCGAAGGTAGAGAACCGGGCAAGGTAGAGGTCCCGATGGAGTAATATTTCCGTGAAGACTGCGCTGCTTCCGGCTCCATGGGGCGATTGCGCTAAAATACGCGATTACTTGAATTTATTGGTGTATAATATTTGTAATCGCTTCGAACGACCGAGATTTCCTTCGCCTCGAGCCCGAACATTCACTGGAACACCCGAGATCGATATAAAGACGCGTGCACATCGCCGATTTTCACGTAATTAACTTGCACGATGGAAATTGTAATGATAAAATACTGTAAATTAAACTTTGATTATTTACTGTGATCTGCACTGTAAAATGGTACGATTAATGGTAAGTGATAACTCAATTTGTAATATTCATATATAAGGTCATGCTGTGACGCCAGATTAAACTTTAGAGGAGTTACTTACATTACGAGATTTAAATCGCTGCGTCCTTAGAACACATTGAAGATGTAGTAAAAATAATTTTTAAATTCCATATTTCCACATATAAATAGCGAATTCAATCTCAAGATAGACTGAAAATCGTACTTATAGAAGATATCATGAACGTGTCTCGGCTGCTGAAAATCGTTGAAAAAGCAGCTGTACGACGTCGAGCCATTTGGTGAACCTGCAAGTACCTAGGTATACCTACGCCCGAGGTGAAGTACGTATAGAGGATGGTCGGTATTAGGTGCAGAAGTCGGTTGAGTTACGAGGGGTTATAAATTCCGAATATTGGAGTTCTACCCTTTCTCCGAGCACTATCCACAATAGGTAGAATCTCCAACCATGCACACACCTCGTCTTGACCTACAATAATATCTATGCAAAAATAGAAGCGTTTCGAATCTAGCACGTACATAGGTTACATAGCTATAGATGCAATGCACGTTTGCATTCGAATACAAATATTCTAATCTCCACTGTTGTAAAAATTATGTGGTATCGTGCCAATTTCGTAAAAAATTTTCTACGAAATTCCTCTATAATTCGCTATAAGATTGAAGACCAACAGAATATATTTTTATAAATTGCCAAAACCCATAGAAGATTATACGATATCTAGTGGCGAAAGTTGAACTAAATGAATGGTTGTTGAAAAACAAATATTTTTCGTATTACAGCATCGATATTGAAATGATTGAAGTGTTGAACTGTCCGTGCCAAAAATACTAAAATAATATGAACACGCAACAGAGATAAAGATATTTATGAATATTTCAACCTCTTTCGCTTAACTATTTTTACCTATGGCTTCTCAAGTGGTCATGCGTTACATTTCTATGTCAATGTCATTGATCCATGATGATATAGTTTATTCGCAATTTTTCGACAAATTCTATGAGACATATTTGATTATCGCATTTTGTATCTTCCAAATAATAATCTCGTACCATTAAGAATACTGATCTTCGTCTATACTCATATGTGACTTATTTTCATTCTGTTCATATAAAGGCCATGATGAATTCGAGTAAAAAGGTGAGCGCCCAGGATTCTCGCAGAAAAATTGCAACTGAAAATGATTGCGATGCTCTTCTCGTCGTTGGCTATATCGGTGAAAACAGAGAGCATTCTCGTGTTACGTTACAGGATTTAGTAAAGATTATACGGCCTAGTAGTAGTAAAGTGGACAGAATCCAAACCGCAGAACTTCTGCCGTGAGCACTACTTTATTTCGAAAAAGAGTATTCACAGCGCCTTATACATGTTTTACGGCGTATCCTGCAGTGTCTCGTAACCAGAAATAGGAAACTGGCATTAGCGATACTAAAATTCACTTCATCCTCTTAATAAAACGTAATACGTACATTGTGTCTTTATCCATAACTATCACTTATATACTCTATGCGTAATAACGCGAAAATTTTGCATTTATTAATAATTATCGAGTATAACACTATCATAGGAAAATTCCGAAATGCCATCGATGTCCACAAAGTTTCCAGCCCCGCAAATAAAGTTCGTTAAATTTCAAAAGCAAATAACATATTTCGATTAACATAAATGGAAACCGACGTAATTGATTTTTTTAAATAGATAAAATGATCATGTGTTCATAGAGAACCTAGATATATTCATGTAACTATATAAAAAATAAATAAAATAAAAAATGGCTACTATATTTGCAAAAAGGAAAAAAAAAATTATTATTAAAGTATTATAATAGAAATTTTTAACTGTATTTGTCAAATTCGTAAAATTTCATGAGATTTTCCGAAACTGAACGGGAACTTCCACAATCTTCACGGAACTGATCCAACAAACGTCCACCAGTTTGAGAGAAGGCTCTACGAAATGCAATAAGTCAGGACTATGATGAATCTCCTCGCCCTCTGCTCAGGACAGCATGGCATTGGCCTCATGAAAAATATCCCATCAAAGTGTAATACGCCTTTATGGATCCGTTTACGTACGTGAAATAACTATGAGCTTGCAGCTAGCCGGAGTTTGGCCGATTTTGGAGTAATCATCATCGTGAAACTGCCACTAACCATTATTGACTAGCTGATGCTAGACATTGTAGAAAATGAGGCTTTTGAAATTCTCGTAGAATGAGATGCACATCTTTCTCACCTGTGGTCTACGCCATAGTCCCGAGCAAGTATAAGTTCCCGTAATCTCGTAGGGTCTGGTAGACACTAACCTGCAGCAGCCGTGCGAAATCTATGCGCGTCGCGTATGCAATTCGCGACAGCATTGCCGGCCATCACAAAATTGCTCGACTGTGCTGAATTATGTTAAATACTCGGGTGCTCTGGATAAATTTAGAGCACGTTGATTGGGATTTCTCAACGCGACTGACCCCTTGTACCCATGAATCTATTTGGTATTTCCTGCGTACGTGAGCCTGACCTAATTGCTAATTGCTCTACTCCCTTGCATACTACTGTCTATGGGCATTACTCTATCCTGATCAACCACCACTGTGTACAGTATCCAACAGATGATTCCACGATTTAAAAAAAAAAATCAAGTTAATGTAATTGTATGAGAATTAACTTGACAATTAAAAGCCACAATTGGTATTTTTTTGACATCTACTGTAATCTCCCCTTATAACATTAATTATACTTGTACTGGACAAATAATTCACATCGCATGCATTATGTGATATTTATTTAACATGTTAATGCATTTATATTATATTTTAATGTATTTGGTATTTTGCAATTATTTATAATTTTAGAATGTTTAGAAGCTTTTATATCAGTGTTCGATGATCAAATTCATCTAAATGCGATGATATATATGCTATGTCAGATTGATCCCTACTTCAGGTTAGTTATTAAGTCAGAGAAAACGGATATTGAAACTGATGTGATACGATGGTTGTAATAGAAAAAGTATAAGAAATTTTGTTTAGGTATTTAATTTTGTCCTTGCATTCGATGGAATATATGTATATGTATATATACAGTTGCATTGATGTGCAACGACATAATAATAAGAATGTAAAATCGTAGGAGTGAGAGGCTGCCTCTGATAAATGAAATTTATTCAGTCTATTATAACATGCGTTGTCAATATATTTAACAGACTTATGTATTGATATAAAAACATATCACTCTATGACGGAAATTATGGCTATCAGCGACGATAGGTTTCCTATAATTTACGACTCCACTTGAAATATTCTCACATATTATTTAAAATTAATTAAACAGGAAAGTATATAATGAACTTTAATTATTGAAAATTCGACAGAAACGTATCAGAACGTCAGTAAAATTATGTTGACTTTTACGATCCTAGTATGTTCACTCGACCTAGGTTATACAGTTAATTAGAATTTTTTTTTTGATAAGTTAAAAAATCTTTATAGCACATAGCTTGGCACTGGTTTGAATGTAAAGATTTTGAAAAAAAATTATTTGTTTATAAATTTAAAAAATATTTATATTTTTATGCCACACTTCACATTTTTATAATATTTCGCGATTTAATTATCGCAAATTAAATAAATAATATAAAAGAATTTCTATTTTATTCTTCCTAAGCCATATCACGACAGTAACGATAAACAACATTGCACTATGTCATTATCGTAATATCATACAATTTCTACGATTGAGATAATGCTTTGCCTCTAAACGAACGCGAAGTATCTGCATGAAACTTGTATGAAAATATCGTCAGTAACGGGTTATCATGTTATCAGCAACCCCAGGAATGGCAGTAAAAGTTTCATTTCTCTGTCAGTGTTTCACTGGGCTGTATCATTATTCTGTGTTAGCCTTTGCAGAGCACATAATTAATAGTTCAGCGATCGTCGCGTGGTGCACGAGCAATTCCCTGCAACTCGGCCCTGGAGGGTTCAGCTTCACAGAGTTTTAACTTTAACGATAGTCCCCTGAGGTTATACCGGACGACTGGTGGCGCAAGTTGGTACTGGATACGTAGCTACAGGCTACCTAAAGGAAGGCAAAGAGGTTAGATTAGCGTTAATAAATAGATGAGATCAAATTTACAGAAAGGAGTCAGTGAGATAAAGGTCGCAGTTAAATTCAAAGATGAATTGACCATATATTTCTTTAAAGACCAATTATTCTTTACATCCCAAGATAAACTGAGTCTTTAAGCTTTTGATACTCCAGAGTGCACTTAATTGTTTTTTGTTATCTTTGTCTCTAAGAGATCTGCTTTTCCATGATCCGCTACGATACAGTTTATCTATTCATTTGAATGATTCTTTGAAGTTACAGTCTTACAATTTTCTACTACACTGGAAATTTCTTGGCGACTTGTCTTGGAATAAATTTAAATCGTCGAATCCTATAACAACTGTTGTGTTACTAATGAATATATTGGACAATTTATTTCAAGGTATGACCAACGTGGCTTTTCCATACAAATGAGTGAATTTCATTATCCACTGAAGTCGAGCTATTGCTAGAGGATAGAGTTAGGTATATATAGTTCACTTCCGAGTCATTTGATCTGCCAAAACGTTTGTATTAACTGTAACGCAAGGTTGTTCATGGAATTGCGTTTTCATCGATCCAGAACACGCGTCCATGTATTTCTAGACAGTTGTTGGCAAGTTTGATGGAGATTCCGTAATTACTATTCAGCGTGCTGAGCTAAATTATGCGCGATTACTCAGAATATAGTTGTCTACGGTAGGGTAGGTACCTACTAACCTACCTACGTACCTACCAGCTTCCGTAGTTTGGCACACAGTGTATATACGTAACACTCTTGTTACTCCCCAATGGAGTTAGTATCGTTTATCGATGCAGACATCTTGCCAGAATACAGAGTTTGCATTCCATGAACTCCACCAATGCCGTCATCTTATTAGACTTTCGAAGGGACTGCGACCGCTACAAATATACTGAGCAAGTAGCCGTAACTGAAAGTTGAAAAGAAAACGTGTCCTCGAAATGGTCAGGACTCGGCCATTCTGAAATGTCGATATAGTTACTACGAGAGAAATAAAAAGATGAAAGGAGAATAAAAAGGAGAAAAAAGAAAGAAAAATACTTCCGAGAGCTTGACTTAAGCTCACGGAGATGAATCGAGACGACTGTGGTCTCCGCTACTTGAAATTCCCTTTAATACATTTTTCATCTCTTCTTTCAATATTCACCTAATGAAATTGTGAATAGCCTGGGAGAGAGACAGGCTTGGATCGTAAGATACGAGAACAGGAGATATAAGAGACGAGAGAGTATACGAAAGAGAATGGTGGTAGCAAAAGTACCTATACCTACCTAAAACAGAATTGATGGGGAAAAAAGAGAGGTGAAGAGGAAATGGTAAGAAGTAAAAAAAATGAAATAAGATCTTCGAGGGCTCAGGAAACCTTTGATACTTTGAGTCTCGACATCGAGCATCTTTCCTGGTTTCAGATGCGTTAGAAAAATTATGTCTGTATCTATAATACAAAGTCCATATATTCATGAGAATGTCAATACCCGATAGACGATCGCAGATTGATTATATTAAGAACTGACAAAAGTTAATACCGAAGCTTTAGAATTCAATTAGGTTTGTAGACAGTATGTTAATAAACTACTTATTCTAATATCGAGTTTATATCTTGTAAAAGAAACTTACAACAGCGTGAAGCTTAAATATTAAATCTATACGTCGTTATAATTTAAATTCATGTTATTGTCAGTGGCCCACCTATTGCCTGCTTGTTATTCCAAACAGATGAAGCAGCTACGATAACAAAGATGCGTTCATCCACATAACAGGATCACTTATTATTTGTATCTCTATCCATTCAATTATCACCCAACTTATACGTCTCTAATAGCTTAGATGGTTGTAACAGTTTTCATTTTATTTTCCAGCTACCCAGTCCATGTTCTAATATTCTTCGTATCAGTTGAAAGTCACAGCGTATGCACCTTACTTTATGTTTTACTTGCTTACTTTGTACATTCCTTTAAGGCACACGTATATATGGATTTACATGGGTTTAGAATATTCGCTAAGTATAATCGTGAATGCACGCTAAAACTCGGTGATAAGTTTTACTCAAAACTATCTCGAATCTGCATTGCTGCTGGTCTTTCATGTACAGATGTAGTGCAAGTCGTAACGTCCAAACATTACGCTGCCTACCGAGGCGTACATCATTTCATCATGTAGAGACTGCTATATCAAGCCGGAGCTTTACCTAGGATAAACTTCTGCACGTAGATATCCATGGATAGAGAGACGTATATGCGAGGATCGCGTGGATCCGTAAAGTTAGAAGTTTCCTTTTATGAAAGAGAAAAGGAAACTATTACAAAAAGAGAATTACGAATAGACTGACAAACTATCACGTAGTAACTATAATTAAAATATATTTTAAATATATTATATTATATATAAATATAATTTGAAACTCCTGCGTTTTCTTAAAACGCGAAAAAAAGTCGTCAAATAATTAGCACAGTATAAAATGACCAATCAATAATAAAAATTGTATTATACCGTATCGTATTCAAATATCCTTAATTGCCATTAAAAGCTTCCTGCTAACATAAGCCTACGCAGGTACATAAATCAAAGTGCTAATGATTCTTCGAGTTCATTTAATACAGACCTTACTTCCAATGGATGAGATTTATTAACTTGATATAAAACGTTCTGATTGCAGGGATTTATTTTGGCAGACCTAGACCCCCTTCCCACTGTAGAAGACGTTGTCATTGTTGAGTGCGTTTGGATCAATCAGACGCTACCTAAAAGGAAGGCGATAACCATCGGAGATGAGAGTGTTCGTTTTTTTGTTATACGTTGTCCAGGTTGGCAAACCTTACCAGGATTCATTTCATCTTAGTTGGTATGTTTATTTCGATATGGCGGTCGCTTCGGGCATCGTACGAAAGATCAGCAACATATTCAGCCCACGTCGTCTCCTCGATACCCTAATGAAGTAAATTTGCATCCACACGCGACGACGGTATACGAGACGAGCCGACGCTGAACGATGTGACCCGAGTGAGCAAGCATAAGATACAATAAAACTGATTCTGCGTCTCCTGCAGGATGAAAGACCGCCAAGATTGATGCGTCTGCTCAGCAGGACGCTGTTACTGAGTTTGGAGTTGCATGATAATGATTCACCGGCAGCTTCGTGCAAAGGACAGCCACCACGCCTAATGCGTGCCTACTCCCCATTGGCCACCAAGTGCAGCCAACCCCACCGATCCATAATTTAACGCGAGTTGCGATCGACCTCATCCTTCTTACAGTAACCCCATCGGCCCTGTTACCTTTTGTCAAACTCTCAGGTGCGTGCGCGCACGCATGTGACTGTTTGCATATGCGCGTGCACGTGTGTATGTGTCATGAAGAAGATTCGTGCTCACTTTCATTTCCTTGACTTTATTATTATCGTGACTTGAATTTATGAAAAACTCCCGTAACCAAATTTATCTTCACAATATGAATTGGAAGATAACCTATATCTGGCTAGTACCTATCCGCTCATCCGCCCCAGGATACTCATTGCGTGGGGTATATGTAAGTAATTACCTATTCTTACCTTGTCCCATGAAATTGGTAACTGTAAGTGAAATTTAGTGGAAGCCTCATATGAAATCACTTGGAACTTCCGATGAAACGAATCTTCTATGCAAAATGTAAAATAACATTATCAGTTTTATTCCAACTCTGTATACTGCAAAATTATAACGTTCTATAGTTTATTTGCTTATCATAGAATTTTCAAGGAATTAATCTATGAAACTGAAAAATGTTTGAATAAAAGATCCAATCGTGATACAGGTTTAGCGGTTAAATTATCTCTGAGAAAAATATTGACGGTTATGGTAGCTGGTTGATCAATATGCGAATGCCCATTATATCGTGATAAGCCCAAACAAACAAGACAGTTGTAGCTGGAAGCTGTAGTAGGTACATATGAAGTATAATTAAGCGCGAGTCAAACAGTGCAATCAGTTTGGGCGACAAAGACGAGGACATCATCACGTTGCAATATCCATTGTGCTTACAGTCGAACTACCCGTTCTCGTTTTTCCTAATACGACGCATTTCATGTGAGTAAATTCCACATTGTCATAGAACTCGATGATCCTGACATCAAATTCATCATTGGAACTTCAAAAGAGTAAAGGGTTGACGTGAAAATAGTCGTGTTACATTTATACCTTTTTATCCCTTTTTGAAGACCGGTGTTCAAATTGATAGAATTTATCATGTTATTTTTGTATTATGTATCATGGGTGAATGAACTACATGTGTCAATCTCGTATCATTCGTTATCAAAAGGTTGTTTTCATCGAAATTGAAATATCGAATAGCGAGTCATTTCCCATGCATGAACAAACTTTGTAGCGGAAGTTTCTTTTTCTTTTTCTTTTTCTTTCTTTCTTTTTTTTCATAAAAAGGGATTCTGACCTTTTCTGTCAGGCCTTTTCGACAGTCCGATTTTTAGGCTACTTTACCTTCATCATTCAGTATATATTTAGACTCGCCCTTCATGGACAAATACACGTTCCCACGTTAGATTTTCCTCTTCTTTGCTCTCCATTGATTCTCTACTTCCCGCTTATCCACTTTATCCCATGTGACTGTCTCTCTGTTTGACAAGGAGACTGAATAGTGGAATGAAGGAAAGGACGATGAAAAAGGATGTCACGAAAGCGCAGTCAAAGTGATATGCCATGATTTTGTTCGTTAATGATAACAGTATGTTTAAAATATCTGCAAATGACAGTAGGCAAATAATCAGTTGTTTGATACATTAAATAATCCACAGTGTATATCAATCGATGATAATTAATAGATCCACAATCTGCCCCATTGTTATCTCTTTTGGAACTCAATACAAAACATAGGTAAATTTAAATCGAAGTTATGTTCCAGATACTTTTAATCATCCAGACTAGCCCCCCTGACACTTCACGAATTAAGACAGTCGAAATATTGAATATAATATGTAAGAGCAAGATTCTAATTCGTATTCGAAATTGTCCCAAATTTGTACTAAAGAACCTGCCGATTAATTCTAGGTTTTGCGTTGCCACTGGGACCAACAATCTCGGCACGTAATGAACTTTTCAATTTGCATTGCAGAAATCAATACCAATTCAATTCCATTCACTATTGCCAGCTTTACCTTGGCCCATTTGGTTGGGGTCGCTCAACGTCACATAGGCAATTGTTTTAATTGCGCTCGTTTTTGGTGACTCGTGCCGTCGTTAATTTTAAAATAGATTAGACATGTACCATGTGTGCCTAAAACACACGAAACTCGCATTATTACTTCCTGGCTGTATTTTTACCTTTGAATTCTCTCTTTGGTCTGAGTACAACTCAAAAAAATATACCCGATTGATACCATTGTGTATTGATAATGTTTTTAGATCATGAAAAACACAGAAACGTCCATTACTATACATAAAAGTCCTTAGGTTCATAGATCTTTGCAAAAATCCTTGAAGACAAGTTAATAATTTCTCTAACATATGCATCTCACTTATTCTTATCATGCACAGTAATAAAGATGATGACTAATTGATCCCTGTTGATGTAAATCCACTATTAGCGAAGTTTTTCATTGTCGTATAACGTATACCTTGGACAGTGCCATGATTTATAGAGCTACTGAAAAATATTAAAATCGTTTAAAGTTATCGTGTGAAATCACTGTAAGTGCCGTTGGGAATTTATAGAATTTCTAAACAACCTCAATAAGTTTGTCAATGATCTCAATGGATTCTTAAAATAATTCGCACGGCCAATTGCGAAGCACTTGAGCGTGAAATCCTCTCGATCTAAAAACCGTTAAAGGTATTAGCACGGACATGTCAATAAAGATTGGCGAGGTAGCCCCTTGGCGGAAGATAGGCGGCAGTAAACCTGGTAATTATCCAGGAGATTCATTGCCGACGTGGGAATTCCTAATCCAGTGGAAGTTGCTCTATAAATTTATCGTGGCCAGTATGCCGAACTTTTATACCACCATACGATCTGTGAATGTATCTCGAGAACAAGAGCAATTCGTATTTAACTTTAACTGTTACTACTGGTGGGTACATACAAACGTAACCGGCACGCTTTCGTTATACATATAGTGTCCCTTATCTCGTTAACGTTCTAAAAGAGCCATTTATTAGTTTCTTTGTTGGAACGTTTATGCGATTAAAGGGAAATCTTTTTGCTGAACCGAAACGTATAAAACTGGCGAATTCCAGTTGTTAAATTCAACACATGAAATACGTGTACGTTTTTTGATTTATATAAAGAAAGAGTGATTCGAGAACATTACTTTATATATACATACATATATATAGCATATACAGGATTCAAAATAAAATTCCATAACTATATTTATTATAATTATACATTTGCATGTCCATCAACTCGTTCCCACATAATTCAATCGATCGATTTTCACTGATAAAACGCTCTGCCGTCGTACATTATTTCTATCATTAGAAGCACCATTGAATTTTGCCGTCGATCGGAATCTAGAATAATTGTAATGACGTATAACGTAATGCGGTGATGTCTCGTGCCAAAATACTTTACGCGGCCTAACTAGGACTTTGCATGTTGGTAGATATGTTTCCATTAAAAAGAAATTTTTTTCTTGTACACGCATGCAAACAGTTCTTATATTCATTCATGTAAATACATTAGCGACAGCATCGACGGGTAGGTAGATAATTGCAACGAAAGAAATGTATACAACGACCTTTTGCGTGCTGCACACGCAGATTGAACAAAAACGATAATGGTAGTGCGAGGTGCCAGTATAATTATCACATGCTCGAAGCTGAAGTCGTAGGCGTCCTAGAAGTGAATGGCATTAGCTGCATGCTGCTCTAGTCATTTTATTAGAGTTAAAATAACTATTTTGTAGATCCACATAAACAGATATTATTAAATAATAAACGGCGTATAAAATTCATACGAGCAAATATTCTATCTTCGACTTTGAATAAACTCTATCGAATGATTTATTGTGACCATTGTCCCAACTGAAAATACATTTCACGTGATACCGTTGCTCTAGTAAGTTAATGACAGATATATTTCTTTTCCATGTACTACTCGTATTATAATAACTTGAATAATATACGATGTCAATTATTCGAACAAATCTTTGATATGATTAAAATTAGAGATCCCTAGTTAACCGTAACTACAATCTTCCCTCAACGGTTAACTCCTGTGGGATTCAAAGATATTCTGGTTTACCTCCTCACTTAGAGTTGACAGAGGGAGTTCCTCTCTGATATAGGCGGGTAGGTTGGCAGGTTGGTAGCTAGGAAGGTACTTACCTGAAACTCCTTTTGGGCGCAGTGGCGCAACGCAGCATCAGACTAACTTGCGGGAGACTTGAGAGTTTAGTTAGCAATGGAGTCCGCGTCTCATGTTAGTCTGATTACTTGGAGACCTGGATGTGTGGTTTGTTGTTTATACCAAGATAACAACGGGTGTTGAGCTCACGACCCTCGCGGGAAAATGTTGATGCTTATAATGCACATCTCCCGAGTAAACTCCAATCCAATTAAGGCTACGTGCTAGCGACACGCAATGAGACAATGGAAACGAAACTGTTTCTCTTACAACCGATGATGATACCAACCTTAATGCTTAAACCGATTTATTTTGACAATTATAGTTGACACAAACATGGAATTGTTCATTATTATTTACTTTCTGTTTAATGATGTCTGATAATTTTTAAATTATTACTTAATCCGAATATTGAAGCTTTCTAAGGGATCTCAACTGGTGTTGCTCAATTGAAAAATTGGTTAGGTCGTGCTCGACGGACAAGAAAAACTGTATAAATTGTAGCACTTGCAATATAACTTATGTTAGCATTTTATTTATTGTTTCTATAAAGTGCATTGGCAGGAATTGCAAAAATAACTTAAAAATTATTTCAATTCTTCAAAATTTTTATTTCGCAAGCCTCATAGCTCCTTATGTGTTTAATTACTTTCTTAGTACTTTTTTAAAAATATTTTCAAGATCGTACTATTGGGATTTGGCATGCATTACGTCAAATTGTGGATTATCACAATCCTGCACAGCCGTTCACAAATCTTAAGAGAAAACGAACTGCTTTGATGTTTATGGTAGTGATTCGATTATATCGAGGATCTATCATATACAGTACGCACAGAAATACGCATTACGTCAATGTTGTAAGTACGGGTTGCCGTAGCTGCTCGAATCTACGACAAAGGGAAATCGGATTTCCGTCAAATTGTTTATAACGCTATTTTCTCTTATGACGTTTTTCTCGGATAACGGAAATCAGATAGAAATCGAAATTGCGTATCAGGACTTTTGGACGTTATGAAAGTCTGTGAAAAGGTTGTTTCATTTATTGTGTTATTTTTTTCTTTTGACTTCTGCAAAATTAGGATCGAAAAAACTGCCCTGGAAAGTGAAGAAAGAAATATAATTTCACATAGGGTGGAAACCATGGTGAAAAATTCTTCCATCACAGTCATCTGTGGGTATATTCTGATTCTGAGTAGAAAATCAGAGAGTGAATTTCACGGTTGTTCGGTGCTTTGCTCATCGGATAGCCATGTTTTCGGGTACGTTTGATATATTGTTTCTAAATTGACTCAGAGAACAAGGGGAGGGTAAATCAAAGAAAAATGTATACCACTACTAACCAATCAATGATTTTTTATTTTTGATTGAATTCAATTTACGTATCATACGTACAAAGTTCAAAATACTCTTCATCAATATTGAAATATAGCTATACTTACAGAGTAGGTGCTTTATTTTCTTCAATTTTCAAAATGAAAATATATATATTGCATTTCACTTATACATATATTTCCTAGCTCATATTCCAACATATGCATTCGTCTACATATCTGATACGTACTATTTAATTTACTCAAATTCTTAAATATCCTCTCAATCCTTTAATGGCGGCCTCTTTTTTCTTGCCATAAGAAATTCACACCTATCGACCATTGGAAAATTAACTATTTACAGATTGGATAATTCATGAAATAAAATTCATGACATAAAGTAGAGCTTTTAAACATATATAATAAATAAATATTAATATACATAAATGACTGGATAGAATTAAATAGTTTTTATTAAAATTTTAACAATTATTTATAATAACAACAAATTTTTAAATATTTTTCGTAATTATAATTATTTTATTAAACTAATATTGTTCCTTCGTTTCATTTTATATCGTCATATATTTCTACTTGTGTAATTTATCGTACGAGCCAAAATTGTCTTCCTAGCTATGACATGGAAAACAATAGCGCCAAACCGTTATAGAACAATTAAATAACATATTCGAGTTACAGTACTCTTAGCGACTTTGGTAAGTATACATACCACAAAATCAACTTGCGAAAACATATCAAGACCGCACTATTGCCAACCGACTAACAGTACCTATAGGTACCACATGTCCTGGTAAATAGGACACTCTAATTCGTTGCAATCAGGGAAACCTTTGCAACAGTTTGCTCATCTTGTTAAGCTTCTATTACTTCCATGTCAAGAAACATGTCTACGTGATTTGTATCAAGAATGTAAGCATTACGTAGTCTAATTCTGAAACAATCTATAATGTTTGTAAGACAAGATCAGGATCCTAATTTACGTAATACAACCTTGATACAATATGTCAATAAAGTCAATCAACGATAAAATTCGATCTACTTCATCTTGAATTTGATGTTAAAAAATATTTGAATATGCACTTGCATTCTAAAAGTTGCAATCTGACGTTCAGGTTGTATATTATACAAATCAGGAAATTTTATAAAAGTATAAAAAAAAGTTTTTGTACACTAAATAGATAGCTACACAAAATATGTCTATACTGAACTACGAATCAAAAATTATCGATGGAAAATGCATGATGGCAAACGCATTAATTTTAATAATAACTAACAGAAATCTCTCAGTCGCTTTGGCCCTATAGTACAGAATCAATCATGTCGATATACATTATATATTATTTTTATTAAAAAAGTGTAGAGAAAAAGAAGTGTCTGACAAGCTAAATTTGTTATAGCTACTAAGAGTTAACTCATCGCCATCTGTCCGGAGCACATGGCCACGTCGCACGATTTAACTTGCGTATATAAGCCGTAGGCTTCTACTCGCAGAAGCCTTATTAGACTTTGAGACTCTTGAGGCGAAAGCAAGCTCTACGGGCCAGAGGCTAACTTGAAGCTAAACCGCCGTAAACCTCAAAGCAAATACAAACAAGCTGATTGCCCTCGAAGGTCCCCATCCGCCCCTAACCAGTGATTAAACATGGCAATCTGCACTTACTAGCCATGCCAATGCATGAGCTGTGAGAATGTGCTTCCTGCTTCCTGCTACTGTTGAGAAAGAGGAAGCAAGTAAAGTGACTGAACTGGTCAATGTGTTGGAGGTAGCTATGGTTGGAACAAGAAGAGGGAGGATCGCTTATAACATCAAGGGACGAAGGATACGAAAGTGTCTGCTTGTGTGGACTAAGATTATGTTTGACTTGGTCCATGCAAATTCATGAGCGCTTCGCCACCATTGCGAGACCTGACGTGTGGCCAGTTTGAGCCGGACGGATGAGAAACCATTATACACTGTGACGAATTACCGACAGGTCATACCTGTTTCATGGTAATGAATCTAGGCAATAGATCGCACCAATATCGTTTCTCCCCCCCCCTCCGTTCGCTGCGATTTCATCTTCATCGGAAGAAATCCTGGCTCGTCCCTTTTGACTAACAACCGTCTAAGGTGACACGTGTGTCAGTTCGACGAGCCAGGCAACAGGGCCCGGGAATTTGACGTTGCAACACAAAATAATTTACTAAAATATTGAAAAAACAAACAAGAGGAGAAACACGTAGGCAGTGAACACGTGTCTGAATCGACGACGCTCAAGCGCAAACCCGTATTTCTGAATAATCATTGACGAACGCCACGAGGGATCTGGGAACGAAAGGAAATCGAATTAAGATAAGAATTTATATAATATTTATTAGATGGCCAATTTTTGATTTGTTAATATAAGTGCAATATGTAAAAAAGAGTGAAGGAGAAGGAATGTGAATGGATGAGCTTTGTCGTTTTGTCGTACGTCGATCATTGCAAGATAATTCATGTAGAATAATGTATGGACTGATTTTCAAAAGTTTTTTGTTTTAAATACGATTTCGGCTTTCTCAACAAAATAAATTTTTGTTTGTTCCGAACACTTGAAAAAAGAATTCGTTACAACACGTCCCTAAGTCGATTCAGTTACCAGACTAACTCGAGGCCGCTTGACTTGTAGCGCGCACTGAGGAATACTCAACGACTTAGGATGCTTCTGAATCCGGTTGAACATCCGACTAAATGGATGAGGTGGATGGACCATGAAAAATGTACTAATAGTGTTTGTTAAGGTTGTAAATTGGAACTAAATTAACACCTCTGATCATTTTGAATGATCAGATTGTCTTATCAAGTATATCGTGCCAGACAGTATTGATTATGTTCTCTATTCTCTTCATGGAAATTCTGCGTCTTGTTTTAGTTATATTTAATAGGTTTTCAAATTCCAAATAGAGTTAGTATGAGACTCTTTATGTAAATATTAATTTTATTCTTGTCATTGGTTCAATATTTCACAAATTAATTAATGCTTTAGGATATACGGACAAAACTTTTACAATTCAAATTTTCTGGATAGATCAATATCTATATGCAAATAAGTGAATTTCCAAGGTGACAGGTTGTAAGTCTTTGATACTCACTGAAATAGATTTTCATTTGGATTTTTATTCGTATGCGCTATCTACACTGGATGACGCCGATGCTGAGGATGATGAAAATTCTGAAAGAGGTCATCATGGTCGCGATGATGATTCTGCATATATGATTTCGGGCTGCATATAGGACCATAGTCTAGGTCGCAAATCCATAATTACCCACAATACCCCAGAAGTCGATTAAATCATTGCTCGTTGTTTTAGACCTTAATCTTATTTTCACGTATATCTGACACGTTCATGTTCAGTCGAACAGTGTCAAGTGACACTGATCAATAGTCAAATGGAACGAGTGTGTCCGTCAAGGCTAGTACATGGACACTGACAGTAAGCTAAAGAGGCAATCGTATAAATATTTGCAATTTACGAGTAGGACAAGTTCAATTTTCGCAACTTAGTCAAAGGAGCTATAATTCATCCTACTACGATTATCGCCATCATTGAAACTGCACAGAAACTATTTAGAATATCTAAACGTATAGTAACTTAGAAAATACTAATCTCCGAAATTTATCTTTAAAGTATCTAATGAGACAGAAAGTTCAAGACTTTTAATTGTACATGTTGTCCGGGAGATGATTATCGAACGTAAAGTATTACGTTATATGGATTCGAATGTTGGTTTCAAAAAATTTTCTTCGTTCCAATATTCATTTAAGAATTTCAACTTGATGCTGAAATTTTTAATTTTTATCCAATACCTTTTTTTTAATAGATACAATTTATTTTTGCCATTCAGGTTCGTTAAATTAATATGAATATTTATCGAAACTTATTATTTTATTCGCGTAAGGCCTAACATAACATTTATAATTACACTACAATAGCATTTCTAACATTGTTGACTTTTCCATAAGAAATTCAGTATGCTAAGATATATTTCTTAAGAAGTTGATAACTTCAAAGTAGTTTTAAAGACCCTTTTTAAAGACGCTACAACTAAGCACAGCTAAGCTCGGATGACGCTAATGGAGATCTTCAAATGTCTGACACAGCAGTTTTAAATGCGTAACACAGCTTGAGTGAAGGAGCAAACGGTGGAGAGGAAGGAGGAACAAAGTTGGTAGTAGATAATGCAAAAGTGGGGTATGGTAGTAAATATGGAAGGGGATTAAATAATTTTAGTTAAACCTTGTCCATGAAAGGGAATAGCAAAATGGTCTCCTTTTCGACATGTGCTACAGAATTTTACACGGTCCTATTTGTCATTGTCCAGCGTGAAAGCGGTTGCTCAAGTCAAGCATGGCAAGCACATTGTAAACCAGCACAATACATTCACTTTTGCTTTGTCGTGTCGCGTGACATCTAGCTGACGTTTTCAAATATTTCACCAGCAGCTTACGTTACGTTAGTTAACTATTTAAGTCCATACGTCCGTCATCACTTTACCACTGCGAAAAATACTGGAAAATAATCAGTTGTCGTGCCAGTTTAAACATTTAACAATTTAATGGAAATTTTATATTCGTTTACGTCTTTTCACAAGTTTTATTCTTTTCTTAATCAATCAATACAATTGAAACTGTATGTAACTTAATGAATTATATTAGCTCATCCATTCTATTTCTACAATGAAACATATTTTAATTGTTGCATTGTCCCTAAATAATCCTTAGTATCTTATGCATAATCTAAGTAGAAATATAATAGAGCCTCAAAATCTACTATTTTTGTCATGGATCGATTATACATATATTATATCTTTATTTTTCTCATATCCAGCTGTCACGCAACGTCATGCGAACTCTCTATTTCTGAAAGCACTATCATTCTGTCTCAGAAGGAGTAATCTGTTGTGTATTTTGAAACGAAATATCCGTTTCCTTCTTCGCCTATCTAACAGACAGTAACGCCAAAGCGTCCCAACGTTCGACGCACTCTCTTATTGCAAATAACGTAAACATTCTATAGTTTCTTTTTTCCCGTCTCTCACTTCTAGACATCCTCTCACAAATATAGATGAAGAACAGCGAAGATACGTTCACGTCGATCGTGCCAAGTGAGCTGTCGCTTCTTTCCACCCGCTGTACAAATACGATTAATTTCGACGATATACCAGCTCTATTTTATTTGGAGGTTAGCCAAGATCCAGTATGTTCCGTATTTGATTTTCAACCATTACTTAACCTACCTGACGTTCGTACTGCAACAGTTACACGAAAACTTAACCGGTTTATAGGATAAATCAGGCATAATAAATCGTATAAATTCACTATGCTGAAAAGGGGAAATTTTTTTTCCTGAAATAAAAAAAAGAGTAAAACTATACCCATTTTCATAGTATTAGTATTTACCTCGAATTTTTATCGCAAGATAGAAAAAAAATTTTCCTAAAGAGTGTCTCGTAGATCGAGCCGAGATGCTATTACGGGATAATTGGACAGACGCGGCACGCTAATTGATATTATGGAACGACGTTAATTAAATCAATTAGGACGGTTCAGTTTATGCGATTGGTATGCATGCAGCAGTGGTCGGGGCAAAAAGGGGTGGCGTGGGGTCAAACGTGGGGAGAAGTGAATGCGACGGGGATGCCATTGCACGCACACTAACTAGCAATCAGGAAGCTGTCGGCCAAGTTGTAGGAGCAACTTACTTCTCTCAGCTCCGTGTCCCGTGGCACTAGCCAGTAAACTGGCTCATGTACCACTATGTAGTACTACACACGTTCAGCCGGATAAGTCCTTTAATCTTGTGGGTCTTGAATTTATTACCAATCGTTCAGGTGGGACCGAAACCTGACCTAGGTTGCCCACTAATGAGAATTGGAAAAAAATTCCTTCGGTAGCTAACGCTTTAGTCGTTTAAACTTATATTATTTTTATCGGCCATTTCGAAAGTTTTAAACTTTTTTTTTAAAACATGTAATTCTGAAAATTTTAAATTAAAAGCTGGATACCTTTCATCCTTGTTTTGATCTTGATTCTAACTTTGCTCGATACTTTCGAAAAGATCAAAATTCTTTTTTTTCGAGAAACCTCCAATTTCGGCAATAATCTTTTCACGTATGCTATACATATACTTTATGGTTATGTGTGAGTATGAGATTGTTTGATATATTTTCAAAAACCTCTTGTTATCTTGAAAAATTGTTTTATATTACCTGTCAGTTTTTACGCTTCTATGAAATCTCATGAAGGAAATATGTCAAAAACGTATTAGCTGTCTTGTTCGTATTTTCTCCTTTTTTCTCTCATCGTATCTGAATTAGAATTTTATGAAAAATATATTCCTCTATAAATTTGTATTCTTGTTAGGTTCGTACATTTAATAACAATCAAATTCAAATAATAATATAATAAATTTATAATTATTACAAAATTTTACAAACCTAATAAATTCTTTATTGTGATACTATGATAGTACTAGATGATAACATAAGTATATCGATTAGAAAATTATTTAATGTTCCCATAGAGTCGATTTGAATATTTGATATGGATACACAATCATAATCTTTCAGTTTTACAAAACCATAATATCAATCACACTTGGCTCGCATCTAATTTGCACGTACGCAATGAAGAATATGCCACCAGAGTGTCATGTACTTAAAAAACTGAGTAATTTCCCAATAGATCCAATTAACTAAATTTACCTACGTATAACGAGATGCCCTAAATTTGATCAAGTAATTAATTAATTTATTACGCAATTCATAAGATTGAAATTTAATTTCAGCACCCCAATTAGATAATAAAAATATATATGACGTGCACAGATTATTTTATTAATATGATAAAAAATACAAGAATTTGCGCGGTATTGAATGCATTAAATAACGGTAATATTACACTTTACAATAATAATAACACAACTACTCAATTGTAATGGTTTATGGTAGTATGGTATACATATATCGAATCGCAAGGTATATTCAGGTAAAATTCAATATTGTCAGGAATTGAAGAAAATCGGAAACTGGTAAATTACCTGAAGCAACGCTACTTCGTAATCCGTCGCAGCATAGATAAACTTGCAAGTGTAAATATAATTATACAGATAACGTAATTACGTTGTTCCATACTATCGTGTCTACTAGTATTGAATTACGAGAACCAGAAGAACTTATTTATCCTCAAGGAGAATATTCTCACCGTCATTAAAATACTTTTATGTTGAAATTTCATCGGACTTTCAAAAAGTTTTCAAGTGCTAGTATATGCAGCGCGAAAGCTTTTAAATTAATGGAAAACGATTTCGTCACATTGTTAATTATTCATGCACTCTGCCACACTAACTTATATTGATAATAAAAGGCGATACGCATAAAGCTCAGTAAAAAAATATTTTATATAAATTAATAGTTTTCCCAGTCAATATTACAAATTTTTGATAATTTTTATCAGACAAACTTTTCGATTGCGTATTAGCATATAGAAAGGAGTTATTTTCATATAAAGTAAGAACGGTTTATTACATTCAACTATGTATATGAAAAGCTACTAAAAAAAATAAACTCACGTCAATTTACCATTGCTTTATCTATACCTTAATTACTAACGTCGTTCGTACATTTTGATATACGCTGTTGGTCGTAGAAAAAAAAATTTGCATTTTTTACATGAGAACTCTTTGATTAAAGCCATGCATACGCGATTCGTGACATCAGAGAGCTTTCTGGTAAATTTGTATGTAAATTCATGTTTAAGCAAATATATTATACTACCGATGTGAATAGTTTAGAAGATACGCAAATTTATCATTCATATAACATAGCATTTTTTATTAGTTCGCAAAGTAACATACGACAGTCGAATCTTTTCTTATATTCCAAGCAAAGATCAATCAACCTTATGGTAAACGTCCAAGTTACTGACCATCTAAGGAAACCATCCCATTCTCTAACCGTGTAAATTCATAGGAATAAGAGAAGAGATTACTGGTTTCCCTATTTCTGACCAGGCTAACGTCGCCTCGCCATTGGCTGTTTATCAAGTGACTGGGGAGACCAACTATAGTAATGGATTATTTACAATAATTTATCCAGCTTGATTACCCGTAAAAGTACCATTAATCGGTACGCCAAAGAAAAAATGACGAAAAACAACATAAAGGCACGCGCTTTCGTCGCGATCAAGAATTTACATCGAAAGTATACGCTTAAATCCTATAACGCACGACAGCTATTAACGGCAGACAGTTTTACAGCGAACTCACTTTAATGCCACCGCGATTGATAAATCAACCTGATGCAATCGTTACGCTCACTGTTTACTCATTCCTAGGACTTTATTGCTCTATTAATCCTGATTCGTTCGACTATACTGACTATAATAAAATTCTCTAATATCACTTAAGCCACTATACACAAAGTGACTTATATACATTAGAGTAGAAAAGAGACATTTTTTTAAATTTAAAATTGCAAGATTTGAAAAACGCAATTCTTTAGAGGAATTCAAAAATAATGTCAAGTGACAAAAAGGTTTGTTGTAAAATATGAATATGAAAATGATTTTTTTTTTTTTTAACGTATCCCTTGCTATAGGCAACGCCGTACGTGTCTACATATAAATGATGGGGTTAAGAATGCCTGTCAAGTAAGAATAAGTTTCTATCGATTTCCACTCTCAAGGTAGGCGTTATCAATCATAAGCATATTAGCATTGCTAGATAGATCATGACCTCTCGTGCTCGTGTTCTGCATCTGCTCTACTCTCCATATTCTCCCTGCCAGACGTTTCGGTTTTAGAACGACTAGGATGTCACTCGGAGCGGTACAGTCAGTTCAAGGTAATACAAAAATTACTCCATCATTAAAGAAATCCACAATTTTTTGTATAATAGCCTCGTTACAATTAGTTCACGATAATGATTTATAAAACGCAGAATAATATGAACGGAATACGAATACAATTTTTTCCAAAGCAAAAGCTAACGAAATACACATTAGAAGTTTATATTCTCACGTAAAACCCCTTTCAGTCGAACCCCTAGTACAGTGAAAATCAAAACAAAAGGTGTTTTGCCAATCTATATAATACGGTTCTTTCAATTGGCAAGAATGCCTAACAAACAGAACCAACAAATGTCATGAACTGTACTGTATACTCAAACGTGAAAATAATATGTTGAACCTCGTAATTCCCTTAGCACAATAGTCTACGCCCTGAGCAAATTGAATTGCAACAGGATCTTTTCGTCTCCTCGTACTTTCCGATATGACAGAATTACCGAGAACGTCTGATAATCATCCACGATGTCTCCGAGCGTCTTCGTGTATTAATGAATCCGACTGTACAGCTATGCATGGGCCACCATTGTCTGATCGTGTTCCCGTTCGAGGTACACGATGCCCCGCATTAACATAAGCACCGTGTCTTGCGCTCTGTCACTATAAGACACGTTGCACCATGGTCCACGGACGGTGTCATGGCGCAATGGTTCGTGCCACGGAGCTTTCAATAAAACCATGCAACAACAAAGACTTCCTCCATATTCCTTTTATCTCCGTTTTTTCTTCCTCCCCTCCCCCCACAACCCACCCCTGTCATCCTTTCTTCTCCTTCTCAATCCACCAGGCATAGACTCATATTGCGTCCTCCTCGTTCAGTCCTTCCTCTTCTTCCTAATAATCTCGTTTATTCATTCACCTGGTACGCGTAATGATGACATCGTCCTGGTCGATGTATTCTAAATGCCGACACGCCTCTAAATTAGTGTCTGCCCCCTTCGGTAAGTTGGGATATCGCCTCTGCCAACACTAAAGGCACCTCCAGACTGACCCGAGTGACATCCACTAAATATAGCGTGCCAGAAGAGGAGTCACAGCTTGCGTGTTTGTGTCTGTCGTATCGCGAGTGCCTGGCTGACTCGGGTGCGTGCAGTATGTCGTGCTCACTTGACGTTTCGTCGTGAGCCGTTTACAGAAAAAATATACACAGGACGGTGCCTTCTATACGCGCCAGGAATCACGACGGTATCAATCTCTAGCAGGAGCGATGTTGTTGCTGTCACCTTTAGAATGCAAAAAAGCGGAAAATTTTCAAAGGCATTGAGACTGAGGACGAATTAAGACAAAAGGACCTTAATGGGGTATCGAGACGGCTCCTTGATAGAGCCTGCGAAGTCACCGTGAATATTAAGAGTTACGGGTCACGTGAGTCGAAGGTTACGCGATGCCGTGTTAAAAGTGTAAGTTGGTCTGTTGCGTGAATGTAGTCATATATGCACTTGAATATACGCTTGTGAATATTATATCTATATATACTCATTAGATGTATGTATATTTTATTCGCTACTTTGAAGAAGATGAAGCAAATGACTGTACGATGTCATTGGAGAAAAGCAGCGGAGTTACGATATGTGTATCCTTTGACCCTTCGTTTACATACTGAACTGAATTTGCAACAGTGGTTTTCTGTTTTTCTATGTGTCTCTAGGACATCGACTAGGACTGATTTATCTACGTGATAAAGAAAAATTTTGTTTCTTGAATGTCATCATTACCATTTGATTGGGGACATTTAAGAATTACGAAAATACTTATGGAAAATTCAAATAGATCTAAGATCGTAATGCGTATAAGTATGAATCAGGTAATAAGTATGTAAACGAAGGATTAAATTGCAGAGTGTGTGGTCGATATAAGAGGAATGTACAGTGAAACGGTCGTAACTTTTTTTTATCTTCGTGAAATTATTGCTTTCTCGAAACCACTTTTACGAATATTACGTAAACTAGTAGTCATTTTCTTTCACTGCGCCATATACAATGTGCGCTGCTATGAATGACCGCTATACTGTATTCACTTCTGCTTATAAGTCAAAATAATATATATCACTTATATTGCAATTCTATCGGAACTAATTTTTCTGTTATTAAATACACCAGACAAGTATACTGTATACGCTTCACGTAAAAGAGCGAACCTTTCAAGCACATTCGGTAGGCATCTAGCGTAGAAGAATAGAAAAGATGAACGTTAATATTCGTGAGGCTGAAAATGGTTTCAGAAGATAGAGAGAGAGAGAGAGAGAGAGAGAAAGAGAGAGACGAGCTCCTACGCATGGTAGAAAAGAAAAAGTAAAATAAGGTAGGAAGAAAAAGAGAGAGAGAAAAATGTGTTACCAAAAAGAAAGAGAGAGACGAGCTCCTACGCATGAGAAGAATAGAAAAGATGAACGTTAATATTCGTGAGGCTGAAAATGGTTTCAGAAGATAGAGAGAGAGAGAGAGAGAGAGAGAAAGAGAGAGACGAGCTCCTACGCATGGTAGAAAAGAAAAAGTAAAATAAGGTAGGAAGAAAAAGAGAGAGAGAAAAATGTGTTACCAAAAAGGAGAGCAATCTTCGAATCACGAAATTTCTAGCGATCCGAGAAGTGTTTACCGTGAAGTGGTGAGTGGCTGGGATGCTGTAGGACGAGTATAAGGATGGAAACCCAGACGGTCGGAGAAGAAGAAGTGTTTCCCTTTCTACGTGCTTTACCCCTACACACCTCGAAGGGCTTCGACGGAACGCGGCATTCGTAAGGAGGAGGAATTGGGACCGAGAAAAAAGGCAACGCAATCTGCACGAGAACGATGGCCAAGTTTATCGACTTCAAGTATATATATAGGTATATATACATCAAGATAAAAGAGAGGCGGCGGTTTTGCCACCCCAAGAAACCTTTCCCCAGCTTGATGGAGTTTCCTCGTGAATACATCGCGGTCAATATTTTCACCCCCTGAGCCCTGATCAAGAAGTCAAAAGTCACGGAAAGCTTGTTGACGCTTTTCGAGTTTTCCACTCGAAACTTCGCAATCTCGACAAAGGCGTAACCCACGCGTACCTTTGAGTCAGGCTTTTATGTTATAAATATATATATATATATATATATTACACGTAAGAATGTTGTTTCAGAAACAAATTCGTGTAACGTTTCCTTAGTGACGATATACTCTCAAAGATATCATTCCCTCCGTTCGTCAGCCTCTTTCCTCTACAACCCGCTTCAGTTTGAGTGGTTCCATGTCTCTTCGGAAGGAAAGGATTGCTGAGAATGTCAGAAAGTTCGCTTTGAGCAGATGAAACGCAATTTTCGGATACTGCCGTTGTCCTCGTGTTTCGAATACTTTCCGGCTGGCTTTGCTATACTTACGTTTTTCGGAGACTGTTGCTGAAACTTTCCACGAATAGGATATACAATTTCAAATCGTTAACGTCTTACGTTTACAGGATACGAAAGTACGAAAGTACGAATATAATATCCCGGAACCTTTGAAAATTATGGAAAATGTTTCGCTGTGTTTTCGCGTAACATAATTAGTGGTTCAACTCTTGAAGATGATTGATTAACAATGATTGATTTTATATTAGATCTGTGTCAATGTAGTCGCCCTAAGAATGTAACAGGTACATCGACTACCTTATGGAAAAGTTGGCTTTCCATCCTAGTAAGAGCTTTACAACAGAATTTCAAGTATCACCACGCCCACATTTTGTCATGAGTCCTGATAGCATTGGCCACAATTTATCATCCGGTTCTACCATCTTCGCTTCTTGATTGATTGAATACTTCACTGTTGAGGCGCAGGTAGATAAATTATCTATGAAAGTATCACACCTGAGGCCCGTTAATGGGGGCGACAGCACCTCCTGAACTTAGGACATTAATAGCTTCTCTTTTTTTCCAACCGGTTCTTCGAGATAACTTTTCATTTTCTTTATTTATAGGGTAAGCTTATCATACCGCATTTATGGATTTATGTGTTTATGAATTATAGTATACGGAGGTATTTCTACTTTTTTTTTTGGTCATGTATCTTTTATTATCATGCAGCGTTATAAGTTGTACCTACTCAACTATATTACTACTATGCTATTGACCTAGTGCTTTTAGGTCGAAATTAGGATATGTTAGATTTAAAGTGAATAAAATAAATTTATATTAATACACTAGCTTACTCCAACACGTGAATAAGTTTTATTTCTATTGTATTTTCAGTAATTGCTAATAAAGCTTGTCATAATAGACTCTTAATAATGCCAGTACTAAAGACCATAATTCATTGCGACTTTATCAGTGAAATCAAATTTTTATTCCATCGTGAAATAAATGCACAACTTCAACTACACTTGAATAAGATTATCTTCGTTTTGGAGCATACGTCACGACCGATACTTAAATCCTACTCCCATTGCACGTCTCCTTCGGCAAACTTTAAAGACTGTCTGCATCATGATGTCAGATACCATCGGCCCTCGTTATGACAATTTGTTTGTCCGTCGTGTTCCCCACAGTGGGCACTGTTATTACGAAGGAGTAGCCAGGGGAGTGAATTTATACGAATAGGGAGCCGCTAAGATGACGTTCTGCTCCGACCCTTTGTTTGCATTCGGCTCTTTACAAGTTCAAAGGCCTATCTTGATCTGGGATCAGCCGGATACGCCTGCCTGGGTTTAACAATCATCTTCGAACGCGCTGCTTGCCACTTTCCGCGCGAATAGCCAACTTTGTCAAAGTATTACTATTGGCAATTTTGTCATTCAACTTGACGTCACTCTCAACTAGGCGTTGCGTTTAGGAATATAAAAAAGGAAGATATATTTATATGTAACTATAGATCGTTTGCATCGTTTGATCCTGACTATTCTATTCTGTATTATTGTCAGGATCAATATTAACAGTACTGAGTTCCTTTTCGTTCATGCATTATAAATTTACTTTCTCGTTATCCGTTGTCTCGATGTTACAAGAAGTATCGAGAACACTGTTGATTTTACGAGTTACCTCAGCTTCTTGATTTGACAAGAATGACACTTATTCCCTATTACTTCATACATTTGGCAAATAAAAATCTTCGCCTTTTATCGTGTCTGCAATATTTATATCTAAAATCGATTTTGGAGAAAAAAAATTAAATTTTAGTTTTTCAACTCCTACGAAGATACCTTTATGCATTTCATCAAAGCCGTCCGATCGAGTGCATCAATCAAACGGCAGGTGCAACGTGATTTCGGAGATATCAAAAATTTCCACGTAGGATCCATTAGATCGTTTTTACGGTGCCACAAAAGCAGATGTTAGTGGGTTGTACGGGTTAATTGTACGCGCATAATAAAAAGTGATAGAGCTCTAAACGGGAAAGGGTGCTGTAGTGACGATGCAGTTATTCAAATGTATAGAAATTACATGCAAGCCGCTATGCTTGCAGGCACTGGGCGACGCAATCATAATAATTACTAGAGAAACGAGCGCATTCTTTCCAGTACGCCCAATAAACCATGTCGGCATCCTAAATTACTACTTAATTAAATTCCTGGTAAGAAGACCTTGCATGTCATTAGCCCTTTGATGCTACGTGATTATATGGCCTTGGAAGTCCAAACGATCAGATAATTCATTCAATGTATTATAATGTAATTCACTTTTGCATAAATAATTTACCTCTTTCCCAGTACGTACAGTGTACATGTTAAAATTTTTCGTAATTATCGAATATATCTTGTACGTATTGCAGCTCCTTGTGTATATAGATATATTAATTTTTATGCACGTGCATTGGCCTAGGCTTACTGCACATTTTTTAATATAATATGAAACGACTATAATTCAAATTATTAACAATTGACATTGTATGGAAGTGGATTTTTTTACAAATTTTTGTAATTTACATTAAAAATTTAATAACAATGTTGATTTATCTTATTAAAATTAATTTCTCATCGACTTGTCGTCATGAAAAATGCGTCCCGTATGTATAAATAAAAATTACTTCCTTCATTAAAAACGTAACAGTTCTTTTCAGTGCGTCTGTTTGTTACTAATATATCTTTATATAACCAAGATACCGTTGCATCTTGATACCCTCTACATTTTTAGCTTACAAGGTTCTTTCGCCTCGAGTTTCTTTTAAGCTTCTCTTACGAGCAGCTCCTTTGACAGAAGCAGATACAGAATATATAGATGAAACAGCCTTTCCGAGAGCTTGAATGTGCACTAGAAAAAATTAAATAATATTGTAGATAAATGCCAAGCATTTCTGAAAGAAAGAATAAAGAAAACATAATAACTCGTACATATTTCTGTTTCTTGAAATGTCACAATATCCACTCGGTAAATCTGATGCGCTTTGCATTCAGTATTATTACAAACTTTGTCCACGTATTACAAATTCGCGTTTAAATAACTTGCTCGGACTTAATTACAACGTAACAAAAAATAATTGCCTTATCATAACCGCATTTGAAACTGATATATTTTTGTTCTAAAATACTAGATTAGCTAAATATAAAAAAAAAATGTCATTATTTCAACAGCATGACATTGCTATACATCCTTATTCAGGAATGAATCGCATAAAATTGCTGGCTGTTCTGTATACCAATAATTATTCAGAAATACCGTACCAACTGAAGTTAGCACCCCATCTTCATTTCTATAGTAGAACCACTTTCAGACAGTGCTGCATTACTCCTGAATAACCCTGTATATTGCATACGTACGTACGAGAAGGAATTAATTAAATTGAATATTGAAATAATCCTCGACGAACTTCAAAGGGAAACTTCATTTACAATGCTGTATATTCAGTCTCCAGAGAGGAAGCATATGCACGCACTATGGACATTCGTATGTTCAAGAGACGCTTAAATGGAATCAATACATAAAATTCGATTGGCATCAGCACGTCATAACGCCCAACCACACTCTTGGGAATTGAGAATGAAGAACCGGAAATCGCAGAATTTCTCCTACCGTCTCGTTGACCTAGTCACGATGGCCAAGTATACCAGTATAAGAATATTGCTTTCACATCAAGAAAACGCGTTGCGGAAATCTTCAATCGACAGCGACTAACCAGAAGATGCTCGGAGATATAACAGCTACTGATCCCAAAGGATATACCGAGACTCGAGCTCACGCTTCGAGAATTGGTAGATATTCTTTTGAAAAGGCAAGAAGCCATTGACCCTTTCGCGACTGATTCACGAGAACGAGGAAGTCTCTGCGATTTTACAGAAAACGACGCCACAAGAAAATGGTAAAAGGGACGAGGCAATGAAAGAATGTGGAAGAGAATAAAAATGACTAAAAAGACAGATTGAAGTAATAGAAGCGAATCACGGAAGCAGCTGTTTTCCGTTTCGTAATCAAAATAGTCGAATGACCTCGCTGTCATCAGTTTAACGCCTGTCAGTCAACACTTGGTCTAGTAGCAACAAGAACGACCGGATATGACGTATTTGGTACCTTTGCTTCTATCATGGCTGCTTTCTATTTGGGCCAAGTAGCGCCCAACCCCTGCCACCTCCCCTACTATCGAATATCCCTTCTGATTATAGAGGGTGCCGGAAATGTCGTCATCTCCCTCTGGCTGATGTGGCATAAATAGGTAGTTCTATGAAAATTGCAAACATCCTGGCCACACAGCGTCGCTATCGGAAATATCCGATTGATCCCGAATTTGCACATTTCTAGTAGCAATAAATATTTTATGCCCGACTGAGACTTGGGTTCAATTAGAAATTCACCCCTTTAGTTTAATAGGTAAGAGTAAATGTGAGGGTAGCCTATTGAAAACGTTTAAGTGTTACGGCTCAAGGTTGAATTTAGTCATAAAGGTAAATTCACACTGGAGTTTGACATTTGACCTTTTAAAACTTTTCACTCGTTTTGCGAATTTACTTTGCACCATACCTACTGGTTGGGATCGGAGAGCGATCGATGCGAGACCTTTTTGTAGAGTCACCCTAACGATTTATCACTTCTTAATGAGAAGAAGAGCTCTTTTCGTTACTGCGTGGAAATAATTATTTATCCTTTAATCCGCCATTGGTTTCCATGCTTCAAAGGATCTTCACGTTAAACGTCCCTTTTGTCATTCGGCTCACAATGGAATGCTAATATTTTTTACCGCGCACGCTTCCGTCAGAAGGCTAAAGTGGAGAGCTCGTTCTCGACTTTGTCAAAAAGACACGCTTCGTGTCGGATATTAAACATCCGGTACAATGAATGTTACCGAATTGAAAGAATTCAACCTCCTTAGATCTGCGAATCTTTTTTGTCATTCAATGCTGGGAATATTCGACTCTCTTACGATTAGATTATTGAATAGTTTTAAAAACTTATTTCGAAATTGACTTCCGCCATTTTTTTCATTTGATAGTATATGTCGCATATAAATATAAATTGGTGAAATGGGTGAAAATGATTTTACAGGAAATTACTCAGCATTCGAATAATGCTTAAACCTTTTCAATTGTTATAAGGAAACGAATTTGTATGTTTATTCATCTACGTGACATTCGCATTCTGTACTTTACCATCCTGATACGTTCGATTAAATTAACTTTCTAATCTACTTTCAACTTAAAAGGAACCAGTATTGACTTTCTGTCTAGCTACTGTAAACCTGGGTAGATATACCGTGAAGGGATAGTGCTTATTTTAAACGTTCCATTTTGTTTTCTACATAAAAAAACTCGGAGCCTTTTATCTAGTAAAAATTTCAATATCGAGTTTCATAGGTTTCTTTCATCAAAACCACCTTAATCCGTAATAACATACTTAATACACGAATACCATCATTAATTCTTATACCTTAAATAGATAGTAATAACCAATTAAATATTAATTTTGATTATGATAAAATAATTATGTTCCTTTAAGAAAGTAGATAACAAATACGAAAGAAAAAAGAAAAATGAAATTATCATTTCAGGATTAGAAATGAAGTAAAATAACAGGGCGCAAGCTATTTTACTAAAGAGAAACCTTAATTTTCATTCTTTATTAACACCTCTCGAAGCTGACTCAAACAATCTGTGAAAATATACAACAGTCCGGTAGTGCGTTTTCGTGTTAGAATTTGATCTTCGCCATCTTTTAAGTTGGTGAAATATAATTTTGCGTGTATTTTTATCCTAAAATAACACTAATTCATCAAGCGACAATTCTCATCGCTATTTCATGAGATAAAGATACAAAGACCTATTGATATAACCGGTTAAACAAAATGTGTGTGAGCAAGTATTTTTTTCAGTAAGTGAAACGTATCTTCTCCAATAAACTTCTAAAACATGCAGTAACAGACTTTTAGTACCTTGTGCATCCTATATTTAGTCTGGCTCTTTGGCATACTAAAATATATGATCCGAGATAGGAGTTGTTAAGTATCAACATTACGCATCATAACAGTTTAAACAGATCGTATAAAATTATGTATCTATTTATATGCTGGAACGTATTTACGTAGGATACATGGATGAGTTAACCTTTTTTTTTTCATAAAGACAATTTTAAATGCTCATTTTCACCCGCTCCCATTCATTCTTCCTTTACAGAACATTTGGTAGATTGAATGATCATTTATTCGTAACTTAACGACACACGCTATATAACATTAGGAACATAAGTAATTACATTTTCAAACCTAAAGAATTTTCTCTAATAAATGCCATTAATAAATATCGGTGAAAATAAGTTTTCCTTGAACTATAACCTATAATCAATCCATGAGTAAAATGTGGTTCGGAGAAGACGTGTCTCAGTGACTTGCAATACAATAGAGTTTCCTAGATCTCACACATGTAATCATATATGTAATCCCATCTTACGCATTACTCATGCAACAACAAAAATTCCATGGATCCGAAAGTTTATAACCAAAAATACTGTAAAGCTATACCTGAAGCTTATTTTGCCTGTAAATTTGTATCAGATCGTTTAACCGATTCCTCCAAAATTTTAGAACTTACATCATACATGCTCGTACAGACATACGACATCCCGTATTTATTCCACAGATCTCGCTCTGAAACCAAAATTGCTGGGTACCTAAAAAGTATTATTGCCTAATCTACATTCAGAATTTGATATCTTGCATAAATTTCAGGTCGATCGATTCAGCAGTTCGTTTGCAAAATAGACTGGACAATTTTGCAAATGCGATTACATGAAATATGTCTAAAAGTAGCAAAACATACGGAATTAATAAGTATTACATTTACACCTGACAAATTATAGACAAGTTACACTTATCAAATTTAATATATTCATTTCATAAGAACATCAATAATCAGTCATTTGTTTCCCATTAATAAATATAACCGCGTACCTATGAACATATATGTATGTACATACATTTATATACGTAATGACTCATCGTTACGCTCATGAGCATCCAGTGACGTCCAATGAAAAAACGGGACAACAAAGTTCCTTAAAAATTCCGACAGCTTTACGACGAAGCTCCTGATAATTATATGGAAGACCCCGAAGGCTCGAAGGCTATGCCCTGTCCGTAGCAATGAATCTCAAGCCGAGACGTTTAAAAGTGGAGTGAAGTGACGGTGAAAAGGCAGCCACAAAGAAACCGGATCAAAGGTATTCTCTTGAGGGCATAGGACGTCGAAAAATAAAGGGTGATTCATGCAGTTCTTCTCGCCCAATGTGAATAATTGACCGTCATTCGTCACGAGATACGAGCGCTAGCCATAATTTCGCCAAGGAATTTCATTCGTTGCTTTTCAATGCTATCAGGCTGCCAGCCTATACAGAGAACTGCTACCATATTATACGTAAGTCATCCTGCTGAAACATATTACGACAACTTATTTTCCAACAAATTTTCATAATTATTTGTTAACACCTAAACTTCTAATCCGATCTCGAGTCATTGTTCAGAATTCGTATGTATTAATAGTATCATTGTATCATTGTATTATTCAAAAGCGTACCAATACGAATACCAGGAGTCTAGGAGGCATAACAGATAACGTTAATGTTTCACCGATAGTCCTCTTGCACGTACGTATCCATTTTCAAACCAGCAGTACACCTATTGTCTCTGAAGTTTCCTCCAAGTGGCACCCGGGTCTATGTTAGAAACCGCCACCTCAGCCGCTGCTACTAACATCCGCGTCATTTCCTCAAGCCCCACAGCATTTTCTGTTGGCCGCTATACGAGGTGAAACGAGATGCTCCTGTAAAATCGGTAAAGAGCTCCAAGATCTCCAGGAACTCATTCGCCTGCATTCGAGCTCACGAGAAACTTCCTGAAATTAGCTCCGATAAGCCACGAATGCAAATGTCTCATTTCCCTTTAAATCCTGTAGCCACGACGATTAGAGCTCGTAACTTTATAGATTCGAGTGTTATGCGAAAATCATTTGATCACTAGGTATGTGGAGCTTTTCTACACTGCTATAGTGATTGCCATCGGTGGTATAATTGCTGGTGAGATGGATATGAAGAAACGATTGTTTATATAACCTTTTCTATGACCTGTCAAACTTGATTACCACGTGACTTGAATTTATTGAGTCATATATTATACAGTCTGTCTACGAGTAAAATAATTTTCAGAGGAGCCAGCTTCTTATGTCTTTTAAAGTAAATGACTATCCTAGACTAAATCTTTTAATCGTTGAACAATTCTATGGGTAAAATTAATATTTTTGTTACAAAAAATATTTAAATTACGTGAAGATAAAAAGATAAAACGGAAGAAGATTACGCAACTGCTTTATATTCTGACCCTTATAGATCATAGCTGTATCTCTTCTAGGACTTAAACTAAATTAGAAATGTAGATCCCGTACTTGAAACTCTCCATAAATCTGTCTACGCGTCACTTAAATGCAAGTATATTCAGTTAGGTAATCCCATTATTAAGCTTATTAAAATAATACGATAGCGCGTAGATGAATGATATTTCATACATATTTAGGAGCATTCCAGATAGTGACTAATACAACATTTATTTTCATTCGCAATATTGACTCTATGGCATATACAGCACGAATGGGCCTTTGTGCTGTACGGAGCCATTTGAATATTTCACATATGTTATCAAAATCTAATTAAATATCCATATTTCGAAAAGAAACAGAAGCAAGCATTCTGATTTTCTTGTTTTTCTATTCCACGCAACAATTCATACGTGAGTGCAATATATTCGAATAAATTGAGTAATCCTCTTTTAGTAAGATCTCAATTTTGATTGACGTTTATAAATCTGTACCAACAAAGACGCAAAGCACGCAACTTTAACGAAGGTATCATACACCTGTCGTGTATATTGACGTGTAAAATGAACTCAAACGTAAGACACCAATTTTAGTAATAACTTATTGCCAAAAAGGAACGTTACAAATCCATACAAATAACGATCCAAATCTTCCCCTCAGAGTTGTGTAATTCACACAGGTATACCAAAGAAGAATATGAAGTTATACATTCTGACTGATGGCTCTATTTGCCAATTGGATGGCGTGTCAGTTTTTTACGATCGCGTGAACTTCGCAGATTCAAAGAGGATCTAAAATTTTTTTAAACGTCTACAATGATTTGCATCTACGTCAAAAAAATGCGTCATCTCATAAAACGACTCGTGTCACTCAAGCAATGGCAATATAAGGTTAAAAGTGTATTTAGTAATTCTAAAATATTTCTAATATGAAATTACATTAAATTATGAGTAGACGTTGCAATTAGTTGTCGTTGGAACAGGGTTGCCAACTAACTAGCTTCGATGCAGGCGAGAACAAGCCGGTGTGTGGTGGGGGGCGGAGGGGTGGCACGGGCATTGTCACCATCGCATCTATTGTTCGGAAGTTAGTTGCTTGCCTGTTACATAATAGTTAGCCCATTGTGTCATTCAATTGCATAATTCCAGTTAGACGGTAGGTGAGCTCAATCTATCTATACCTATGTGCATATAGTGTGCTGCATGTGCACATAAGCGTGAGCATTGGATAGGTACAGAGGCAATTGATCGCTGCTAGGTATCGCGTGTACAGAACGTTATACGCCTCCCAATTTGACCCAGGCTTATGGAATTTTCATGTAAATTGCTCCACGTTGTTAAACCCGTAGCTGGGCGCGCTGCGTCATGAAAAAGGAAACGCGCTGACTGTAACTGACCAACTCCTGAAAAACAGGCACTCACAAATATATCTGACACCCTACGTCTGATAATGGTATAGTCACTAGCTTTTTTTTAGCAAAAAGCATGCCTTTTGTTGTATATTTGCCAAAAGGTTACATGTCTCGTTTAGGTAAACTTAGCCATGTAATATATCTATAGACTTGGGAACAATTATTATTTCACATGCTATCATATTGAATTCAATCGTTGAGAAATTTTCAACGTAGAGCATGCTCTAGAAATTTTGCAATACTAGACTTTATTTTGTCGTATTGCGAATGTCATGACAAACCTTATCTGATGTATTGAACGAAACATGATGCTAATTTGACTTTCAAATTTCTCCCTACCCTTTCTCTATCTCTACTTCAACGAGGACTAATATCATAACGTACTAGAGTATTGCAAAATTTATAGGGTAACCTGTGTATATCAATGCGAATTATAATATTATAATTAATATTGGACTATTTTGGACTATTGATAAAAAAACCTTCGATAATAAACTTGAAAACAATAAATAAAGGGTGACGTGTGTTGAAACACTATCAATATTTAGAAAAAGGCTACGCGAATAAGTCTAAATCAATAGTGCATTGAATACAATTAAATTAACTGATTAAAAAAATTTAAGTACTATCTGAAGAAATTTTAATCGCAGTATGAAAAAAGACTAGATTAGAATAAAGTTTTCAAGGCTATCAAAATCCTAATAAATTCTGTATGTATCGTAATACATAATTATGGACAAAATATACACGGAAATATACAGCATCCTTTCTAACTTTACACTACATATACTCTAATTCCCATACATATGATTCGAAAATATATAACAAACTATATCCTTACTCCATAAATACTTCTGATAAAGTGTCTATATTCATACATTAATGTATACTACACTTAAGCTCAATTAAACGGGTACCAGTAAAAGCCATGATACGTTAGTTATAATACGACTCGAAAAGGATTCGAGAATTGCATCGAAATGAGGTAATTGTTATTCCGAATTTGCCATCGCGGTCCAATGTTTGTATGGTCTGGACAACAGGATTTCTGCATTCTTCGGCTGATAAATCGACCGTCCGAAGCGATGCGGCATCGACATGGTCCTGGCACTGTTTATGCAGGGAAGTTCTTAAGTGTATCGCAGCGTTCGGAGACGCCAAAGAGATTCAGCATTGGCCTAAAGGGAAGTTGGGGGACTACGAACCGACACGAAGAGGCACGAACAGCTACGAAAAGGTACGAAGCATTGACTGTGGTACTGATGCCAGGAAAGCATTGCATTACGGATGCAGGAGATGTCGCGCGCGCGCGCGCGCGTATGCCTTCGGTGATGCTGATCTCCATAACGGGTTAGGTACGTACCCTTGCTTATGCATATATATAACTATATATCTCAGCATTATATACCGTTTATGTATTTACATGCTCAGAGACATAAATGCGTAACTACACTGAGGTCATTGACCTCACTATTTTCTGCACGATTATCAGTGATGACGATACGATTTTAATATTATATATATATATATGTTAACATTGGTATATTGTTAATACATCGTACCTGGTTTATGGATTATATTGATTCTACGCAAATGATAAATCAACAAATTGTATACAGCGGGAACGAAAGTCGAGAATTATGCTGTACCGTACGAACAGTAATCCTTTTGAAATTTTTCAAAGGTTCATTCGTAATTTGAATTCAAAGAGAAAAAAGAAACATAAATACTCGACGGATATTAGTGTTGATCAAATGTATTAAAATGAATATATTTTTCCAGCAGCTGGTTTTTTTTTCGTAATAAGCTTTATTTTATTATCGGGTTATAGCCGACATTGGGTCTGCATTTCTCTCATCTATTCACTAAAAACAAAAAATTATTCAAAATGAAAGAAAAAAATTGTATTCCACTTGATTTTTAATGTAGGTAACTAAACTGAGGTACTTTTTACTTATATATGTTTTTTTTTCCTTTTAGTCTCTCCAAAATATCTTCTTTCTCCCTTCTATTTCTTTCCTCTCACTCACTTTCCTTATTCCTGTTCCACCATCTTTTCTGCCTTTTCGTTCCATACCCAGCATTTACCTTTTCCTCTCCTCATCTGCCTTTTCAACTAGTTTCCATTTGCGCTTCCTTTCTTCCCACGTTGAATCTTCATCCATTGTCGATCTTGCTTTTTCCCTAATCTCTATTTTGCTTTCACATATCAATTCTTTGTCCAATCTTCTTCTCTGTTTCCTCTAGATCCACTTTTTCTCTCCTGTTTTCTTCTAAATGTTTCTTCTTGTCAGTCTTTTTCCCTTCCATATTTCCTTCACATCCTATCACAATTCGTGTTCTTCCCTTATTTTCCTCTTCTTGTTTATCATCTCATTTCTGTCCTCTCTACCTTTCTATTATCTCCTCTCGTTCTTATTTCCCAGCAAATATGATAAAATGTACAATAAATAATAAAACATTTCCTCGGTTGATAAAAAACAAAAGTAGTTAGTTTATACCGTTCCGGGGTATAAAAATTAAATAATAATAAAAAACTATTTCTCTCGAATTATCAATTACATAATACACAACACTTGATCTCATCAGATTTCTTAATAGTTACACAGCTATATAAATGAAAATTTCAATAATCAAAGAAAAAGTATAGGAAACTGATGACACGCATAATAATATTCAAGGATAACCACATTCAGGATTATACACATTACGCCACAAAATTATCGCCGTCGTAAAACGACCCAGTTCCATTCGAGTACATTTACTTGAAAAGCAATAATAAATTCACGGGATTATCGCATTCCCGCATCTTATATCAACGAAATAGAAATCCATATTTAATCTGCGCGACTCGTCCGAGCGAGTGTCGCGTTTTTATTTTTGTTTAACGGGGACGGTAAATCTTTAACGTTAAAATCTACGTTACACGCTTTACTGTCGGCAGATACGAATAGATGGCACTGCGAGCGTTACTATTCAAAACGTAAATCAATAAAAAAAAATGCTGTTTCTAGCGAAGCGATAAAACTCGCACAACAATTGATGCAAATAAATAAACCAAGGATACAAAATAAGGAAGACCGGGACAGAAAGACAAAGCGAGAGAGAGAGAGAGAGAGAGAGAGAGAGAGAATTACACGACACGAATGCACATGACTCTGAGAGTACAGCACCCTTTAAAATGAGACCTCGTAGCAGCGTCCAGCACAATCCTCACCCACGGCAATATTAATTTTTTTCAATTCAATAGACATTTACGGCTGTACCCGTGATAATGCCGCATGAGTTATGACGACATTACAATGCACCACCACCACCCTCAGCCATCCATGCAGAGCACGATGCACCTATGGTTTATTCGACTAAAATACGGACCATATCTCGCAGCATAAATATATTTGATGATCATTCCAAACACACCGTTCGTCAGCCGTAATAACCACGACCTACGCTGTCCGGGTTAAACCGGAAAGATTCTATATCGTTCCAAACTTTTCTTGTACCGTTACATGCCTTTTTGTAAACTTCCAAAAGAACCAACGTGAGCACTTTACTGTATTACAGTGCTATTCGTATTTAATGTCCAGCACCTTTTTTTTTATTCTATCGCTTTCACGTACAGTGGACCCCATTTCCGCGCGAAGAAGAACCGCGAAAGAAAGCAGCAGCGTACCGCACTAGCTCGAATAAAAAAAAAATAATAAAAAAAAGCTTGCAAAAATAGATAAAAAGACCGATTACCTCTCGGTAGTAAACGGGCGTAAAGCTCGCGGCGTGTGCTGGATCGTACTCTAGAATTTCAATGGTGCGCTCTTCTAGGACGCGTATATCCTGCTGCACTAAAGGATTGGACGAGATGATGGCGCTAGCGGTCAGGTCACCGAATGGTGAACATAATGGGCACGCGCATAAAGCTACCCGTACGCCTTAGTTGTCAAAAGCCATGCATCATCCCCGCGTGTGGTCCCGGCACTTAACCGTGTCGATAGCAACAGGAATCAAAACAATAGATGTGCAACGTTGCGAACCTCACCTCGTCCGCAATGCAGCAACGTTTACATTTTTGTTTTCTTTATGGATGCAGTCTGCATTTATTTTTTTCACTCTGTACCCTCTGGCACTTTTTAACGTTCCTTATATTTTTGTAACTTTTTTTTTTTAAGTCTGTACCTACCCCCGGCAGTTAGAATCTATCGGGACACCTTCCAACCCCTTATGTATATTTCATACTCTCTACAACGTTCAAAGTGTCCGAATCTGTAGCGCGATGCTTATTGGTCTGCAGCTGCAAGTTCAGTTCTGCCTGCAGAACTAAGGCTGCCAGGTACATGTTGAATTCTGATGCATGCAGCACCAAGGTTCATATAGGAGTTAGGGAGGAGCTTTAATTGGTACAATGTACGGGGAGCATGTGAACCTTGACGCCTGTAGTAATTCCCATATAAGATTTGACGAAAGTGGAAAAATGGTCCAGAATCGAGATGATATCGATGATCAAAAATTTTTATGTAACAATGTTCCTCAGTGATCATCTCTGCAAATTAATAGTGTCAATCTTAAATTCGAGTGTCCAATGGCCATATCGACTGCCGAGACGGAACGGACTGTATGTTTGACATAGGCTGGCCAACTTCTGGAAAAATGACATTGAACCAATACATCACTATAATATACGGACCCGTATGACATTTCAGTTCGGACCTGAATCTGGCATGATGATATATCATTTGCTATATTGTTATAACTAATCATATTGCTATAACAACTGGACTTGTTTATTAACTTTTATTTGATTACTTTGTCACTAGTTCTTTACTGGTGGACATGTAAAAGCAACATCAGCTGATACTACGTGGATAAGTCAATGTTTTTACACAGTACTGGATTTGCGATGCTGTCATGAATATTATATTTACTACTAGAACTATACTGCTTTCCAACACTCGGCTGTTGTGAACAGACAGCATATAATTCTTTATCCCGTCGATATCGACAACTAGTACCGTGGCAGGGTCATGTAATAAGTCCAAGTACCGTCATCATACTAGCTGTGGGCCATTAGTAAAATAGATTGACGAACGTAGATATTTTCTGCGGCCACGTCCAAATCGTAAACAGCGAATTATCTATTTCGATCATCCGGTGAATTCCAGCATTTCTCTCTAATGGAAGCGCCGCTTCGAATAAAAGCTATCCCAATTAGAGCGAATCCGCAACTCTCGACGCATGAGTACTTGTAAACGCGTTAGCGGCGTGGAACGAGCACTCGTGAACTCGCATTGAAGCGTGATTGGATATCGTGCCTTTATTCAGAACTCGTTACGTCATGACTTTTTAATTTTTTTTTTTTTTGAAAATTCAAGAAGACACTGCACTCAATCAAGAACGAGAGGTTGATTAGCATTATCGCACTTTATCACGAAAGTAGTTTAATGCAACGAACGGGGAAATACGGGTTGCATTTTGATTAAAAAAATATTGGAAAGAACTAAATGTTTTATATTTACCGACATCCGCACGAGTCTGATGTTCATAGTGATGTAGATCTACTTTCTTCAAAATCTCTTCCTGACAATGTCATAATTAAAAACAAAAACTCCGTAACTATTTTTCGCCTTATTTTCAGGGTTATATTCATATTAAACATCCCTAAACGAAGTACAGTTAGCAGTCAATAGATATTAAAAAATTAAATTAATGCAGATTAAGTTCAAAAAAATATTTAATTTCTATCAAGTTCAAAATTACGTTTTCCCGCTTGTGACATTACAAACGAAGATAGTCGATGCGTGTACAAAGCCTTACGGGAAAAAAAAATCCGTGTGAAAATTTTAACACAATTTTAGCAATGCCCGTTGACGCAGGGGTGAACCCTCTGAAAGGGTTACGAACCCCAATAGTAAGAAGATATACTCTGATCTAATCTCGCACCCCTTCCTTTTAAATATTTCTGATTCAAGATGACACTCTCGTCCCGTAATAAGGTTCTATAATAAAAAGAAAGTAGCCGAAAAAGTAGCACCCATAACATCTCCTAAATTCACCAAGGCACAAATACTCCGAGACACGACTTTTAGACAATTCGATTTTTCGACCTGTGCGTCGAAGAAACGGAAAAAAAAGGGAAGGGTAAGACAACCGACATAAAAGAGATGCATCCCGAGGGGTGAACCTACCTAAAGTGACACTCCTAATTATACTTGTTGATGAAATTAGGGCTCCGCCAAAAGCTATTATCTGGCGTCCGAAAGAGAGGCGCACTCGAAGCTTTCTAATTACAATCCCTGGAGCGATGGTGCACAATGAAATTACAACTCATGAAGTTCGTGGAACAATAAGGTAGACGCGACCATCACTCTTTCCCGTCTGCGTAGCATGGAGGGATAGAAAAATAATTTTACGTAAGTCATAAAAAAAATTATATAAAACTAAAATATCCGCTAATTATATTGAACACGACTAGACATTTGAGTCAACACGTATTTAATCCACACAATCACGTGTCTTTCCAGCTTGGTATAATTTGAGGTGTTTAAATAGCGGGAACGCGCGACACCGGAAGTCCGACCGAGAGACAGGATGATATTAATTACACGCTGCTACATACGTTAAAATGTCACGAGGTTGCTACTCGTAAACCGTGACAGGGACACACCTGTAGCACCGCTGTACACAACTGGTGTAAATTACGACACGCAACACCCCACTGTCTTTAGAACTTCAACAAAAAACATCGCAAGATCCGACTAAGGGGTTCTTGCAACACTGGAAGTGCTGTCATTATGATAAGGAGTCAATTGTTATCTGTTGTAACCCCTTGCGTAGTGAATATATCAGATACATGAATATCTAAGTATAGAACAGCCAAACCAGGCTGAATATGAAAAATAAATTTAAAAATCGATCCTATATATTTTTGCGTTATCCCTGAACATTCGTATTACGCCAATAATTATCACAGAAAAAACAAACATGGATTATATTAAGCTTCGGCGAGTTTTGGACGGAGGAGGGGTCGAAGCAAAAAATTTTATAATTAATTGAATATTGATACTTATTTAATGACACTAAGAATGGTATTGATATACTTAATTCTACTTATGATATATTGATTTTTTATATATTTTTTATTTGCAACTTTGAGAGCTTTTTACATTCGCCGAAGGGCTTATGGTAATTTTATGATATTTTAGGGAACCTCGTGTATACGTGTGACCTAGTTTTGGAAAACTATGTAAATTTCACAGTTAGAACGAAATAGCCAAGTATCCTTTGATAGTGCACACCGCTTTGATAGTGAATACACACTTTGATCTGTATGCCAGTGAAATGAGTAACGTGGAAAACTAAACATTAATTAACGGACTCGGGAAGTGAACGTCCAGACTATACTCGCCTACGTTGCCTATTCTTGAAAGCTTTTCATTAGAACTTGAAAGGACTTGGTTTTTTGTCGACGTTGAAAATAACTGATGACGAATCTCTAAATACAGACATATAAATGTCGTAAGAGTGGAGTTTTATCGTATCCTTTGGGAGACCATTTACAATTAAAGTGAATCAATGCGATTGGAAAAGTGCTAACAAGTTCAGCAATTAAATGAAAGTCCAAGAAACTTGACTTGGCTCGAAGCAAGAAATATATATTACATTGTATGTTTTATTGGTTAATAATTTAATTTGGATAATTTTGTAAACCTTCAGTTTTTTAAGACAGTACAATAGCACAGTATTTATTTAAATTTTTGTAACTATTAAAGTACAGTCTTTTAAATTATTATTGAATTCTTTTGTTAGCGCTGAATAATTATGTTTATTGTAAAGAAATATTTAAAATCGTCAATACTAATAATTTGCATTCCCATCATAATTTACTTCCGGATTGGATTGTATGCTTTTGTATAAAACATGATATTAAACAATGGCTTGAAAATAATAATTTGAATTCCTTTGAATTTTTAAAACTAGTACATTCAATTATTTACCGAGCCACATTCGTACGATTTCAAAGAGTAGTGAATATAACTGAATGTAATATTTTTTAACCGTCCCCATTTTTAGGAATGACATTTCAAATTATTTTTTTCGTGTCACAATTCATAGTAAATGAATATTTCTAAACCGATGATATCGAAAATTCTAAGATATTTACATCCGAAAATAGCAGTCGTTAGAGCTTACAAATTCTAGAAAAAAAATAGATTACAACAGAACAAATTTTTGATACCGCATCGAAATTATTCAGAAAAAAGGTATTCGAGTATTACAGAGCAACGAGTGAAACAAAATTTTAAAATCGATCTTCTAGACAAAAACAATTAATTGTAAAAAAAACAATTTGACGTAGTTGCATGCTACCCTGGAATTGGGTATTCTCAGCTGAGAATAAATGCTGCGAATGAAATCTGTACGAGATAAAATAGCAAAATTGAAATACAATATGAAACCGTAAAACCTATCCACGTATTATTTAAAATAAAAAAAAAATATTTCAAACATGTTATTCAACTTTATAGTATCCCTGCACTTTATCGTCAAAAATAAAAAAAGCCCAACAGAGTTTCTTCGGTGAAAATATATTTAATGCTTACGTGTACAAGCTGTGATTAAACATGAATACCAGAAAAAAAAGGTGTTGTACGTGACTGAAATTCGCTTCGAATTCAACATTCCCTCGCATTACGTACGTAAATCGCAAAGCAAAGTAGTTTCTTAATAATCCCCAGCAATCACGTTTGTCAAATTTACATATATAATTTTTACATAGCTGCTATGTAAAAAATTTATGTAATTGCGATAAAAAGTTACCAGATGTGCTTGCTAGGTAATCCAATATTATTAGCCCCACGTGAAATTACCAACCAACTTATAAATGCATTTTTTGTCAGTTACATACCCCGTAAATTAAAATATCCCCCTGGAGCACATCCATGTTCTTTACATTTCTCTAATACATCTGCAATGTCAAAAGCACCCTTATACATTTATAGCTATAATTTAAATACATGTTGTACATGTCTGATATGCCAGTATTACGCTTCGGCGTACCAAATGAATTGACCCATTTCAGTTCTTAAGATAAATTTATCAACGCGTGGCAAATATATCCTGCATTGAAAAAAATCTTTGAATCATTTTCATTGAACCAATTAAAGTCTAAACAAATCAAATTAGCATTAATTTACATAGAGCATTATTCGAATCTAACGTTACCAGCTGAACGTAACTGCTCCTATTGATATTTATGATAAAACCATCTTCAATTGATGCCGCAGTACTAAACTCTGTATTTATTAAATTTCATTTACTTAATACTTTTCAAGCTGCTTCGGTATTCGGTTAACAAATATGTGTAATTGTACCAAAACATTCCTAACGAATATCTTGATTAATTTACTTAGCTGTAAAAGTAAACACAGTTATACAAACATGTAGATCGTACTTATAAAACCTAATGTAGTACAGAGCATAGTGCACTTATAATACATGTAAAGTGCCCGAAGATAATGAGATCCTGCTGAGCTATGATATTAAAACATACTATACATTACAATGTATAATGTTATTATAAACTTGGTATAATACGGTCCCATATATAAAAATAAGGGTATAATTGGACATCCACCCATATTTATAATATATCCTGCTATAGTAACGCTGTATATGACACATTTTTAAAAATTTTAAATGAAATGAAAAACTAAAAAATTCATATACGTAACCTCGACGTGATATGAGTATACGTAATAGAGCAAAATGTATAAATGTCCAGTTCATTGATAACTTGTACAAAAAAAAAAACGATAACAGTAAAAGCAGCATATTTTACAGAGAATAACATATATGCTCAGTAACAAACCGGATCGAGATTGCATGGCGTGCAATCGTTTAGCCGATCGAGAATTATCGAAAAACGATTATCCCACCGCGAACACAGCATATTTCAGTGTTTATTTCGCCCAACGTCGTTAGGGCCACAACGCCATAACACTGCGACGCCCTCGAGCCATCGCGGCACTTTTTCCGCACGAAAATATTACTTCGTCCTGTCGTCTCGTACAATTTTCGTAAAGTCGCCATTCGCAGCTTTTTCTTTCCGTTTCTGTCCAAAATGGGATTTTATTTTATATAACATCGAGGGAAAAACCGCGTAAATTTTTGGCGACGATAGCTCGTGTACTGCGCTACCTTTTGGTATCGAAGATCATTTGAGAAGATTAATTATTCTTTTTATTCGTAAATGAGAATCACAAATGAAAAGCATTGTAAAACCTTATGGTTCTACGATAAAATATTTTTATTTCGATAAGGCATAATATAATATAATATAACTATATCGTTTGTTATACCGTACGAGCGTTATATGGTAAACACGGATTATCAGCCTAATTTAATTTCCTATGTCAAGTAACTTTTTGGCGTTATCAAAAATGATGTGTCAAATTTGAAAATTGAAATGAAGTATATCGACATGGAAACTTAATTAACAATACACCTTATTGTTTACACCCTAATTTAATTATTTCTTTGACAAATTATTCATCTTTAAGTGACATGTAAAAAAATGTATAAAACAAAGTGTCGCGTATCTTGGATCAAAGCGAATGAATTTCTTTGTGAACTCGTTGAGTCTATCGCTCGGACGGATGGTTAATATTTTAAATTACGCTAATTATTGGGCTGTGAAAACTGCCACTGCCATTTCTCCAGCGTCACGAAGAAAAGGAAGTCTCTTCTGCGAAGCGGGAAAAGAATGGCAAGTATGGAGGGTGCCATCAAAGGAAAGCCCAGTCTCTGTAGACTCGGAACAATATTGCCTAGAAAGAAAGTAAAGAAGGTAAATAAGGTTAGGTACAGTAACGACGTTGAACCGGGCACTAATTATAAAATGAGAAAAGCCACGGCATACCTTCAAGGAGGTATGTACACTATTATCGAAATGGACGGGTGGCGCAAATTTAAAAGATACTTGGACGTCCGCTATAACATTAACCCTACCCGACTATACCTATACATATACATATACGTATTACGTTACAACCCATCTGCCTGTACAAGAATTCCTTTTCATTTCTCCTTCCATAAAAAATTCTTTTTCAACCCCATGTGTACCTGAAACTCTTTTTCCAGCATCCTTTACTCCCAATTCTACTATCCACGTAAGGCACAATTAGGTACAGGATGAAGAAACAGACTGGACATTTAAATGTAAGCGCAGCTCGTAGGTCCTTCCCTATTAATTAAGCTCCCGTTCGCGGTAGTCAATTACACAGTTTTCCCCTCTTTAAGCTCGATTGTGTTACCGTTTCAGGGAACATCCGATACAACCACCATTTCCCAGCAACCCTTGCTACGGGGATCATCACGAATTCAGAAACGACATACAAATGCTCACTGGTAAAGAAACGAAAATGGCAGTAGACTAAAGAGCAGAGCCATTTCACCGCTCCCTTTAATGGAAGTCACCACGATGTATTTTTAAGGCAAGGAGATCTCGAGAAAACGGAGAAACTGGGAGGTCATAAAGAGAGCTTCGGGCAACATTACCGAAGGTACTTATACCTGCCATTCGGCAATTTCTATTTATCTGAATTTCTCTACTTTCACAAATAGATTTAAACGCCTGTGCCTAACGTATACTGAATGGGTTGGAGAATTCTTCTTGAATTTTCAATATACCCGAAATGCCGTCCTTGTGCCAAGTCAATGCACGAGTCCAGCGGATTCATAGACTTGTGGTGAATTCTAGTCATTGAGATTTCAGGACACGCGAGGAATCCAAACTCGAACTGAAATGCCTCGACTTGAGGATGCGCAAATGGGATTATCGTGGCTTTAGGAAATGTCACATCGTCTATGGAAAACACGACGGTTCGTTCATTCGTTTCGCAGCCTTCTATTCCATGGGTAGGTATTTATTTGAATTCAACCGATCGTCCCTTTTGGCATGAAATTATGGACGCTCGACATTATAGCTATTTGGCGAGGAATAAGTTACATATTAAGAGAGTAAGGCATTGATGAAGAGAAACGCACATGTTCATGTTAATATGTAACATACAAGGATTCGTACAAATTTATGTACCAGTCATAGAAAGTATTATTATATGATCCCCATGAAAAGTCATTAAACTTTGTCTAATTAAAGGAGGCATAAATGCAATTTTAGTTCCAACAATATTATTATTGTAAATACATGAAAGAATTCATATAGGCAGCATGACAATATTTTTAAAAACTCTTATGATGCGTTTAAATTTTTAAAATGCGTTCATACACCGCATAATAAAAAGATTAATTATTATTCTAAAAAATTTCATATTATCGATAACGTGAGAAAACATATCTGTGTTGTTTAATGAACCGAAATTCTGACAATATTTCACCCTCGATTATGTTTTAATTTAGTAAATTATATTAAAAATTCAAAATACCATAAAGTTATTTATGAAATCCAAAAGAACGTGATACTTAATTCGAATTTCAACGGTTTTTAAAAAAACTAATTGACAATAAACTTTTTAAAATATTTCACGTAAGGAAAAATACCATTTCTTCGCAAGACAAAAGATGAAAACAAATCGATAAAGTATCTTCATGCTAAGCATCACTTTATCGGGTAGCCAGTAGTGAATCCATTCATCATAATTAATCATACTTAAGGAGCAATCTATCGTCACGAGTTCTTAATTAGCATAGTTCTCTCTTTATATCCCCACTCACTATACATTATGATATTTCGCCGCAATTCATCCCTAACGGGGTCTTGAATAGACGATCTTCTAACGAATAAAGTTCAACCCAATCGACCATCATAAAATAAGATATCCCAGCACTTTCCATGCAGTCGTGCCTAAATATAGGGGCAAACAGGTTTACCGTGAGGCACGGCTGCTCGAACCTTACGGTCGTATGTTACGCATTCGCGATTGCAAAAAAAATTAATGCCACAGACGTTTAGAATACTGTCAAAATTTTACAATACAGAATAATTTTCGACTATGCGTTAACTTGCAAAAATAACTTCCTTTTTTGCAGTGTCAATTGCATAAGATAGTCCCGGCGTGTTCAAAAGGGTCGTGTTTAAAAATCAAATATCATACTGTTTTCATGAAAAAAAAGTCTCTTCGTAGAAAAAATTGCTCCTAACGTTGCCTCATCAAAGAAATCATAGACGTTGAAGAAAAAGGAAAGCAAGTTGCTCCCGTAGAATGTCAGGCTAATCCAACGGTAAGAGCAACATAATACGATGATACTCCAGATTTTCATGGGAACCCATGGGACAAAAAGGATGGTGTTGCTAGTCCATTTTAAGCACGGCGAAGCCCTCTTGTTTTGCTAATCCGTGACGAGATTGTCCCTTGTCGCATATCCTATACTCCCTTCCTACTAACTCACGAACTTGCTCGGTAATATAATTCATGTGAGAACTAGACGAATTCTCGGGAATCCAAAGCAACCAAGTCACCACGTTTTACGTATAATCTCACACTATACCACAAGCACTATTATAACGTCCGTTAGTCGCGTGTCGCTCGTTATCCAAGTAAAACTGTACACCCGGTAGCCTAAAAGGAGCTTATCGCTCGCCATTTAAATATAAAGCTTGTAACGCACGCGAAGTCGTATTTTGATCTGAAAAAAATATGCAAGGATGTTGCCATGCGAAGAAAAATATAACACATTTCGACAAGGTTTACACGAAAACAAGGAATGTGTTATTGAGGCGATAAGTTTTAATGACAAACATCATTAAAACTGAATAGACAAAACCTTTAATGATTCAAAGTGATTGCGATAAAATCTTTTGAGTATTACAATTTTACAGAGACCACGTATTCTTGAATTTCAACAAGGCTCGCCTCTCTGTACGATACAATGTTAATAAGCTAAACTAGCTCTAAACAGGACGAATTAGTCTCTTTTGTATCCAATCTTAAAACATTCCATCGCTCCTTTTGAGGCGAGTTAAATGAAATTTTGAGCGATCAATTCGCCTCGTAGGTTTTTAAATAACTTTGTATAGTAAACACGCAACGATCCCTTTGCCCATTCGGCTCACTATTATACAAACGCACTGTGCGTCTTGCGCGATCCTAACTATGATGAATGCACGTAATTAATGTAAATGCTGCGTGTTTAATTGATCATTAATATTAATCAGTAGTTGGATTCGGAATGCACACAGATATGGGCCGATGCATAACGGGTGATCGAAGAACACAATTTATTTGTAATATCGTGTTCTGGCTAAACAGCATATCCCATATCGATTATCATATTTCGTACACGTAATATCAGTCCTCGTTATTAGGTTCAATAATAATAATAATTAAGAATAATATCTAACGGATATAGGATTTACTGTGATTTGTCTTTTTCAAAATTATCACAACTTAATTTATCCATCTTATATCGATTTTAAAATTAATAAATCAACGGTATTGCATATAGTTGACTATACATATATAGTTTACTTGTGAGTAATCGAAGATGCGAAATTATGAAAACACATATTGTAATAACTAATAAGCAAAACGAAAATCGACATACTTTCAACTAAGGGAACCCTGTCATATTCAAGTTTGCAGATGATTTCCAGATGCGAATCATTAATCGACGTATAAATATAACTATTTATTTGTCTTCTATTACCCAATGTAGCGTACATTGTGAAAGGCTATGGCATTGCGCATATTTCCCTCTATTTTTGCATACCACTCGATACATCCAAATAACATACTATATACATTTTATAGCATTTTATTTGCAACTCTCCACTGTCCATCTGCCTGAAGGCACGAAAGAAGTGTGTTAGGTATTTGCTTTTATAACGTTATTATCTTGCTAAGTAGAACTGGAGAAATAGAGTCAAGAGGATACGTCATCAACATTAGTTTGACACAGGTTTTGGTTCGGTACCAGTACTAATCTAATTATGAAAATCTATATTGGAGATAAACTGGCAAAATGAAAGAAAATTAATAAAATGTGTAGTTCATGCGTCAAAATATGGCAAAGCACGTAATCGAAGTATATTTTTTTTTAATATTTGAAAGCAATAAGATCTGAAAATGTAGGAAAAAACATTTTTTAAAAGAATTTTTCAGTCATTTTACCCTATACTTACATTTACAAGTTGTGAATTTGAAAAACATTATTTTCATTCCATCTATGGTAATCTGTATAGGTGCAATCGCCCATAACCGACTATTATAAAAATACCGAAAAAAAAGGTTTGTTTCATGAATATGTCGAAAAAGAGTAAAAAAAAATTATAAAAAATTCTCACGCATTTTTAACAGTAAAGGTACGTTGAATCTGATGAAAATATGCTTTCACGTTTTAATATTCCACACTATACATATAGGGATAGATTACAAAAAGTTAGCTTGCGCTTCTTTATGGATATCCCCGACAGATCACGCCTACCGTAACAAATTCGTCGTCTCTCGGGTCATCATCTTTCCTAATTGAATGCTCGATAAAAATAATTAATTATTAAAACCTTTTCTTACCGATGCATCCAGTAGGAGTCTATAAGGGAGTAGATGACTGTCGGCGACTTGAAGTTAAGTGAAAAGCATAGCAGAGGTCTGCCCTGTGCAATTGGTCACGGGAGCTCGAATCATTGGAGCTCGATCACTGATCAGTCATCAAGTTGCTTTCATGATGGGAACCCATATACAATTTATATACACGTATTTTTCTCTTGAGATTCCGACGTTCAATCACAGAATCATCAAAAGGTACGCAATAGTCATTGTACTACCTGGAAATGCAAGAGAAGCGAACCTGATGCTATCATCTAATTCTTAAACAAATTGCTCAACTGATCTTATCACTTAGTTCTTCAACTAATTGTTAACTACCATATTTGTGATAGCCTGATAGGTTATAGATACTCAATTATTTACGTACACATAGAATGCACTCCGTAGAATCTTATGCATACAGTTAATGTCGATTACCATATTAGGTCCATTTACCATAAATACATAAGATTCTAAGTGAATCTTTTATTCGATCGATATAAATTTTATTAGGATTTTGTAAAGAAATATGATTTCAATTTTACAAAGTTTCAGGGTTATTGCACCAAGTTAACTCAATTTTTTCAGAAAAATCAAATGCAAGTATACTAGCTTCAATTAACATAACATTACGGATAATTTCAAAAAAAAATGTACAAGTGAATATTTTATTATGTAATTTTATATATTTTGCATTAGGGCGTTATCACAAGTAAGGCGTATCTGACTTTGCATAGCTTTGCTACAAGAACACATTTATTTTTGTTTTCTTTAGCTATGATTGACATTGAATTGCTGGTAAGTAAAAAAGTGTTATCACTTTATCAGTAATATATTTCAACCTACATTTATTCAAAAATACAATGTGGAGTGTAGATTTTTGGCCGTTAAGAAAAATCAATAATTCATTGAAATTGAATCTATTAACTGTTTTTCCATACTGTGTCCATTATGATTTTTTACTATGTTCCAAGAGGACAGTAAATTTGTACCAAGGTAATAAAATCCCATACGTGCTTCCACGCATAGCTTTGACGTTTAGATCTAAATTTCGACACGTGTTACGCTACGTTATGGAATGCATGCCTCTAATATGCGTAACATGCCAAGCCATTCGTGACTCGTTGGATAAAATTTTTTTTCTAGAATAAAAAAAGCATTTAGGGACAGACAATATGTCCAAAATTGAAAAAGGCAAATGGTGATCAGCAGTTGCTCATCACGTACCTGATGAGCGTGGTAGAACGATTAAGCTAACAATTAGTGACCATCATTAAAAAGGTTTCGAAAAACTTAAACGGGGATGACAAAAAACTTTCGTCCCGAACTTTACGTTTTCTACGACTACAATGCACTTTCCAATACGTGACCTAAGAACCATGTCTATATATTATTATTACAGCTCCTCTGAAAACACTCGTTAAATAATAGTAATATCAATGGAGCAATTCTACTGAAATATTCAGAATAAATCGATTCTCGCATTTTATTGATAAAGATACCTTTATCGTGGAATCTACTTTTTTGAATGAAAAAGATATATCGTTTCGACGTAACTGAAAAAAACGTAGCATTTCACATTCCATTGTTACGAAGAGCTTTATTCGGAAAACTAGAGAAAATCTGGTTTCCTCTTTTCCATTGAGAAAATTTACAGTCGACATATAGGCATATCGCGTACGTATACTAAAACGCGCTCTACCGGCGATCCGCTCTTTCGCTGACCCAAGGATTTCCCTCGAAAGCAAACTTTGTCCATGGTCTTCTCTATTCAACCCCTAACGAGTCCGTTCAAAATTCAATCTACCCTTCGACAAAGAAGCGAAGTTACCGCGTTGGATATACTCGGCACCCTCGATACTACAGTTTAAACGATTTTCAGCTTAATAATCCCAGCTGCATGTATATTAATGGGTATCAACATTTAAAAAAACTTTACAATTCTACGGTAGGACAAACTATAAGAAAAGAAGAAAATCAGCATATAAATAAAGGTAGAAATACTATACAGAAAAATGAGCTCCCTTTTAGCACTTTCCAAGATAATCAATAGTTTTACATCGGCTCATGATGGATCAAATCGATCTAACGCTAATCGTGTCCCAATTCAACGTTCATCGATGCTGTGAATCCGACAATTCCGCACCTACCATAGACATCCTACTGCGCGTCAAGTATGCGGGAGAGTCAGAATCCCGGAGAAGAGTGCTCAGCATACATGCATATATATACCAACTTAGCCTATATACTGTCATAGTCTGGTAGGTACCAGATTATACGTTTCCGGCACAAATTCTGACGACCCTTTACCAACAATGCTTCCTTTTCCTATTGTCACCTAAAATACAGAATCGTTATATAACGTCATTCCATTTGATAAAAACCGTATATTACATAATACACATCTCAAACTGGTACACGGGGATAAACAAAATCCTAAAATATCCAAAGATTTGAAAAAAATCTCCATAAGTAAATTCCCACATAAGTTCGATTATCACTAACTCTTTTCATAGTCAAGCAGACAATATCAAATAATCACCTTGTAACTTGACTATTGTGTAACCAGCACGTGCCCATACTAACATCCCAACTTTCCAATATAGATATAGTATCCCTCCAAGGCAAATGCGTTATCAGGTCGCGCAACAATCAATCTTTTTATCTACTATGATTACAATAATTTGTATACCTTATACCTATAAGTACACGCACACGTAAGACGCAAATCATCAGACGCATATTGAAGCCAAAATGTCGGTTCCTTTACCAAGGGTACGCGAACGCTAAGATTGCCCCGAGCGACGCATTGTGTGCCACGTACCACAAAGTGCAAGCATTGTTTCCCAAGGCGGGGCAAGGTGCATCCATGTATGTACATACACGAGCTCATTGCCGCTCATTCAGTCAGCGCATTCGTACCCAAAGAGCAAAAGAGCAGCGAAGCTGTTATAGAAGTAAAGGGTAAGAAAGCGTGCGGCGAGGCAAAGAGTGAGAAGGAATGACCAACGGCAAAGGCACAAAGTCAAGAAAGCAAAAGAGTGCGGCGACCCTTTGTTACACGGTAGATCAGTTATTTCTGTGACAATCGCACAAGGATGCCGAACCGCCGCTCCATTGTTATCATTTATCTAATTATCGGGTATTCATGAATCTAACTAACTATACGATCGTTGCTTCTTCGTTTATTCTATCGGGGCGTCGTCGCTTATCATTCTGAATCCACGTGCTAGGAATTGATTACTAGCTGTACGAGAGAGACTATACCTATATCTGTAGTATAGTATCGTATGTATATTCTACGTACTGCATCCCTGCATGTCTCTTTACGTTTCATTGAAATTGTACGGCAGTACCTATGGTACTTAAAGGATATTGTACGGTCCCAATTAGTATGGATATACTGTGGACTTGAATTCAATTGTGTTATCGTCCGATCTATCAATCATTATCATTATTCAACGTAGACAAAATAGCCAGTAATTGTAATCTTATATCTTTGAGCTGATACCGACTGAGCTGTATACTCACCCAGTCTTGTAGCCCCTTTGACTCTGATCATGAGATAAGGTTCCAGCAGGAAACTCAAGCGGTCGCGAAGATCTGTCACTGGGGATTAGATTTTTCTCGGTAAACATCACGTGTGCCGTTATTCTGTGCATCCCTTAGGTTGAATATAAGGTGTAGCATCGTAAATAATATAATTACTGTACACTGCAATTTTATTTACTTTAGAACATGCGTTCTTGTCAAAAGGCAATATTTGCCGTGGAATTTATTAAAAACGGAATTTAGTTCTATTACGAGTACATAGTCGGTTCATGATAGTTGAATGTGTTTTATTGACAGATCGAAAACAATGAAGTCCCGCCCCCCGCGTTGTTCTGTATACATTTTTTATACAAATTATTCACGTGCATGATTTTTCCACTGAAAATATATTTTATTTTTTATGCAAAATCACGTTTCATTTGCAGAGGATTGCATTGTTGTCCAACTAAAAACAAAACATACTGAACTCCTGAACCGACTGTAGGTATACATATAGAGCGAAAATATTCGGATAGAAATTAGTTTCTTGAATCAATTTCTACTTGATCATTGTATCGTAGCAGTGTATACTTCTACAGAGGCTGGTAATGATTTGCCCAGATTACAAAATGTACCTTGACCTTGTACTACGGATCGCAATTAACGTAGGATCAAGGAATGTTTAAGAGTCGCCTACGCAGTAGCGTCCTTATCAGAGCCGTTATTTCCGGATTCGCGAGATTCCTGTGTAATGTAGAATGAAAGGATATATAATACCTAGCTCCGTAATTTCGCTGATATTTTGCTTGAGTAGGCGATGCACGGTCAGAAACAGAGCGCACGACCACTTAACTTTGGCGGCACGTACTATGTAGCCCTAAGCCCTGATACGTACTCGGATCACGCATCTTCCAGTTTTTTCCCTTGTCTTCTTTTCCTTTTTTATCACTCACTCTCTCTCCCTCTCACTGTGTCCATATTTTTTGTCTTATTTTTTCTGCCCGTTTCAAAATCATCCTCCGCGAATTTACAACGCAGGCACATGGCCGCTCCTTGTTCTGTCCGCAAGCGTCGAGAAAGAGCTCCTGGATTTTGGAGCAACCTTAAATTACGACGATTCCTATATAGCTTCACCACGCATCTCCGGACACGGTGGACACGTATCCCATGCATGTCCCCACCCTTCAGACGATGCTTTTCATGAGAGTTTTATTAACGGGCCGCAGAGCAACCTTACAAGAATTTAATAATACCCTGGTACACGTTGCTTACATAAGTCTGCGTTTTCGACGGTTTACGATATCAAAGAAATTATGTGGATGGACGCGATACGAATTTGGAGTAGGTGAATTTAACAAATTCTCCATGTTATGCAATCCGCAATGAAACGGGTATTATAACACTGAACACGAGGCTGGGGCTGTTGTAAAGTTTCTTACGTTGAGTTACTATTAGTTGCTGCTTGTTAATTCCAACTGAAAACTACTTAAAGAGAGTGTTTCGAAGCGAGGTACCAGAGTGGGAAATAAGCGGCTGATGAAGGACTCCGAGAGAAAGTTCGACAGTGAAAAGCAAAAAGGACAAACGAAGGTACAGCAAGGGCTGTCGAGTTTCGCGAAGCACTGCGAGTACTTCCGTTGGTTTTCTCGCAGACGCCGCATTAAGCATGAAGAATTGTGCATGGTTGGTGCACGTACTGTAATTTGTACATATCGATATGTAATAACTACAGGTATGCTACGTAACACGGAAAAATTAGTAGATGACAAAACGACAGAAATACGTGTAAATCGTCAACGTACCGGATATTTCGTATCAAGTGTGGTGAATTTCCTGAGAATTAAGGAAACGCGTTCACAACGCTGCGACAAGGTTCTGCTTATGTTTTATACAGACGAAAGATTAATTACGAAGGATTCGAATTGCAATTATTACTTTCAAAGAATGTCCATCTATTCCTTATAGTCGTATTTGTTTAATTGATTCGAAGAATATCTCGAAAAGAAATACTTCACCAAATGTTCATTCTGCTATTATTGACTTGAAAAAAAAAAAATCTCCGCACTGCAGACCTGTGACGTATTCATCGGGTATATAATGCTGAAATATTTACATTTTAACACTACGGGATCGCAGTGGCTGTGAAAAAGGTTTTTGAATAATATACGTACATGTCGCGCAACGCACCCTGGATGCTTTCTGTTTGTGTTTAAATGGGAAAAAGGAGAACATATGAAAATCCACGTCGCGGACCCACGCAAACGTCAGTTATTAAATGTTATAAATTACAGGAATTTATTTACTGTACTACAATTAACTTATAAGTTTTTATTGGAAACTTTGTCAAGATTACCCCGAGGAATTTGAACTTTCGTTAAATAATAAAACGGTATTTTTGATACTTCCAAGATGATCAAAAAATAAAATCAAAACTCTGAGCCTTCCGAGAGAACTAATAACGAATCAGTATGCAAAGGTATTTGACCGTTGCATTGCTAACGATCCTGTAAAAGGTTCCCTAAAGAAAATGTACAATCCCTGTATAGACAGATAGTAATTTCAGCGATTTCAAGATTCCACGAGTAGCAGGCAGAACAATGTCCTGATGTTAGCATCAATATTTATGTTACGGCGACGATACTGCGATACACTCGATACTGTACATTTGCATAACGTTTACGGAACAAGGCCGTATCGGCAGATACGTCACGATCGGCCCAAATTGGGAAGAAGATTTATGGAGGAACGTAGAGCGTAACCTTACAGTCCTCGTACCATTGCGTTCAATATATAGATACGCCCCACCCCCTTTCAAGGCCCCTTAATTGTAGATATATACCTATTATATCATTTCGATACTATATTTTTTTTAATATTGCCTAAGCGAAGTGTGAGTTTCGACTATGCGATGTAAACTATTTAAATTAACCACCCTATAGGGCTTTTTCTCTAATTAATAATTTCGAACAAGCAAGTTAACGAAAGGGGTTCAACTTGAAAGGAATGATTGAATATATTTAAAAAAATATACTTCGCATTATATTACAAAAGATGAAAGCAAATAAAAATCTAATATTTTCTAAGCACAACACTGTACTATTAAAATATAAAATACTACTTAATGAAATATAATCCTCTTTCTAATCTATTCTAATCTAGTGGTTCTTTAGCTCGAGAGAGTAGTGTATTACATATGGTCTCTAACAAACATACAAAAATATTATTGCATACGAAATCTGCATACGGTAAATATATTTATACGAAATTATAAGTTTATGAAAAAACATGTTGTAGGTAATTCTTGCATGTGAACCAAGTAAAATAAAATAACAAACTTAATATATGAAAAGCAGAAAAGGTAAAGATTTAAATTAAGAATTCATGCTCACCCTCACTCATGACATACGCTAATAAGAAATATACAGTATACACCATATCAATTAACATAGGCGTGTACCTGAAATCATGAAATAACATTTAGACACGTAGTCACGTTTAGTCACGTCATCATTAAAGATATTCAACTTTATTCATCATTCTATCATGTAGTCCCATAAGTAATGCAATTTTTTCCAGTAGTCTACAAATTGCTGAAAATCGCTTTACTCATAGGATGACCTAATGTATCTATTAACAATGAATATTTCCAACAACAGATAACAGTGTATCTTTGTTTGATAGCTTCATCAATAATTCATTTGCGTTTCAAGAAGCCAAGTATAAATACAATATTTACCAATCAATCACTAAATCGAGGATCGAATCAAGTAATGAAAGAAGTGCATAAAACGGTACTGTTCTAAAGATCCGCATCTGCAAGGCCAAAGAATGAGGATAAGAATAGCAGATGAGCAGGTGGATGGGCGGTTAGGTGGGTGGTAGATAAACCCCTCTCGTTCGACTGTCGGTTGATTATGCAAATCGTTCAGAAGGAGTATCTACGGAAATACACTTAAGGCAGAGAAATACTACTGGAGTATTTGGTTCTTTCTTCCGGGCGTGGATTTAACTTCGGTGGTATCGGGGAAGCAATGTGTTTCAATCCAACATTCTAGACAGGAGCGCAAGGCTATAATGTGGTTTCAATATTTTATGCACCCCGCATGGGGAACCTGAGCCAGTCCAAGTCTGATCTACTTAGCTATCCGCTATTTCTAGATCCCTTACTGGTTTCTGCTATTCAGCCTGGGGCAATGATACACTAGTATCGTTTTACTTGAGATTTCTTACCAACCGATGGATTTTACTTTGCTTTTATTTCTCCGTAAGTCTTTTTATGCTTACGGCATTTGAACAAAATTCGAATAAAACGTCATTTGCGACATATTTCAAGTGGGTGACGGAGCGAAGAGGTGTTTGAGCCTTTAATATTCATGAATTCATTTTTTTTTTTTTTTATGACAGACTGTAATTATTAATTTACTGAACAGCAATGCGTAAACAGGTAATGGTTTATGACGGTAAATATTTTTAAAAATTTGTATCTATTTATATGGATACGAATTTTAATGTTTATAAATGGAATGCATTAGTAGAAACTGTAGATAAAAGCTTCATATTCCTGGCTATTTACAAAAACTGATTTTTTTTTCAAATAAGTCCAATCAATGGTAATGGTATGGTCTATTAAGTTTTTACGTAAATTCGAAAAGTAGCAAATACAGTGGATTTATTGAAATATACGTATTATAAAACCAATCCACAATAATAGGATCATTCGGTTCTTTAAATTTATTTTAAATGATTTATTAAATAGTGATAAACGATTATAACTGATCATCACGTGAATCGTGCGGTGATCAGACTATTGGTTATGTATGACTCAAAGGAAACTGAATCACGGAAGGGTACATGTATTATTGTATTATTAATGTATATACACATCATTGAACATATACTATTAAAGTACTGTCTATCAGATTGAAAAGCAAAAATGTACGACAAAACTCGACGTTTTATTTTTATAGTCCTACCCATTCAGTGGACACGCACATAGTTATATATGTCATTTTTAAGCTAGAAAATAGTATAATTGTATATCAAAATAGAAATAACTGTCATTTTTACGTAATGCTATTAAGGCGTGTTCGATATTTTATGAAACCCATTGATAGATACTATTTTATAAATATAGTATTCGCATTTACATTCAATGACGTATCTCCAGCATATATATTTTGATTCGCTGGGATAAACTAAAAGTAGAATGCACTAGGTAGTAACTGAGGAGTTACTTATAGTACTACGTCACCTTTTCCAACAATAGATAATGCATTAATAATTGGAATACTGACAGCTAGTGGATTGTTATCATACATCTGTACAAACAAACAGCATTTCCGTTAATAATAATTATCGATATCACGCAAATATATTTATATTGATAATCAACATACCGAACTGGAAAGTAATCAATGTTCGCATCGATCCATAATTATTCACAAGCAATTAGTAACGTTTAACTTTCACGCCATGACAATTCGTTATGCGTGTTTACACGCATTCAGTAGCAAACATTGCATTTCATAATTTCAGAAAATCCACGCTGTTAACATACACAAAAATGTTAAAACTGTTTCAGGTACTTTCGAATAATATTATACCCATGAAAATATCGCAAGATATAAAATGTTTTGGAAGTGTCAGCGATATCCATCAAAGTACATTATGACAAAACATGGAAATAAAGTTTATCGTGTTTGAAAATGTACTTTTAGATTATCAGATAATATGGTTCGAAAAGGATCCCATAAGACTGTATTTCAATAGATGCAGCTGTCACAACTATCTGACAGTAAACTGCAACGTTTCTACTTTGCCAATAACTTCTAACTGTTCGTTCTGACGTCACAAAATTATAGTTTTTCCAACTGGCACATATATCTTTCACAAACATAGTAATACCTGCTAAATTTAAAACTTTAAATACAATATTCATGGAAACAGCTAATTTCATTAATTCAACCAGACTGTTGAACTTTAACAGGTAACCTGAATGTAACGAGGACTGTTTGAACGTATAATGTGCATATAGCCCTCATAGCTAATCGAAACAGCAGTGAGACCACATAGTCAATCCATGAGTCAAATGTAAAGGGACTCTTTTGCATTGAAAAGCGAAAGAAAGATGGCCCCTCTAAAAATAATTTTCCTCGCGGATGGGTTATATACATACATAAGTCATATGAAAATTTGATTTTTTTATTCACTTGTAAAGCATTGATTTGGGGTTATTTACATATCTCGAATATGTCACGTATCCACTTCCGGGTTAACAGCCCCATCAATCTTACTACACTATAAATGCATTCGAAATGATATAATAACGATGACGTTTAATTGCAGTTATATCTGTATGATCATATAGTACTGTTGTTACATTATACATGAATTGAATTCATCACAAGTTATCGTGTATGTCACTTTCAACTATAACCATACTGTCACAGTAGACGCGAATGATGGTACGCTACATAATAATACCTCTTTGAACATTTGAAATTGTATTAAATGTATTCGAAATTACTATGCATGTATATTAAGCTTACTGCATTACTGTGACAATGCACGTATTCGTCTTACGTCAATACGCTATAGTAGTAGCTGAGCTTACAATATAATATGGCTAATTGTAAGTGAGATAGAAATATTCTTAACAGCCGTAATAACTTTTAGCATTCAAATACCATGAAACACGCAACGTAACTATATACAGTAAAATTGTAAATTATTGAATCGAATATTAACTCATTCGTGTAACCAATTGCTTAGTCGAATAAAATAAATATCTGGCCAAACTGATTTACCTTTAGGCGCGACGGATTGGAACAGATGATATTATCTTATGGATTTACCATTGCGAAATATGAATTTGAAATTATACTTTTAGATTGTCAGATAATATGGATTGCAAAGGATCCCCTAAGACTATATTTGAATAAGTGCAGCCGTCACAACTATCTGATACGAGACTTAAACCCGAAAGTGCTGAACGTATTGTGTAATTTTTACACAAGATATACAAAAACAATACAGTGTTAACAATGCAAGCACTCAGTTCGTCAGATTTAGGGATAATAGAATGATTGTGGGTTACGTAACTCTAGGAATTTTGCACAAGAATTTTTGTATATTTTTGCAAATTCTGCAGACAATTTAACTCTGCGATTGTAATACTTGAAAAGCAAATGCATTTTGCCAGGAATATATTGAACTTCGACCGCAAAGAGTTGTAACATCGAAATTCACTGGTTCCCTGTAAGAGCCACCATCTTTAGGAATGTCCACGTCGTAGCCATTCGTAATGTATAAAGTAGTCAAGAATGTCGTAGAGCGGAAGGCATTTGCTACCACGGGAGCGATCTTGCAAGTTAAGAAGAAGAAACATGCCTACTACCTTGGGATAGAAGCGAGAACTTTACCAAAGTTTCTTTACCAGCGAAACGAGAAAATCTTTAGCGTTTTTGTGACCCGTTGATCTCATGGAATTACCACTGCCTACCACAGTGTCCTGCTAGTGGTAGCAGCGCTGCCGATTCTCTTGAAAAGTTATGCAGCCCTTGGAGAACATCTTGCGGGTTTAACTTACATATATGATTCGTCGTAGATTGAGATGTTGCATATAAAATTGCAACGAACACAAAAATAAATTGAATCGTGTACTTCGTTACGTTTATATATGCTTCGTTCAAATCTGCATAACACGTTCTTCGTTATTTCTTTAAAAATGTCTTGCATACACTACTAAAACATAAACCTACAACACATAAAATACTATAGCCCTTACTTGTATTACCTGACTCATAAGAGGTCGTAAACAACAGGATAAAGTTCTGATGGAAACAGCATTATTACACTACAAATCTAAGGAGTGTCATTTAATAACATACATATTAGAGTGTTATTTGAACACACTTCAAAGGTATTGCATTAACATGTCCCATTACGTAAAGTTTAATAATTGTCTTCAATGATCATGTTAATACAATACCTTCAAAATGTGTTCAAACAACACAATTAGATTTGCAGTGTGGCAACAGACACAAAATAACATTGGGCTCAAAAATTGTCACTTCTTTGAACTGTCAAATCATATTTCACATTCAAATCGTTAACGTGAATTGTCTTGTGGCCAAATAAACTCCCTAAAACACGATCATTGTAAATCCTTATACATGTATATCTAAATCTACAGAAAATATGTAATAACAAAACTGTTCGCTCCAAGCATAGTCAGTTGTTAAAAAAGATGTTCTACAACCTTTTACTAAAGACAAATAATCCCTTAGCTGTGTCTCCACCGAGCAGCAATATTATGGCAAAAATATTGATAAATAGAAAAAAAACTTAGTTGTTAGAATAACCTGGAATAAGGATATAACAGCGGGTAATCAGTATCAGGGTTGCAATCGTACGGTAAATTGGAGGTAGGACTTTATATGATGAGTATATCCCTGATACAGGTTCTGGTAAGGGTAACCCGTCTAGGGAACGATTCATTACTCTGACATGTCCGTGTCTGTCTCCACTCCACTCTTAGTTCTTCTAATTCTCTTGGCTCTCTCGGCATTCCTACCTTTTCCACCTCGTTCAGATTCAGCATTACCTTGGATCCAGCTGGTGCTACCTTCGACCTACATGGTTATAGCCAACCTGCAGGCACGTACATATATCTCGTAGCCTCACTTACCGTACTTCCTCTTCGTCTTCATCCCGCTTTAGCAGCCACGCTGGAATCCCTGGCCTACTTCAACTAGCTCGACTCGCTTCAACTCGCCTCAACTCACCAAGGACCGAAGACCATCGTCTAAGTAATAGGAAATAAATTGCAACAGGGTCTCTCCTTTATTTTGCTACTTGTACGCGCTATCTCCAGACACGTCTTGGCGCTGCGGCACCCGTCAAGGCAGCACCCGATTTACTTCCTGCGAATTACCGTTAATACTGCCACTGGCAGAATCAGCCTGACATTCACTCGCGTGGCCTTATAGGTCTCGTGTTCTTATTTCTTCTCCAGCATACTAGGGACGTTTACCGGATGAAGCGAGACTCTCATTTCCGGAAACATGCTGCGAGCTGGGTTAACCCCCAGGAGCGGATGTGGAAGTAGAAATGCTTCAAGTAAATCATGGAGTTCATTGAATATCGAAGGCGCTACGTGCATCCACGTTTATACATATATCTACTGTGCTCCTATTGTCTGGAGGACAATAAACCAGAATGCCTTTGCGGTTGTTTTTAGACTGATCGGTTTCGCGATTATGAAGGAATAAGAAGAAGCAATGATAAAGAACTTTCTTTCCGCTTTGTATGCCATTGAGTGTTTATTTGCTTCCTGCCAAGCTGCTAGGATACTATTGCTCGTACCTATATTATACTGGCAGCGTCTGATTTGCGTGGAAGAATGAACTACCAATAATCATTAGGAACATTAATCTAGGAGCTAGTACGGAACTGGTATCTACTTTGTTAACGGGATCTTGAGAAGATCGAGTCTTCTTGCTGATTTGATGTTGCATGATAACACACTACAAGGATCGGATCGATCGAAGGAATTTTCATGGAATCATTCATTACTGCATTGCCCTGATCTTCCTCAATGCTGAGCAAGTATTTTCAAAGTGTTGTTCGCGAAAAGGCATTTGACGGCTAAGATGATACTAACAGTATTGGGGACGTACTGAGTTTGGATAAAATTAGATAGTCCCAATTTAATCGACCCTTCCGTACCTGAAAATGGGCAATACTTAGTTCCGTAGATACCTTAGTGTCTCTAATGGACGATCATATTCTAAGATAATTCATGCAAATCCCTTGAAGAGGCTATTGAAAGTCAATTACCTATTCAGGGGAAGTCGACATCTATTCTCTTGTAAAATGGATAGTTGACAGACCGTGAAAACTTTAATATCTACATGAAACTTTGAATGGGGATTGTACTAAAAAGTAAAGATATGAGTTTGGATTGTTATATTCTTTCATAGAATCAGCTTAGTGAAAAATTAAATAAAACAGAATGGAAATAGTCAAAATTTACTTTCATTTTTATTCGATATTAATTATCAATACTTGACGTATCTATTTATCGCGGGCATGCTACAACCAAATAGCACACGTGTAAAATTTTAACAAAATTCTAGATAATCGTCTCTTCTTTCTCGCAACGATTAATTCCGTATTTACACAGGAATATCCATCGGTACCACTTCCTTGTAAAAAATGGCCTATAAATATTTTCCTAGAAACGTGTCGTATTCTTGGCAATTATTTCTTCAAGGAGAAAGAGTATAATATTTTTGACGTTCCACGTACTCACTCATGCTTCGTGCCTTCAGCTTAGGAAGGTGGAAGGTAGAAGGTGGACGTGGAAGACTGGCTGGTCTCGACGTGGATAACGGGGTCACTGGACAAAGGCTGCCGCTATAGCCCAGAGTCTTGTTACATGCTCTCCACCGTGTCGAGCTATGAGCTGTTCATGGTGCCGTTGCAAAATTTTAATAAGCAACTTTATTGAGCTTCCAATATGGTCGCCTTTTGCTACGTACTATACATCGGACAAAAGTTCGTGAAAAATAGGTCACGCTTTCCCGATCAAAGTTAAAAGGCATAAAAAAGAATTATCAAAGACCCGTCGGCCTTTCCCACGTTTCTCTCGAAAATATCAAATTTGAACAAATGATGTTTACTTTTAAAAAAATCTTACTTTCTTCCTCTCCGTGACGCTTCTACATTTATCCTAATAATTATTTATAAATAAACAACTCGGGACGCATGAAAGCAATTTTTTGCTTTAACTCTAAACCCATAAATCATTCGGGTCTACCATTAATCCCTACGAACTATTACATGGTATAACTATACCTATACAAATCCGTAGCTCTATTGATTATCCTCAAAGATTACATTCTAATATAACAAAATCACTCGAAAGATTTATCTCAAGGTATAAGCAAGACTTAGACAAGTTCGACTCATCTTCTAATATTTATTGCAAATATATCGAACTCATGAGTATTATTCAATAAATAAGCAGAAACGCCTAAGGCTTCTCACACCGGCCTGGTCGGCTTGAACTCCGGAGGTTCGTTCAGTCGAATCGTAGTTTGTAGGGAGGCAGTCGAAAGCACGCGCGGACATAGCAGCAAGCCGGCTGTTTCAGATGCTGAATACCCGCTAGGCGTATTGAACCTGGCTGCCCGCCAAGCTGCTCTATTCCACCGAACCAAACTCCCTTGATACATATTTGTATCAGCTATTCCCTGCAACCTTGCAACCCTTCAGCCCGTTCCCTATTCCCTATCTTTCTCCAGCCATTTCTCTCGCTTGTTCGCTCCCCCCCCCCCCCCCCACTCTC
>NW_014332821.1:331563-343804 GCF_000341935.2 Cephus cinctus
TCCCCCCCCCCCACTCTCTCTATCTTTCGTTCTCCCTTTAGAGTCTCAGTCTCTCTTCAGCAATTCCAGTTAGAATCCACACAAAAGCCAGACGTCCAACCTGAGCCTGTAGGATACCTATTTCCTGTGGAACACGATGCAGCCACGTACGGTACTCCACTCGGCTGGTCTACCTGCTATGCTATTTTGACCATTTTTCACGTTTTCACGTTTTCACATACTCCCACGATCCTAGACCAAGAATTTTCGCCGTGGGCTACGCTACCCTTCCTAGTGACATTATCGTATTACGTTACATTTGCTAGAAATATGGCCACGTCGATAACTAGGTACAAGCTGAGAGATGTTTCTCTACCTACTACGTATATACGTGTATGTATGTATATGACACATATATATAATCTTTCAGTACCCTTCTTGATCCCAACGTGTTTTTCGATGTATATATGGTTTATTGATATTGCACTTTAAAGTGGATACACCGATAAGAAAACTTATTTATCGACAGGAAACCGACATCGAATTTTATTGCAAGGACGTACGATCTCCCGTAGAAGGATTTGCTTTGGAAATGCGTGCTATACTATAATAAACCTAACCTCGCGATATTTAATGTCTAATACTTTTGTTGAACGTTGTGGAAACAAGAAACGATTTATTATCCAAATATAGTTCGATATCGTTAACAACTCCGACACACTGAGAAATTCTTCTTATGGATTTCTATACTTTTTACACATTTCCAATGTAGCTTTCGGCCATGCAACTTCATGCACGACTTATCTTGCACTTCGGTTATGCGCTATGCTACGTATTACATTGATAGGACGGTCACACCTGCCTATCCTGAGGCTAAATATTCCAGAAGAGAATCCTGAAGATCCTCAACCTACCACGCTACTAGAAGTCTGAGCTGCTTTTCTTTCGTAGATAGATATTCTGAATATCGTTATGACTGAGTAAGTGGCTAGAGAATTAATAATCTTTCACAGCGAACGAATTCTAAATACAATTCTTGGCTCAAGAAGAGAAATATTTTCAAAAAATACAAATAAAAGAAAATCATAAAAGAGTACCACGGAGTAAGAAAAAGTGGGTCTCACTACGTTGATCTGTCTTCTGGGCAAATTTCGTTAGGATGGATATAAGCACTGGGCAAATCGGCATACGATCGCAAATGGTCCCGGTTACCTGTCCAAAATCACACGTCTTGCCAGGATTGGCCATTGCCTCAGGATAAATCTGCATGCTGCGTAGCGTCTTCTCTTGTGCACCGGTCGAAAGTAATTGTCGGCATCTGCCAACCGACATTTGCCTGACGCGCAAAATATCGTGCTCCCTCAGGAGTGCCGTGGCATCGCAAAACCTTAAGATTGGGACATCCGATAGCAGAGGAAGACGTCGGATAAGTATAGGGGCGGACATAATCGATAAGATACGCAGTTGATTTATTGTCACCTCGTGTAACGCATTGTTATGCAAACCATATGCGTGCTGGGAGGATTGGCTGCTTATTCTCTCTACGACTATTCGCGCTATCGTTCTTGTAACCTTTTTCCTATATAATATACCCATATACAGTCTGCACAGATATATGTGCCCGTGTTCCCTTCTCGTTCGGTTCTTCGAAACCCGAAGCACGTTGGCTGGCAAGGCGCGAGAAATATTTTCCCAACTACTTTACTCCTGCACACTTTGCGACGTGCATCCGTGCCGAGATCGTTCGTTCCTTTACTTCCCTTCGGAAAGTTCGCCGATCTAAACCATCCCAAACACACAACGTTCTGTGTCGCCGGTCGCATAATTTCGCCAAAAATAGATCCATCGACTTACAAGCAATATATTTGTAACGGCCGTATATATTGCGTCTCGTAAACAGCGTTTAACGTATACGTCGTTAAAGAAGAGTTCCCGTAAGGTAATAAGGGGTAGATACGATTTCCTGGATATCGTTAAGACTATAACGATCGAGGACTGAATCGATTGATATTGCTTCGAGAACTGTAGCTACTTCGAAGGCAGGTTAAACCTACCGAAATCCTGTGGCGCTACGGTGTATACTGTATCGGTATCCATAGAGAATTGTATGCTTCCATGGAATTATCGTAGGATACACAAACATATTACGATCATCTGAGTTAGTGAGTTCGTATAATTACTCAGTTCCATGTACATAAATTCTTGATAATAAAGTACTTGGACATTTTTGTATATTTATGTAAAATACAAGTATAGAAATTAATTAATATAATCCCAGAAGCGTTTTTCTGAATATTATATATTAATATCTTTTTATATCTTAACATTATAAATAACTATTCTTTGGTTAGGTCTAATCATGGAACGGTAGACGTCAGTCCGTTTTGTGAAGTATGAACTCTTAATCGACGGCTGTATCTACTTACATAAATATTGTTATCCTTTCTGTCTTTAATAAAATTTCAATAATTATTTATGTAATATGAAAAATAAATAACATTTTATATCAGCTTCAGCTTCTGTGAGTTATTTTAATTTTTTTTATTTTTCATGAAAATATCCGCTCGGTCGGATTATGTATGTCGCTACTCCGTGTAATTTTCTATGGTAAAATCGATCAAAAGTAGCGGACATTGGTATGTTTGTCAATTGACGACAGGCAATCGGCCTCTGGTCATTGCAGGTGAAATTGCTTGAAAAGTATTGGTAGTATACTCGCTGGGCAGTCCGTCATTATACGCAATAACGGGTAAAGTCGATGCCGCCTAAGGATACGAAGTTCCGTGGGAACCCTATACCCGCTTACATACGAAGCGAAAAATGCTCAAACGATTCGCGCGGGTGTTTTTTAAGCATTTTGAAAATCCAACTATAAACTTCTGAAAGTATCTCGTACACTATATATATAGTATAGTATGCTGCATGCGTCAATTTTAATTAGATTAAATCACGTCAAAAAATCTAACAAATACAGTTCGATTAGCGTTAAAACTGAAGTTCAAAAGTATCCATACAATAATATTTTGTGATTAGGTAATTTTAAAAAGTAATAAAAAAAATTATATTGACATGCGTAACAAAAAGTTATAGAGAATACCGATAATGTTTTCGCTCTACAAAAAGTATGTTGGCAAAAATAAATCGGGTGACGAAACAAACATTTTTATTTTCATCTTCACGTAAAATTCGAATCGTCTATAGAATGTAACGTAACACATAAAGGGAGAAATCGAAGAACCTGTATCTATTAAATTAAAACGAATAGAATTGTCGATAACTGGTGAGAAAAATTCCAGAGAATTGTTACGACACGAATGTTTAAACGATTGGAAATTTATTCGACCTACGCACTCTCATTATATACGACACTGAAACCACTCGCCAATGGAATCTTTATGCTTTCCTAAAATTCCATATTTGTGTAGGTTCGTTACGCGCCCACGCGAAACCAATAGATTTCATACAGTATACCATTTGCCTATTTATTTAATGATCGTAAACCAGTCGTGATCAAACTATTGAGCATTAGTGACAGTATGATGACGTCGCGTAATTCATCGGTCATTGAATATATATTTATTAAAATATTACGTATGTGTTAACAACATATCTGAAAAATTTCAATATTCGAAAACCTTAAGTTTTCACGACAATTTACAAAAGCGTCACCCACCAGATTATTCAATTTAAAAAATATAAGTTGGTACTATAGGCTAGCCTATAGATATGTCTATTTTCAATAACGTCATAATGACGGAAATAAAGCTGGTCGTTATAACCTTTTACTGCTGGCCTCTAAAACGTACTTTGGGACTAGGATGCACAGTTTATGCTCGCAGTCAGTGTCGTAAACTAAATAATACTCCGAGCGTGATAGAGAGAGAGTATGGTTAATATTTCGTACAATTTTATATGAAATTATCAAACGATATCGTTTGCAATATACGTACATATGTTATAATGCTAATGCGTAGTTATTCGCGTCACTCAAGTTTCATGCACTAGGTGTGAATCGTACTCTGAACTATGCAGGCCTTAGGATTCCTGGGATTAACGAAATTTGCAAATAACGTATTTCTATTATTTTACGTATTAGCATGATACCTATACGAGTTCTATTCTAGATAAATCCAGATAAATCACTTTTCACTGCGAACGACGTTGTAACATATGGAGCAACAAGTATTATACGGTTGTATTGATAAGGAGGTGAAGATATCAGACTAATTTGCAATGAAACATTGTTATTCGTATTTACAGAAAATTTCGAAAATAAATCATCAAGTTGATCGAGGAATAAAAATGCATGTATTCATAGGTAATATGAGTATAGAGCAATTTACTTAGAAATGCAATAGTGATGTATGCTATAAAAGAAAATAGTGTCGTGATGAGACAGAGGTCTTAAAAATTTATCAAGGTCGTAAAAGGAGGGTGTAATAAAACGTGATATTAAAAACGCATAATTTCCTTGGGTGACTTGCCGCTGCTTAGAATTCGTACATGCGTATCAAACAAACTCTTAGGTGGCTGGTACATGTTATACTGTGAAATTTTAACAAGGAAATTTTATTTGACCTGACTCGAAAGTATGCAGGAATAGTGAGGTGCGTATGTTACAGTGCTATATTATTTTGCTCTGAGTGATATTTTTTGTGTGATATTTTGCATTTGAATGATAACAAAACTGTCTACAGAAATCCCAGTGGCATAAAGGGGGTCCATACTCTAAAAAGTATATAGGGAAAGATAATTGCATAAAAACGTATCGCATGAAGATGAAATAATTTTTTATTTCAATGAGAGAAAATAGAAAGAGGAAAAGTTACAGATTACTTTGGACGATACTTTAGCGAGATACCTTATTTACAGTCTGGGCTATTTATTCAACGCGTTACCCGCACACGTAAGTACAAGGATGCTTATGGTACGGGGTGGCTCGTAAATTTACAGCAGTGGCGAAGGAAGCAGGGGATGACGGCGATGGAAAGTAAAATACGCAACACCAGGGGGTGTTTCTGAAGCTCCTTCCTAGCGTTGGTCTCGTCCGGAACTTAAGCCAGGGATTCCCAATCCTCCGACTCACCAAGCTTTGTGGGATCACCCTTCCTAAGATGGATCTCTGAGGCTCGGTCGAGCGACTTGGTTGGCGTCTATCCACTTTATTGAGATCAATGCTTATTGAAAACGCCCTTTTCTCTCTCTCTCTCTCTCTCTCTCTCTCTCTCTCTCTTTCTCTTTTTTCTAGCTCTCGCGCGTGCGACTCGTTCGGTAACCACGTTCAAATGCGCCCTCATCACACCTCTGCACGAGGGATCCTTTCTCTTTTTTCTATCCTAAGATGGATCTCTGAGGCTCGGTCGAGCGACTTGGTTGGCGTCTATCCACTTTATTGAGATCAATGCTTATTGAAAACGCCCTTTTCTCTCTCTCTCTCTCTCTCTCTCTCTCTCTCTCTCTTTCTCTTTTTTCTAGCTCTCGCGCGTGCGACTCGTTCGGTAACCACGTTCAAATGCGCCCTCATCACACCTCTGCACGAGGGATCCAAAGGAAATACGCCCTTTTAATTAAACCGCTTTGTGGCCTCCTTCCGGAACTGAAGCGGCTCTGAGATTTTCGAATAGCTATGCGAAATTGAACTCATCAATAAGTTTTAGATTGGTTATTGATCACTCCTTATCTACCGAAAGAAAGTCGGATTTTAGGGACGAGAAATCCGTGTTCCCCTTTTGAAAACGTTGCTATGGAAACTTTTCATTAAGAATATTTTATGTTTTCTTTATATCATTGTAATAGTACATTACGAAAATGTGATTTATATTATATTTTAATTATTGTACATATCGATAGCGCAATATTGTTGTGCATGTATAAAAGTTCATATACTTTCTATTAATTTTGTATCACTCATTTTCAACATTATACGCAAAATCTTCGAAACTTACTTTCATATCATTCTTTTTCCTTTTTACATTTTATACTTTGCGTCGTCGTGACGTCACGGACCTTGCGCAAACTTTGAGGCTTACCCGCCAGCATTTACTTTACAGGAAACGCGATAACCACCACTTGGGCGATGAAAGGAGAAACCGTTTACACAAGACGCAATTTTCATTCTGTTTGTTTTCAACTATTTTTCTTTCTTTTTCCATGTACATACCTATACACATATCATATTTGAATAAATTAATTACTCATTTTCGAATTAAGTAAAACAATGATATACGAGTATATTATTCGGTTATATGATTTATTAATACTTTACTCAATTTATTACATCTTTTTATCTAAATTTACACAAGAGGATCGCCAGAGCGTGAATTTGCTCGGCTTCAAAGCCGAATGAAAATATCATAAGGCTCTTTGGTCAATATGTTCTCTATAGATTGAGGTCGTACGTGCACAAATGTAATATCCATGAGAAAGGAAACTCGAAGACGAAACGAAAGGGGGTAGAAAAGTGCAAAAAAATAATTGCGAAAATTCATATGTCGACGATATAAGGAGAAAAAACATTACTTTCAGAATTACTATATGCATATATTTACTTGCTGTCAATTATTTTCGTGACCGTGATGTAAGCAAATGTATATACAATTTGCAAATCCATGAGAACCATAATTGCAATTTCCCATTTATCTAAACAATTTAATTCTAATTGAGCAGTTACAATGAAACTAAGCATGATCTGATCTAACGCTAAAATTGGCTACATAAGGATAATATTAGTATCACAAACACAAGTGTTTCAACTCAAATTCTACATTAGCTAGCTGCACTAAGGTATACCTATATAATGTATTTCAATCTAATTGCAAGCAAAATAAGTTAGTGCTACACAAACGTGTATTCGAGTGACAAGAAGTTCAACTGTCATTATAAGAAATATTTATTCACCTCACAAAATATCAGAAACAAATAAAAATATTATAGATCGATTTCGCCAATTCCTCCTATTCATATGGTACTCGTGCGTGTGTAAATTGACGTGAAAATCACGAGCATTTACATCAATAAAAAATGTTCTCCGAATGCTTAGAAAGATATTGGTACGTTCAAAAATGCTGGCCACATAGGAAAAGGCTTTCTCCCATCCACTTGTCCTTTTTCTTTCTCATCGTCTCTCTCGCTTCTTCTCACGTGCTTTTCTCTTTATCTAGCTATCTCTATATCATTCTGTTTCTGCCTCTTTCCTCTCTCGCTGATTCCACCCAGCGAAATCTCGGTATCATAATAAAGGTCCCTGGACTCATGGCGAAGCATTCGTCTTCCTGCCGTTTCCACTCGTCCCAAATCAGAGCTCATGCATTATACGACCTTTCTATTTTATTCGCCAACTTAGCGTTAACGCCGATAACCTCAATTTTTTTACGCAAGAAGTCTTCCCAGAGAGCTGGGCAAAAAAATGGCCGAACTAGACATTGCCTTTCTTAAATAAATGCGATCAACGTCTAGACGATATCAAAATCCTACGATTCATATATATTTTTTCTAAAATAATATAACGTCCGAAGATTCAATTTTACTATCTAAATTTGTAATGATACGACAGTTATAGGATTAAGTTATATTTATACCGAATAATCCATATAGTATTCTATTTCTAATTTATCATTTTCATTACTGTAATAGACCTACATATGGGGCATAATTTCTTAATAAAAGAAATCACAAAAGAGAACCGCAAACGCCCTGCTCTACAGTTCAACAGCGTGAGCGCATTAGCAGATGATGGCGCTCCTCTGCTTCATCGCAGTATTCGGTTACTCGATGTTTGATTATTCGAAGGCAAATCAAATTGCCACTCTGAAAATTGGGAGTCTTATAGGAAAAACCTTCATTTTTTTTCTACGCTATTTAAAAAAACACCAAAACTGTCGAAATTTAAGAAAATATATAATTAATTCTTGATGTTAAGAAATGGGGGTCAAATTTTTATTTTTTCAAAATATCGTCACTGTAACGAATTCTTTTTCAAGTACTCGAAACATAAAAAAAAACAATGTATTTATTTTGTTTAGAAAGCCGAAATAGTATTTACAAAAAACTTTGGAAAATAAGTCCATACATCACTCCACATGAATTAGTTTGGAATGATCGAAGTACGACAAAACGACAAAGCTCGTTTGGCATATTTAACATATATTAACAAATCAAAAATTGGCCATCTAATAAATATTATGTAAATTCTTATCTTAATTCGATTTCCTTCCTTTCCCAGATCCCTCGTGGCGGTCGTCAATGGTTATTTAGAACTACAGATTTGCGCTTGAGCGTCGTCGATTTATACATGTGTTTGCTGCCTACGTGTCTCTCCTCTTTTTTAATATTGTGAGTAAATCAGTCTGTGCTGCAACGTCAAATTCCCGGGCCCTGTTGCCTGGCTCGTCGAATTGACACACGTGTCACCTTAGACGGTTGTTAGTCAAAAGGGACGAGCCAGGATTTCTTCCGATGAAGATTGAATCGCAGCGAACGGAGGGGGGAAAAGCGATATTGGTGCGATCTATTGACTAGATTCATTACCATGAAACAGGTATGACCTGTCGGTAATTCGTCACATCACAACCAGCTCAAAGATAATGAAAAAATCTATCAAAAAAATTCTGGTAATATGTTGTTTCATGCAAGAGAAAAAAAGTTATAAAACCTTGATGATAAAGCTATATATATCAAAATTCTACAAATTGCACCCCTCCTACTTCAGTGAATATTTTTCGAAATGAATTAATTTTTTTTTCTATTAACATCCAATAGGCCTACAATTAGCCTAGGTTTGAGCCTGATCGGACGACATTGTTTTTTAAGATGAGTTCACTTTAGCAATTATGCCTCATATGTCATAGATATGTTGATAATCTCTTATGTTGTTCAATATGTAACAGTTTTTCTGTCTTCTTTTTGATTTTTTTCAAAATATTAACTGCGATTACAGTAGTATTTATCGTTATCTCAAAAATCACTGATTCAATTATTATCGATTCTGTTACAGCCGTATAAATGTAATATCAGCGACCGCCGTTTACCGTTACGCAAGTGATAAAAATAGTTTCACCGGCGGGCGCAACTTTTCATTACGAATGAAAACCTTCACTTCTCATTCCCTTTTGCGGCCGCCGGCGCCACATAAGCGCAACGAGGTTGCACAGTTGCACGCAATAGCATTCAAGGTGAATACACACGAGTCTGACGTCGCTGACATTTTATTTCTTTAATACTTCAACATCATTTTTTGTTTACGCCACCAAAACGTTCCCATAAGTTACGGGAAATGTACGTGGCATGTGTGTCTTCCGAATTTTCATGTTTCACAAAAAGAAAGACAGGTACGAGGCGAAGCATTCGTTTTTAGATGGATAAAAACACAACGAGAAAAGAGTAGACTTTTCTGTACGACCCAAGTCAACAAAGGGTTAAAATATTTCCTTTCATTTTCATCAGACTAGTAAATCTCTTTTGCCAACAAGCCTGATATTTCTTTTATTTTTCACCAAAAGCCAGTGAACAAATTCATATCTACTTTCTCGAATTTACAAATTATTTGTTTTTTTTTTCACGCTTCTACGTATATCGCTTCGACCAAACATTCTTAAATTTCTAGCACCATCTCATACGTTAACTATGACATTTATAGTTGACATTCCCGTTTCGGTCAATTTGAAAAGCTGTATAAATCTTGCTACTCGATACGCAGAAAGCATGTCGATGTATTTTATAGTTTGCCGGTTCCTGTATGTCCCGCGGCTCTCGATGTTTATTTTTAATTCTCTCTTCTATCTTGCTCCTTTTTTATTTGTTCCGGGAAACACATTTATTTATTCGCATCGCATAGCTCCTCGCTTCGTAAACATGTGGGGTGCGAGACAAACATTGAAGTCGCATTAATGCGACAAGAGCAAGCACAAAGTACCAAAGAAAGATTACAGACCGAGTGGCTTTGACAGTTCGAGTATTTCGGATAAAATGGGAAATGTCAAATCGTGAATTTTATATCTTGGAGATTCGGGCTCGAATGTCAAATGTCAAGACTATACCACGTAACAAATATTTAATTTCATTTTCGTATTTTACATAATGCTAAAACAATGTCACCTTTTTGTATTTAATAAACCATGTTACAATATAACGTTGCTGATCCTATGCGAAAATATCGGGTCTCTTGCACATTTTTTTTAAATATAAAACAGAAATACAAGACAATTATTATCATGACCAGTTAATTGGTATCGTGCTCATTAAAAATGTTACGTTTATTTGATCAATCGTAATATTCTTTTCCAAGATTCAACAAAACGCGCATTTTTTTAAAAGCAGATATTATATTAATTTAAATTTAAATTTTTAATTGCTATTAAGTAAATTGATTGAAATTTAAAATGAGATAATTCATAAATATACTTAAATCAACCAATGACACACTTTGATAAAAAGTGATATATAGATTCAATATCCATCTTTAATATTTCAAATAAATAAAAATAACATTTATTTAAAAGAAATGCATTCATCCCGTCAGGAGAATTTTACCAAAGCAAAAAGAAATTAGAGCGGCACGAACTCTTTGTCAAGAAAGTGTTTCTCGAAATTCATAAACATACAAACACATTTTTAAAAAAGTGCATACAATACACAGAATATAGGGAACCAATATCGATAATTCCATAAAGAAAATTTCAATAATAAAACAAGCATAATAATAATAAAAAAATAATCATTCCATAAAACAAATCTACTCACGTAAAAAATCCTATAAACAATTTTAAAAGAAAAGGCCGTTCGTCGTGTCTTCAAAATGATAAATTTTAATTCCAGAGAAACTAATAGCTTATCAGGTTAATGAGCGATAAACAACAGGTACACAATCTTCGCACGATAGATATGCATCTCGTGCGAGGATGCCGGAATTAGCATGTCTCGTGTTAGCAGCACGTTCCTCATTGTCGGTAATGACCTCCGTGTCGAAAGCGTGCGAAGTAATACAAACGTGGTTGCACGCCCACCGGATCGATTGTTGCACTTGGATTCTATGCTACGTACTAGCCAATCAAGGAATATCCAGTGCAGAATCCACCGCGTATCTACCTACCGTTGAAAAGCGTGCTAACGTGAGAGTGCAATTGGTAAGAGCGCTTATTTAATTAATAGAAGGTCGGTGTGCATGATTTACCTGGGGCTCATGGCAATAACCTTACATCACACGCACGCGTTACCGAACTACGTAGTAGGTACCCTACGTATATAACCATGCACGTATACATATATGCATTATTCACGCGTGATACATCGCGTGCCGAGTGCACGCCGTGAAATGCCTGGTAAAAGATTCCAACCATATTCATCCTCGTAACGCGCCTCTTGGGACGTCAACACTGCTTGTCAGTGTAATAATTGCCTTGTACGACTAATCATTAGAATCCGTCGTGTCTGATGTCTACCTCGCTTTGTTAAGTTACCCAGTTCAGTGGAAAGACAAGCTGCTCATTGTCTCGTTCACTTTTTCTTTTCATGGATAAAATACCGATAAGAAAATATACATGCTAACATTGCCTCGTGGTATTGTTGTGAATTCCTCAGAAAAATGGCGACATTATAAAGACATTTTATTCCGTGAAAACTTGAAGAGGAGATCGAGGAACGGATTATCCAGAATGGTATATGCTTGTGGATAAAGTTAGGAAAATAAAAAGACTTTAAAATAAAACTAGTCTAGTGGTAACAATACAATTCAAAGATAGAAAGGTGAAAAGTTGCGATATAAATAAATACAAACAATTTATCATAATGCAGGTTAATATTTCTTGCTCTTATCGCAGGTACATCTGAGATAAATATTCGCAATTCCTCAAAGAATTATTAGCACCTTTAACAGAGTATTAAAATACCAGTAAAGAAAGTAATTGAAAATTCTTCAAATAATCTACGGTAGTAATATTAAACAGTACCCCGAAAATTTTGCTTTAAAAATTACCTAATGAGACCTTGAACATCGCAAAGGACTCTGAAGTTCTCATAAAATGTATGTAAAAAAAATTAACGTAGTATGCACACACGCGTAACGATTTTATCTCGCGTAATAATGTTCGTAAATTGTTAACACATAGCCCAAGCACATATATAGTAGCATGAGGATGCCGGCGGTAGTCTTAATGAAGCAAACACGGAATTGCATAAATAAACAGGCAGCACGGTCCTCTTTCAGTGGTAGTTGGTTAGTACCAGAAGCCTAGCTAGACATCTTTTTCTCTCTTTCCTCCTCCGCCCC
>NW_014332821.1:343982-487451 GCF_000341935.2 Cephus cinctus
ACACACACACACACACACACACACACACACACGTCATTGGAAGGAGAGCAGATGTCGCCAGGACCATTATCACTTAATTATGAATTAAAACGTGACGCCCATGCTCATCTCCAAACGCCACTCAGCCCTGATGGGGAACATGTGTGTCCTCCTGATGAGTTTTGCCCCAGTAGACATTTATCCTTTAGAAATGATACTTCGCTATGGGAAACCAGCATCACAACGACGTAGCGAAGTAAACGACGCTCGTCTATCAAATGGTAAAAAATACTGTTACAGTATAGCTACTTGGGATAAACTAAGAAAATCTTTAAATATTCCTATAGGAAGGACCACTTTTCGCGCGATAAGGACCAATCAGGATTAAGTACCTATAGAATACCGTCTGCTTTGAAAGTTCGCTGGATTCTTTTTCAGGCGCATTAAAAGTTTCCTTTATCGCGGAAAATTTCGTCAGTGGGAATTTCAGATTCATATACATGCTATAGCATATATATTATATTATACAAAGGGAACTCGCGTACCTTTACGCTTTTTAAAAACGAAGGTGAAACAAGAAAAGTTAGGATTAAGAAGTATAGGAAGAACGAAGGAAGCAGCTTTGGAATACGTAAAGATTTGCATTGTTTAATTAGAATCTGTAAAAGCGGATTACACTTATCTCTGGCCTACCTCAATATAAATTAATGTTCTCAACGAAGATCCTCTCAGTTTTTCACCGGAAATGATGGCAAGGATCGGGGATGAGAAAAGCGGAAGAGACAACGGAATGCAGAAACGCCGGTTTCGCGATTAATTACTTTCTACCGGGAGGGACTTTAGCTGCCGGCGCCGTCGAGTTTAGAATGCAGTGAACCTCTCGCTGCTTGTCTACGTATAAGGATACAGTATCCACTTCCAGTCTTCCAGCGACTTGATTTATTTCGTCATTTAATTTCGGCTTCGTCATGTCCTTCCCTTCCCTTGAATTTATTCACCACGAGATGATACGCTATATATATATATGTATATGTATATCACAACCCAGTAAGGAAGATACACAGAATATTCACTACTGTACATACATTTGAACATTTTATCAGGACTACGTAAGTCAATTTCACACGGCTGAAGTAATTTTACTAGCAATTCAAAATCCAAAAGAATATTCTCCCTCTGACAACGGAGAACCCCAAGAATAATTAGTTCTCCATTCGTCCCGTTATTAACGAGGCATTTGCTTCCCTTGGTTGAATCGCATCCTTTTCTTTGCTTCGTCACGTCCATCCACCTTTCCGGCTTACTCGTTGCAAATCTTTCCATCCTTGCAAAGAATTTAACACATTTTGTACATAGGGATATATCGCGTACCCATATACATATAAGTATAGTATGGAATTAGAGAATGTGTTGGTATATATATATATGATTGTATGCACTTCAAATAATGCCCGCAAATTTCTTCCATAATACTCGCGTTACGAATCAAGAGTATAAGGCTTAAGAACGAAATGAACCTTTTATGCTACGCATTTTCGTTTTGCAGTGCCACCGTTGAATTACTGCCAACTATCAAAATGAGCCTAAGCTTCCCCCTGTAGATTTTGCTCGAATTCACTGTTGTTAGCTTGTTCCTCCTGGGCACACAGCTCTTTCGGCTTTCAGCTTCAGTCACTGTAAAATCCATAGAAATGTTATACTTTTGCGAGGTTTCTATACGACTATCTCGTTTCGGTCATACAGAAAGCCATTCTCGTTTAATTACACCTGGCTGAGCTCTTTCTTTATGTCGAATGTTCATTATAAATGTCTCACAAAAACTAACTGTCTTTATTATTAACATCCTCCGGTATCACTTTACAACATTCACGATTATGCCAAATGACTACATATACTATTTCATGAATTTTTGTTTACATTCAAAGAAATAGAAATGCTTATATATGATTTTTGTATTTTAATATATTTTGCTGATCTGTATGTAAATTATATAAATTTTTTAGTAAAATATATATTCATCATCATGTCCTATACAGTAATCGATAATGTATAATATATATATTTGATAATAACTTAATAACATATTATTAATGGATCAAATAATATTTTATATTAATGTTAAACATATTTTTGAAATTCGTAGACTTACATCTGTTTTAGCACTATTCAATCATTCACTACACAGGTACGACTTTGCAAAGATACTTTACAGGGTGAGTTCGGTGAGGCTTCAAGTTATAGAACTGAATTGCAAGATCACTACAACGAATAGAATAGCTGAAATCTGGAGTTTTACGTCGCTCCTCTCATAATTTAAATGAATTTATCGACTAGGTGTCAATCAATAATTATATAATAGTTTTTTTAGTTTATTGAAAATTTACGTGGAAACAAGTTCGACATGGAGGCTAAACATTAAATTGGTAAGATATATGAGACAGCACTATGTAATTGTGCACTGTGTAATAAAGAGTTAAAGAAATACTCTATTGATCTGTTATTACGATGAAAAATATTTTTGCATGAAATACGAAAAACGAGTGTGGGAATAAAAAATGGTTCGGAATATATTTTTATCAAAAGGACTGGTGGTTGACAAAAAAGCAAACAACCGTTACTATAGGAATAGAATTCTGGGCTGATAGTTTTTGTGAAAGAGAACCATCAACGATATGAGGTTTCGTATTATGCAACGTAACGCTAGTCTCGTGCTATTTGTTTGTTACGGTATACCGACAGCCCAACGATCCCGGGGTCTTGTGTTTTTTCTACATTATTATATTATCAGCTTTCGCTGCTTCACGGATCGAGTTAAAATTGCGGAATGTGTAGTGATAGCTTTGTTAAGAAAGATTACTGGTCGCCACTGATAACATGTATTGCCGAACGACAATCTTTTTTCTTTGTAACGAATTTCTTTTATATATTGAACTTCGAAACAAATTAATTTATTGAGTTGATTATAGTCAACAAGATAACCAATAAGTCAATGATAATTATAAGATTTTTAACAAAACGACAAAGCTCTTACATTTATAAAACTTCTCATTCATTCATATTCATTCACACTCATTCTTTCGGAATATTTTACACGTTGAAATTGTCTATATAATATACATAATTTAAAAGCTTATCTCAATTCAGGATTTTTCAGGTCAAAAGGTCCAACGTGGCGGTTGTCAGTGATGGCTTAACAGTCTGGCTTCGCGATTTGACGTCGTCAATTTAATTGTGAATTCGCTGCGCACGTTGCTCACATGTGATAATAGTTTTGGTTTAATTCTTTTCCTTTTCAATCCGTGAATTCGTCGGCCCTGTTGCCTGGTATTCGGATACAATTCGCGGATAAAAATTAAATTTCAATAGAATGTAGACTATATTCTTGGTATGAATTAATAAATACCTGGCACGTCGAATTGACACTTCAGACGGTTGTCAGTCAAAAGGGACGAGCCAGGATATCTCCTACGGAATACAGCACCGCAGAGAATGGAGGGGGGAAAAGCGATATTTGCGCGATCTATCGATAGTAATAATTACCATGGAGCAGACAAGACCTGTCGGTAATTCGTCACATGTTACACACTTCGGCGATGAGGTCATGTGTCTTTTAAAGACGCAACCGAGACAGATACAATACGGGAAGTCATAACGCAGTCAGGGCTGCATCCCTCATTTGTCAAACCCCATGCATACCGAAAACGATGGACCTAACCATATGGTATCCTCACACAGTTGATTCATAGTGACAATTTATATTCGTGTCAGGAGCGCTAGCATTTTTTAAATATTGTATTTCTATTAATATATTTAAAAATTGTATTGCGCTTAAAAACGTATACAATCAAAATGTGCAATATGATTAAAAAAATTTCATTTGAATCCCATTTAACGCAATTATATACATATAAAGAATATTTTAAAATAATTAATCGTGCCTCGAAATAAACGAGTAATCGTATTTAATTATTAAAAAATTATAAAGATAACCACTATTTATTAAAACAGTAAACGTAACGTTATAAAATTACAAATTGTATGCAGCCTTTCATTTACTAACGTACGTATTATTGGAATCTATTAAAATCTTTGAATTCAATGTAAATCACGTATCACTTTTATTACCACGCCCAATATCCTACTAACAATAATGTACGTGACAAGATTTCTTCTTTGAATCAAACTTCTTCACTAACCAGTAAACTGTAAAAGTATATGGAGCACACATATTCTTTATACATTTATTTAAGAAATCACGAACTTTCTTTTCTAACTGTTACCACTTTTAGCATGCCAAAATTCAACTCTTATTTACTGTCGAATAAATAACGTCCAGCCATTTAATTGGTATCCGGTAGATAGTGTGTATACATACATGCTTCTAGTTGCGTTATCCCTCGAGGCTTGAGGATTGGTGTAAGACAATTTCGACCGTGAGCTTCGTAAATTGCTTCTTATCTCCGTAGTCGGTAGAGTAATGCCGTGCGACCAAGCGTTCTCGGAGACAATGACGCGCCAGGAGATAATACGACAGTTACATGTCTATTTACAAAGGAGAAATTCTCGAGGATTTCGGTCTGGAGAAGTAAACCCTGGCGCTGAATTCACAGCAACATTTCATCACAATGCCCTCAATGTGAATAAAATTAAACTTGAAACAGCTACTTGAGCTAAATGACATATAGCCGAGCATCATTCAAGTATCTTGCAAGTTTTCGTATTATTTTTCGGAATATTCGAGAGACGAATAGCTTCGCGAAAGAGTATTTAGTAGAAAGGATACGTAGAGTAATATTAAAAAAAAGAGAGAGAAAGAAAAAATTTTAAAAACTTTTCAATTCTCGTAGACTTTTATGAAAAGCATTACTTTTGGTACACTTCGAATTGAATAAGTCGACACTGAAAAAGCTTTTATAAATTTTTAAAAGGAAAAAAAAATACTAAAGCATCATTCTGTATCTTGATTTTGAACATTTTAAATATTCATAAATATTGCTATACGTGTTTCTTTAATGTGGCTCATCTTATTGAATTCGGTGCACTGTTTTTTTTTTTCCATGATGATGTAATCTTGCTTCAGAATGATCAAAGCTCACGCGCATTCCCAAACGCCATGAAAATGCCACAGCTTGTTCAAAGAGAAGATACTCTTGACACTCACGTCACAGCAACCCCGTTTTATTTGATGGGAGGAGCGAGCTTCGCGCGACCTCGCTGACTCGTTTTGCAGTATCTCAGATTTAACCGAGATTTAGGCTTTCGGCAGCGAAGCCATTCAGACGACGTGAATGAATATGGGCGAAAGTAATAAACGTCACCAACGAAAACTTTCTTATCCATAAATTGTCGGAAGTTCTTCCTTATCGTGAAAAGGGCGTTGAAGTTTTTGGCCAGTTATGATTTGTTGTAACGACAGGATGGAGTGGAAGATTTTAGCTGGGATATTTTCAAATGCGGCCGAGGCTTTGTTTTTATATGAAACTCACATATTTCTTTGTTAAGTATGGCGGCCGTAACGGCTTCTTTCTGGATCAGCGAAGTAACTGTTTGATAGACCGCAGTGGGAAATCCGCTTGCCCAAAACTTCACGACGAAAAATAATATTTACTTGGCCAAGTGCCGCTTTCGCGAGTGTCTATATTGGAAAAAAAGATTCCTCTTTTCATGGCATGCATAAACTTTACCAATGCTCGGATTTGATGTCGGTTATGTTAAAAGTAAAAGAAATAGTTTATTTTATTGGGTGTCTCTTTTTATGAAATTCAAGTCAAAATTAATACCTGCATCGAACAAAAATATTTTTTTATAACAATTTAAAGCATAGTACCTACTTATTTCCTAGGATCGTATTTATGATTACTTCTGCTATATGTATATGATACTCGTGAAATCAACTGAGATATATCAGTTATCTTAAAAGCTCGTACAAGTATCGACAATGAAACGGGGTTTCTGTAATTTTAACGATACAATTTGTCACTTGCATTTTCAAATTGATACATCCGACATTTTTGTTTTTTATAGCTTTATCACACTGTCAATAACATTTTCACATGATACATGATTGTTATACCGTACTTGCACAACGTGCATCTTGCTGTACTTGCATTCAATTCAACAACTTTAACCTACAATTATACCAATTTTCAAATTCTCTAGTTTTTATTTTATTTGAATTCAACAGGTATGACGTTGAAAAATAAAAATAAAAGAATTTTAATCAATTTTCAATCTAGTTATTATACATAATATAGATATATTATACAATTTAGCGTTTCCCATGACGAGAAGCAAAAGGGTTGACAGTTAGGAACTTGATATTTTACAAATAACAGGATTGGTATAAGAATGAATATTTCACAATACCAAGTAAAACCATTTCGAATCACTTAAACCATCATAGCAAGGATAAATTTTAACGAAAAATGTTACATAAGTACATAATTATATTTTAGACAGTTAATACACCTGAAACATTCACTTGCGTCAAAGTGGCTGTAACTCCCTAAAAGTTGTTTTCCAGATACACACTTACCACTGCTTCTAATCCCTAGTCATTATTTACACGACGCCATTATTCTTCCAGCTAAAGGATTCTCACCGGTTCAGGGCTGCATTCATAGCGAGAACCCGTTACTTGCCATTTTACGAGAAGGAGCCTCAAAGTTTACGGTTGCGCGACATTATTACGCAACAGGATGAAAAGCCATAAAATAAAAGAAAGAGACCTGGCACTTGCCACGCTGGGGAGTTCCCTTTAATGCCATGTAAATAGAACGTAAAGTTGATGGAAAAAGATTTAAACAGCAACGATTTCCCATGCGTCTATATAACTTGTATGACGGAAATAATAATCTGCCCTTTGCACCTTGGCTTCACCTTGGTCTATTATTTTCAAAAGGTATCACGAACCGTGAAGACATTCGCATCTGGTATACCAACACAGATTGCACGTTCAAATTACAGACCCTCAAATGTTTTAATATCGTCACCGTTTCTTACTTAAATCTTTTGCCGTACGTAAAGTTTGAGTAGGAAGCTGGTTACCTCTTCGTAAAATTCTGTGCAAGGATGCTATATTTCGTAGAAGGCAATCTCTTTTCACATTCCGTTTTACTGCGTTGTAAAGCGTAATACGCGTTGCAAAGGAGCCACCTAAGAAACCGAAAGCGGGTCGGTAACAAAGTGGCCTCTTCCCATTTTGTACAATTCGCACACAGGTACACCCGGAGAAGAACAACGATTACAAGTGCTGGCCGGAGATTGCACCCAGTCCGTCTATCTCCGAAGAACTAATCCGCGTAGCGTTACTTCACGTAGACAATAAAAAACGAAAAAAGAAGCCAGCAAAGAATCAGGGACAAAATTTTATTTCAATCATCTCCATTGCAGGGAGATCAGCCAACAATCATAGATGTAAAGTTCATGTCAGATAGGAATAAAAAATAAAATAAAAAGCACAAAAGTAGATGTAGGATATACGAGTCAATTTATGTATAAGGGATGTTCGTTATAATTTAATGATTTACTATGTGGTGTGGCAGCAGCCTTATGATTATATGTTTAATTTAATAAAAAAAGTCGATGTTAATCAGCCTACCTAAAAAGTGTTGACGGTAATTGGCATTCTCTTGGTAAATGGATTATAATGTTATAAAATATAGTCATGAAGTATAGGGATAGCTGTTCCGCTACCTAGCCATACAAATCTGTCGAGCTCCAAGGAACACCTTGTACGAAGGAGAAAGAGAGACAGAGTGATAAAATGAGGGACAGAAGGAAACGCAGATGGAGCAGCTGTAGGAAAGGGTCCCCGTGGTGCGATATCTCCAGGAACCCGAAAGCCCGTCTTTCCACGTCTACGGGTAGAACTACGATCTCCCTCGAGTCCTGGGACACCCTGTTATCGGTCCGACTAACAGTTGGATCGGCGGGATAGTTTCTTAGAGACCGATGCCAAATGAAAAAGTACGTCTCTTGTGGCAGGATCGATGTTGGATCGCTTCCGAAAAATGTCAAGAAGGTAGCTTACGTAAAAATTTGTTGAACATTTTTTCATAATTTTTTTTAGCGTCTTACAAGAATATATGTCCGTACAGCGCACTTTCCTCACTCTCGTACCTAAGAACTAAAGCGAAAGTCGTAACACGTGTACAAGCAATGATCTTTGAAAATTCTAACCTCAAAGTCATAATAAACGTTATATTCCTTTGGGATAAATGTTTGAAGACTTTAAGCTATGTATACCAGTAATACTGTAAGGTATATATATATATATATATACACACATATGTGCCGCAGGAACGTACATCCGCTTCCTATGTGCAGGATGCTCCAGACTCACGAGAGGTTTGGAGAACGACTGGAAAGGCGGATGGGTTCCGGGGCGGTTTGGAAGCCTCATATCTTAACTCGGAAAATTATGTTCCTAGGGTAGTATGGAAACATCCCTTGGGTGCGCGTATTTCTAACCCCCCTCTACGCCCTTTACCCTTTACGATCTAGAATATGCCCATTACGTCACCTCAACGCAGATATCACCTACCTATTACCGTATCACTGATTTCATATTCAGCGTCGAATCAAATGTTCTTCATGGATCATTGGAACACCCTATATTACTTGTCTGTGAATATATTGTTATCGATTTCCTTTGAGTCGACAAAAATATCTATCTCAGGGTTCTTATATGTATACATATAGGTATATGCATCAAGGCTATTGAAAAATATAAGAGAAACGTGAAGGAGTTACATCTTCTTGACGCGAAGGTGTTACTTACTTCTTATCAGTCCAAATATTTGTTATACCTTTTACTCCTCACGATATCTCTTTTATGGATGTTTTCGCTTAATTAGATGAAAGAAGGATCACGTTTCCATTGTTATTAGAAACGTAGTATAGGAGCACTTATATAGTTTTCTGAAGTACCTGCTATTCTTATCTATATCTACATATAATATGAAAAATATTTCTTTCACGCGAGATCATCCCGACTTTACAAGAACTTCTTTTAAGTATTAATGACGTACTTAAATGTAAATGAATATACTAGATACTTATCCTTAATAACGCATCCTATTCAGGTGAGCTATATATTTCACAAGAGACTCTTTTATCTATAATACTACTTCTTCGTTCCACCATATCCGTCGAACATCGAACATTTATCTCCGCTAATACCTACAGCCCTTGGTGCATTTCGAAAGCCTTACTATCTCTCTTAAGCTTCTTCCACAAAAGAGATGAGATATGAGAACCGCGAAGATACCTGATTCCGCCTTCAGTAATGAGGAGAAAACCATTTTATCTACAATTCTATAATCCGAGCTCTCGGGAATTGTGAGGTATAATAGGAAACGGAATAGGAGGAGGTAAAGAGTAAAAAAGGAAAAGGATGGGAACCTCTTTCTGCCCATATGAAAGACAGCAATGGGAAATGGTATAGGGGGAAGATACGAAGTCGGCCAGGTTGAAAAGTATTCGAGAGCGAAGGAAATATGAAGACTTATCCATCCTAGAAAAAATCTTATTCTTTCTGAATTTTGGACTTGGACCGTGCACTGATTTGATTCGCCACATTATATTTGTATAATTGCAAGTCTTCGTTTTATTGTATTCAAATTGAAATTTCAACTGATTAAACAACTGAAATACGATTTTCAAAATATTCTGACGTTCTTGAATGGCAGCCCCCATTATTCTGATTTGACACTGATGACAAACTTAATTGATGAGATTAAATGACTCTACCCTTATTCCATCTATATAACTGTCCCTGCCCTCGAAGCCGAACGAAATAATTGCACAATTTCAATTTCCACGTGTTCGCCCAAACTAATTAACTAATTAGGATCTGCTCACTGAAGTAGCTCGTTTTGCTAATGGGATATTTCAGGAGACTATTCCTCTAGGATGAAATCGGTGAGATTTTCTTAATTGAAAATTGTATTTCATCACTCGACTTTCGTGTAATCGTCTTGTGTTTCCTAAAGGAGTTACAAATTTGATACTATGAAATTTATGGAATTAAATTCTGCTCATGGAAAGATACAGTATTTTAAAACCAATCTATGTTATATTTCAACGTACATTAAAAAAGTTTATGTACGAGACGTTCAGCCATTGAATTCCGGGACTGCTTCGAGTCATCCTTCCCTTCCTGTCCTCACGAACTTGCGTATCTCTGGTAGACGTTTTGCAGGCGTCATAAAAGAAACTTTGCGAATCCTCCCACATACACATGAGGTCTCAGACCTTTGGTAAATTGAATTTCTTATTACATTTCCGAGATATGTAATTTTATACTTATTGGTTTACGAAATTACGTCAAGCTGAAGGACGGTGTACCGTACACGTTTATCGTTGCAGGCATTGTTGTGATACTTAAGGTAAATGAGTTTTTAAATCTGAAAAAGCTCAGTGCTCATGATAGATAATTACACTTACTTTCATTATTATCTTTTACTGAAATAATCATGATTATCAGAAATTCGAATTTTTATTTAAACTTACAATTTTTAATTTATATCTTTTTGGTTGAAAGTTCTTTATCAACTACTTGACGTTCTTATTTAAAAAAAAAAAGATTTTCAAAGAACACTTTCGTGCATGAGCGAAATGTCCATAATATTGTGAAAGCACACGTTAGATTCGGATGTTGAGGATAAAAATTGGTAAAAATAGACAAAGACTCTTTGGTACTATTGAATAATCCAAACGCAAAAAAGCAATTTCATAAGGCCCACGTGTGTGTTTGTGACAATTCGTGGAAGACACCAAGCGGCAACAATCCTATAAACTCCGTTCAACACGGCAACCATTCTACTCCATTGTGTTCAAACAGCCCATTTCGCCCTGGTAATGGGTTTGTCTTATTTTCGGTGAAAGTGGAAAACCTATTTTGCTCTGGAATTGAAACTCCTTAGAAGTAAAGCTGACGATATACGTTAAGAGTACGTTTAATTGCAGTAGTGAAATACGCCTTTTTAAACTACATTCGACGATCGACGAAAACAAATCGGCCTGTAAAGTGACAAAAGTCAAGTATAAATCCTAAATTATTTCTAATTAAGTACCAAACAATATTTTACAGCGTCAATTGTATTGAAATATTCCATCATTCTTTTGTACACCTAATATAAGTATCTCCGTAGTAGGCGGTGCGGCATAAATTTGTATGAATTCCTAAAACTGACGAAAGTTAATGGCTGTATTATTTTAAGAAAGAACAAGTCAGGTTTCATAATCGCTTTAAATGGGGCACGCATACTGACAATACGGTGAATCTGCAAAACTTTCGAGAAAAGTCAAGCACTTCGTAAATGGGTATAGTCCAAGTTCTTCGGAGACTTTGCACTTTCTTAAGCAAATACCATAATAACTCTCGTCACAATAGACTAAGAACATTATGATATTAGTAGTCGAGAACCCAGGGGCGCTGCTTGAGGGGCGCGAGTTGTCAGAAAACTCATTAAAGACGTTATTATATTAGACTGGGTAGAGGTTCTTGAGCGGGATAGTCGGGTGTTACAGACGCTCCGAGTTACCTGTACAACCCTTATCAAAATTACTAAATTAGCGTATTTAATTCTATCTTTCAAATTGTTCAAGTTTTAGAATCATCAATATCGATACACAATATTTTACCTTTAGAATAATCCAGACGTTAAATATCATCTTGACCACGTGATTGACACATACGCAACAGCGCGTCAATTTAGGCCAGGACACACTGGACAAGCTACTGCGCACGTGTCAGTCAGATAGTTAATAATACATTACCGTTCGAGTTTAATATTTAATCAAATTTGATTTTTAATTAATTTAACTCTTTTTTCAAACCGCGTATAAAAATTGAAACCGTTCACAACATTATTACCTGTTTTTCACTATTCGTACAAAAGTTTGTGCTTTAGGCCCGATTAAGATTTCGGTATATTACAATATAATACCGTATAAAAGAAGAAATAAATTTATTAACCATAAACTGGTAAAATAATTTATATCGTATCTTATTTGCAATTTGAAAAGTTATTATCATCTAACCAGCCAATGTTTATGGGCTCATTGAGTATCGTTAAAGGATAATTGTATCAAGTGCATTCACCACTTGTGTTGTAATATATGTAGGTACAAAGTGTAATTAAGCTTTATACCGTGGCTTTGGGAACTCCCTTTCTATTCCGTAGGCGATAAAGTTGTTAACACGAACCATCCCTTGTGGGTAAAGTTGCTATGCACTACCTACAGAAAGGGTTCACCGCTCCCAACGGGAAAAAAATGCCAATGAACTCATTTAGTTTCATCCCTTATCGGAGAACCCAGTTAGTAGATCAAGTTGAGTAATTCGTCAAGCAAGGAAATATCGATGAACTCGCATATGAGTTATGCATTAGGAAGTTGGTTCACGAGTTGGAAAACGTATTGCAAAACTTTGATTGGATATAGATATTTCATTTAGATATTGACGTATGAGATAGTACCAGCATTGTAATTTGATGAGGTCAACCAAGTGACCAATTCACAGCAAGATTAATACCACTATGGAACACAGTTCGATGAATCACATGAAAACACGATTAATAAATTTTCTTATTTACAAAAATTCCATCTATTAGGCGTTACTTGAATGATGCACTTATAATTTTATATCATACTGCTGTAAATCAACATTTTCAAATTAAGTCAACTAAAGTCATCACAGGACAATTCTGTGTCACTGAAAAGTCAGGCACTCCTATAAAATGAATTTCCACCAGATATCATTTTTCGAATAAAAAATATTGGACGCATTCAGATGTTATTGGTTCATTTATCAGTACATGAATTTTCCTCCAAATTTCAATCAGACTGATTGAACGATCTGTCCAGAATTTGTTTGCATTTCTGAATATACAGGACCACACGAGTTTTACATGGTCGTATTTTTAAAAAAATTGACTTTTACAAAACTAATGCCTATAGCTATTAAGATAATAGTTTACATCGAAGGGAGTATGAAAACCAAAAAATCCAAGATTCACAAAATGCCTGGAAAATAGTAAAGCCTATTCAGATGAAGCGATGGTTTCCTTCGCAGTCTTACGCGGGCTGTGTCGTTATAGCTTATCCTCAGGGAACTCTTTCGTCCCAGGTCGTTCGTTAGCAGTGACTCGTTGTCTCGGCCGTCCTCAATTAATTCGTGTACACTTGGACTTTAAACGAATCTCGTTCCAGGTTCTCTGTCTTCTTGCCACCACTCCACCCTTTCCCGCTGCGTCGCTGCTAATTTTGTAACTTATTCTTTCTGCTAAGATTACGAGAAACATAATACAGCCTGGCTACTTATTTGCCCGCCCCCTGAAAAAGCGAATACGCCCAAAATACATAATGTGAAATATAAATTGGATCGTTAGGCGTAACGAAGGATTTAATGTTACGCTTAAAGCTTGAGATATAAGATACGAATGCTTCTGAAAATTGATATTCCTGGTGTTTAAATAAAATTCAACAAATCAATTTAATCCAAATATCAGGTAATTTTATACCAATTCATTCAATTAGTATAACTCATATATTCAGATCTACTGAATAATTGCTGTGAGGATTATACAAAATTAATTACAATTTGAATCGCTGTATTATATTTTATATTCATTTACAAAGGTGTATTATGAATAATTTTTTTAAGTTAACGAAATGTTTGTCATTCAGGGTTTTCTCTATTCATTACTTTAGCTTGTATTCTGTAAGGATACAGTGCGCTACGATTGACTAGAAACTCTGTCGACGACAATTCAATCTATCACTGACATGCACAACGAATCCCGCAGGCTTTACTCTATTCTGATATTCGATCACAAATTTTTTAATCACGTCTACTCGCAATAAAATATCTATAATAGTATAGTACAATGATTTGTAGTATCTATTACTGAATTATAATTTACAATAAATTTATCCTAATTTATCCTAATAAAAAGATATAAATTAATTAATATTCGTATTCATGTAAGAAAGCAAATAAATAATCATATAAAATATTGGACATACAAAGTGGCGATAAAGCAACTTCTCTATTTCAGTATACTTGACTATTAAAAATAAAGTTTTTTTTTCATTGCTACCCTCTATATTTCGATGAAATACTTATATTATTCATGAAATATGCTACTGCATTTTCATCGATGACTGATAACGCGATAACCGTACTGCGATCGTCAAATCGATAATAATCATATGAAGTAGCTCAAATTTATAGAAACATATATATTTTATATCTTTATTTAATATTGTAAAACTATATATTCTGCTCCGTGTGTTACATTCTCCTAAATGAATTACAAATTCATTAAATCTGAAGGACCACCAATGTTTGTATCCCTGCATGTAACAATAATGGGCGAACTTGGTTTCCCCTGATGTAGAAACGTGTTACCAAGAGCTTAATTGAAACTTCGACGACTGCAATGCTGGCTTTAATGATAATATTCCTCCTTCCAATAAGATGGTCGCACACTCCAGAATATAATTTCAGCACGTACTAAATTCGCAAAATCGGAGCCCACGGCATTGTCGATATCGACCACAACCGTTACGTTATCAAACAAAACGGATAAATACAAATAAAACAAGTGTTCAAGAGGCAGACGTTATCTTTCGAAAAATGTAAATCATTAATTATTTCAATAGTGATCATGTAACTTTGATAACAAATCAATACGCAAAAAGCTTCTTCATGATAATTATATGCATACGTAACCGAAAAGACATTCCACTGCAACGGCTCGTAAAATTTATTGAAATTCGGCAAAATTCGCACACGTCTTTTCGGAGATATAGTTTCAATTTATACGTAAACTTATCAGATACGTTAGATTCCTCCCTTGGCACTGTGCGACGACGTATTTCGATTATCTATCTACGACTACCAACTAAACTACTGCGAAAGGTTCCACGTTCGTATCACATACCTTTATATGCAATACATACCGCTGTCAGAATGTGGAAGCATTTCCAAAGCAAGCATTTGTTATCACATGAATACACAGACGTTAACTTTAGTTAAAGTTTAATTAACGCTTGCGTAATCTAAACATACGAATTTACTGTCGTATCAATAGTTACGTCGTGGGCTGCTCTAACTCAATGGATACACGAAAACAAGATTGACCATATACAAATATATTTTCATGACAAAATAAACTTAACGAAGGACCGAAGACTTTTGTTCTTCTATAACGTAAACTAAATACGAATGAGTTTTACAGATTGATTAGCTTTGACTAATTAACAGCTTATCAAATAGCCTTTTAGAGAATTTAACTTTTCAGATAAGCTCTCCAAATCTGCTTTCGGTGACAATTACAATTTATACAGACATATATACATATATACTGTTTTGCTGTATTAATTAAATCCAACAATTCAAAAAGCTCAACATTCTATAACATTTGCCATATTTCATAATTAATCCTAACCCCTGTTTTTCCTTCGCCTCGTTCACGGCTTAATGCCTGAAAAGCCTTGAGTTAATCAAAGCTGTATATTTAATATAATTCCTAGAAATTCCAACGATTAAGCAATGTTTATCGAATTAAAAATGATGAAAAATTAAGAACAAAATTATTTTATTCGACCAAACTTTAAACAAATTTGTGTTTCTTGTATCGAACTTCTCATAACCTTTTAAACAGTTATTCCCTTTGTATAAATAACATTGGTATACATATATTGATATTATTTTATCCTTCTGTAAATGAATCTTATGCATGACTCGCGTTTAAAGAATTCATTAAAAACATCTCATTTCCGGTACAGGATTATTCTAGTCGAGCATGCATAAATATCAAGAAAGAATATAAGATTCGTCCAAGTCCCCCATGTCGCGTGTCTTATAATAATTTACAAGAACGCAACATAACATAGCGAGCATGTTTTACATTCTGTCCTCAAGATAGGCCAAAGTCACGGTTATAACTCGGCCGCCTCCGCCTCTGTCCGAATGGCAAAAAATCACAAGGCATGCGTACTATATGTACAGATCTAAATATATACACTACACATATATATACAACCTCTTTGTACGTAGCAGCGCCCACGGGACCCATCCTCCACATGGGACCCTTGAACAATAAGCCACTATGCACACTTACCTATGCATGCATACCGCATGGGCCAGATAATCACATATGGTTATGAGAACAAGTTATGTTAATGCTCGTAAAACGGAATAGGCACCACTGTAGAATGATCAGAAACCATCCCAGCAAAGGACTCTTTGGTTTATGTTAGGCCGCACGCATTTAAATACCTATGCCATTTACACACGGTCAACATCAAATACACTCTGCTCAGTATGTATATACAATATGTATATATATAGCTATCGATATCACTTAAATGTATATATGGTACTTTACTTAAGAGAATAGTGAGGGCCAATAGGAATTTTCCGAAAATTTCCAAGTCTTTGATATTTTGCTTACTTCTAGCAAAATCCGTTTTTGAATCGATGTCCAACGAACTCTTACGATCCAGCCTTATTGTACTTTGCAACCTGTACAGATCACAGGGCATCGATTTGTTCGAGTTGAAAATCATTAACGATCCAAGTGAAAATCTAGCCTCTATAAGGAATAGTTGGCTGGTTAAAGGAAACTACTGGCTACGCTATCAGAAATCAGACCCTTTAAATCGTAGAGGGGTTAGGTACAAAAGGGCCGACATAAATGCACAATAAAGCACAGCATCAGATAGAGTTTCACTGTGAATCATCGTAACGCGTATCTAACTGGTACTTCTCGTCCATGTGTGTATATGGATAACGTGTATGTTATGTACGTATAAGACGTAGATATATGCTATACGTATCATTCACAAGTGAGAATACCCACGTATTGTATATCTGCGAACGAGATACATTCGCCATTTCAGGTCTTCCCAAGGAGAATTATACCGCGTATACGACTGCAGGCTTTATCTTATGGGCGCGGATATATCGTGCGAAATATATACTTTATACTGGGACAGAATATAATTAATGGCTGAGGGTTAAGTCTTTTAGAGAACGACGCGCAAACTGTGCAGACATTACGATCTCGTTGTATATAGAGATTACGATAAAAGTGAACGAGTACTTTGGGAATGGTTTCGATCGGAATTATGGGAAATTCGAGAAACGTTATTTTCAGCATGACGTAAGGATATTTTACATGTTCTTTCGGAAATGCAATTACCAATATTCCTGAGGAGTACAGAGAGACGGAATTATTTGAAAAATGTTTCTATTATCTTTACTGATGCTGTGGGAATATATATTGCTGGTCTGCCTTTATCTACGCATTGTTCGTAGATAGGCTACTAAGATATAGTATATTTATGCCATCTAGATCCAGAGTACGTGAGCGCCTAGTACCTGCTACATATCTGCCAACCTTGTAACACGTACCTACCCAAACAATTTATGGTAACCGATCTTAATTCGATACACGGAGAAGCGTGCCTTTTTGCTACGTCAAGCAATTTATTTAATTGAACTTCCCATTTCGACCAATAGCGGATCTTCGCGATCGAAACGAATCGAATAAGAATTCGTTCCTTTGAGTGCTGCGGGAGTAAAGTAAAACTGTCGATATTGCAAACTTGTTTGGGGTCTCTGTAAACTTTTGCATATCTATTGAGAAAATACCTTTCTTTAATTTGAAAGACTGCCATGCAAACTTCTCTTCGATTACCATGCAAAGTCCGATGGTGTACGACTACTCTGTGAAAAGGTTTTGAATGACTTTAGGAATCAATTTATAAAATTCATTAGAATTGGGAAAAAAAACGTCAAGCGTAAAGATTCTCCGTACGAAATTACAGCCATTTTTAATCATTCATTACGTTATTGAATTACGTTACGTATAGTCAAAGGTTATAGTACACGATGCATATTGGCATTATCCATCAGCGATGATGCTGGTCGCGAATTAGGTATCGGAAAATAGCGTTACGTAATGTAATTAAAAAGCAATCCTTCAAAGTTTCCAACAAAGCCCACTATATTCACGAATGTTTACCTGCGTGTCCGCTTGTGCTTTCAGACATGCACATAAGCCCGCAGATACTAAACGCTTTCGCGTGTACGTATCAATCATCCTTGCCGAATATCATATATGGAACATTATACACAACGCGAGAAGAAATTTATATTTTAATTTTTCGAAGCCTGAAATGGATATAAACTTCGTTCGGTTCATGGATGAAAGAATGGCGATGACCCCGTTACCATGGCAACGCAAATAATTTCTTGACAATGTACAATGCCCGTCATTGATCATTCCACCCGCAAAGATATAATTTTGAAATTTGATTTGCTAGGATTTTCGTTACAAGGTAATCGAAATATAGTATTATTATATATTTCGACTTATAAAGTTAAGAAAAAATATTTGAGTAGTCCGTAGCTTGATATAAAATAGCCGAATCAATGTATAGGTACCAGAAAACTAATTTGCCGGAATGCATAAAATAGACTGTTATGAAGGTTCGAATTAATTTTTGTTTTCACTTACTGCTAAGTCAATCCTAATCACTTCCGGGATGCATGGGAATTCACAGAGTCGAATGGGATCAGGCTCTGCAATCGGTAATTTATAAACAAGAAGTTTTCGATGTGTAACCCTCTATTCCGCAGTTATACAAACGTATAGTGACAAAAAAGAAGTACAGTAAAGTATAAATTTATACAATTATTAGTAAATAGTCGCGCCGGACTACACGAAGCTAACATATAGTATAATAGTTACTAAAGAACATATGTATGTATATGTCTAATGTGATAATGAATAAAATGGCTAATAAGTATTACTTTAATGACCGCTACATTAATGCCTACTGTAAAGACGATCGAATGCCGAACATTGACGAAAATTCTCGAAAGCAGCGTTCGTCGGTCAGTACCCAGAGAAGGTAGACTGCCTGCTATACAGGGAATGTGTCGGCTCAGTGCTTTCATTCTCCCCAGACCCGTTTTCCTGGTCATGTGCGACCTTTCCTTACCTGCGCGACCTCTTTCTCGCTTTCTCTCTCTTTCTTTGTATTACCTATTTTCCCCATGTCTTCCGCTGTGCTATAGTTTCTTCGTGATATCACTTTGATATCACTGTCAGGTTTGAGCGATGACGTGTCGTGGGTTGGCATCGGTATCCCTTACTGCGCTCTCTAGGGGAGCAGTCACGTCCGTCTGCGTTCGCTTGTGCTGCTCCAATTGTCGTATCGGGTGCACCCAAAGTCAGCTGGTAATTTCTAATCACCTCTGCTGGGAACACTTTGTTCACTGATCGACGGGTAACGGGGTTTACTACCAGTTCCTTACGTCTAACCTGGCCCGAGTTTCGGCAAGTAGGCGGGACGCGATGCAGGTTGTAATCGTAGGTTTTGATCTCTTGATCCTGCCTTCGATCGGTCGTTACTCCCGCGTGATTGGAGTTTTGCGGTAGACTTGGTCAGAGGTGATCGCGTTTTTAGCCTGACTCCCGTTTCCGATTTTCTGCGTCTGCTACCGTAACATCCTAAAGTGCTTAATCCAGGCGTTTACACATATGTCTTCTTGTAGCTTGCTACAAACCTTATTTCAACAATCGTTATATCTGTATCGTGTTCTGCGTCTGCGGCTATTGGGCTTACCCCAACAACGGTCCGCAGTTGAATCACGGTGGGGCAGTAGCTCCTTTATAGGGAAACGGTGCCTCACGGAAATGGGGGAAAGGGTTCATTTCATAAGATTTTAATTTTTTTCCTTCTTTTCTCTTCGTACTTCGTTCTGTTTCCATCCTTTTCCCTTTCGCGCGTCTTTCTTCGAACATCTCTTCAACGCAATTAGCTCTGCAGTTACTTTTTGTTACGCACAAAATACGCGTGTTGGTCCACTTGATTAAAATGGAGAGATTAATACTTGAATGGCTATGACTTTTAGGAGGAGACAATAAGCAAAAAAACTCTATCGAATATTTTTCTTCGACTCTGTAATTCACATGCATCCCGGAAGTACACGAACAAAAAAAAGTACTAAATCGATTTTTGATAATTGTCTATTTTCATCCATTCCAGCCGAATACTTTTTTTAGCGCCCTTGCATTCATTCTTAATAATCCTATACAGAACTTTAATGAATCAAAGAAGCTCAGAGGTAACAATCGATGTATCTCACAACGAGAAATGGATCGTTGTTGTTAAAAGTCTAAAGGAATTGGTATTTTGGTACGAAAGGTAAAATGGATCATATAGGCAGCAGCATCTCTTTTGAGCAATGGATTCCAAAGTTTCGTGACACGCCAAAAAGTCGGACCTCTCCGGAAATGTGATATCGCTAACCGAGGAATCGGCTTTTCGTTGGCGAAGGGTATAAAGCGCCATTCCAATAGGTATAGGATTGGCTCGGATTACACTCATAGGATGGACCATCTACATCTCGATCTAAGCTTCGTGTACACCTTGAAAAGCCCACGCTCCTTTCAATGTAGTTCTGTAAATGGAAACGGATGGAGATTGAGTTCCCCGGAGGAGTTGAGGGAGGACCAAGAGAAAGAGGAAAAGCATTGGGAGAGAAAGGGGCTAGACTGTTATATCGTATAGTAGTCGTACGTTCAGTGAACGCGTAGTGCCCGTAGTGGTCTCCAATTTACTCCTATTCACGATTAGAATGCGTTGGAACCAGGCGCAAGCCAGACAGAGAAAAATAAAGAGCAGACCAACCAGAGAGAGGATGCGTTACTTACATACAACATGTGTATGGTCACATATAGATATATATAAACATGTCTAATATATATAGCGAGGACCACGAACGTTAAAGGTGCATTCACAATGGCAAAGAAATATATTTTCATAAATACATTTTGAGCCGTGTAATATTACCATTTTAATCAAGTGAAAAAATATGTGGGTCACAACGTGCATAACGATAGAAAAATTTGAAAAATTCTGCGTAAGTGTCCATTTATAGTCCTCGAACGCACTGTCGCGTATAAATAATTATGGCAGTTGACCCGACATCTACCGACGATCTCGATAAGTATCAATACGTACTCAAAATCGTTCCTGTAACTATCCTGCGATATAGATATGTACTGTAACCTTTGTGTCTGGTACATTAGACATAAAGTACAAGTACACCTAACCTCTTATGGTCACTTAGTCACGAAACTACTCTAGATATCTGTCTCTATCGCGTGATGCTGATAAAAGGCGAAAATTAACTTTGACACATAGGACACTCTCGAACGGCAGAGTACTTCGAAGTATATCTAATTACGGCAAGTCCTAATATCAGCATATTAGACATTCACGATAGAGAGCACTCACTTGAGTGCGCAAGGACGTCACGGAGACAGTTGAGTTAAGAACGTTAAGAGCGGAGGACATGGCAAACGCGAATCTCAATAATACGTTCTATAGACTTGTAAAATATATGCTCATAGCTATGTGCAGGAATAGCTCGTACGTGATACCACGAGGAGGTATTACACCGATGAAGAATTAATGCACGAATATCCTGAGATTATGCAGGGGAAGCGGTGCCGAGGAGTCGAGTGCACCGAAGAAAAGTGCATACCTCTGATTAAGGATGCAAGGACTGTCACGTGATCTCCATAACTAGTAGGTCGCGACGTCCTAAGTCACTGCCCTACCTTCCTCGCCGTCCTTACCTTCCTATCTGCGAACTTCCCGGTGCTCATGTTCACTCACTTTGCCTTCCGGGCCTCAGTTTATAACACCCAGACTCATCTCAGAGTGACGAGGAGAGAGATAGGTGGGGAGGGAAACGAGAGAGAGAGAGAGAAACAGAGAGTTATACCCAGTAAAGGACGCTTCCACGGGAATGGAATTTTAATGCGTTCACTCCGCCGCCGGTCAGGTACTCGTGCTTCTACTGGAAGAACAAATTGCTAATACCTTGGGTCTTACTACAATTCGTATGAGGATCCAGATGACTTTTGACGACATATTCACTCAAATCGTATAATATAGTTAGATACTAATTGATCTGTCGAAAATTTAGGATCGGTCGTTTAATTCCTTAATTGTTCAATTGCTCGCGAAGCTTTTAATTCGATTATATGGCGAAACGAGGAGCGTCTTTATTCCCGTCTTCGAAATGCTTTTACCGACTTGGAATTATCCTATGTTCCCAGTATATACCTAGGACGCTTCCTTGAAATAGGTGGGTAATTAAATAAAGTAAACGGAGTGCCGAGTCCAGGAGCAGTGTCGACTACGAGTACCTCCGACTTCTTATCGGAACAATGGGTATTGTCTTGTTAATGCTGCGTTAGGGCTGCCATACAGTCTTCTAATTTGATACGAAAGCTAAAAGCTGTCCTAGTTTCGAGAAGTGGACTGGAGACATTGTATTATATTACGAAACGCTAATAATTCACGTAAACGGTGCTTGCTTGATAAAGGGGAAAAAAAACAATAAAACCACGTGGATCAACTTGTGGTATATAAAAAGACTATAAAGTAGGTCGTTCTTAAACTTGCTCTGTGCTTACTATGGTTTTAACTATTAGTATGAGAGAGAACAAAGGTCTCTGAATGCAGTTCTAAGAAGTCTACAAACAACCCTGGTGTAGCGATAGTATCACTAACGTCACTGTGAGTATCAACCTCATGTACCGGCGTAGTGTATACATGGGACTAAGGAAAGTCATTATTTGAAACCAGTTCCAAATTCAGTGGACTCTTTTTGATAGGAATTTCCACTTACGGGAACGAAATCTGTAGTCGCGTGCGAGGCACCATCTATTGGATCTTTTAATTCCATTGGCTGGTCGCCATGCTACCTTACTCTGGCCTTTTACCTAGTAACCCTTATTTTTACATGGCCTTTAGTTGGCAATGTGACTTACAATTCGGAATGAACCCCTAAAAGAGAAGAAATGAGAATATGGTGGATGAAGGAAGGAACGAAGGAGTCGGAATGAGGGAGGAAGAAAGAGGCGTGAAGAGGTTAGAAAAGGTCGTGTGGGACGAGAGGGATAATACAGGAAATACCGAAGGCATCTTACAAGAAGCACCAATGCGAAACAGAATTAAGAAAAAAATATATAAAAAATATATGAAGCATAAATAGCGGAAAATGAACTCTGGCTATTTTCGTAAGTCTTAGCCTTTAGACAAGGGAGCAATGAATCTTTAGGGAACCAAGGAGTTTGATTGGAGATATGACGAAATAATATCTAACCTACAAGACGCAGTTTAAAAAACCTTGAGAAGGGGTTAATAAAGGAAGTCGAGGAATACGGAAACCCGAGCTAAGCAATAGGAAAGTTGCAAGAAATAAGAAAGATGCAAATTAGCCACATGAAAGACCATTGCCATTGTTCAACGGTAGCGTACCCTAAGGGGAATCTTGATTTCTCGTCGGGAGGTCCGAGGAGACCATGTTGTGGCCATAACTTGAACTCAGTCCACTGAACAAGCTCAGCGAATGAGATAGAAGTGCACAATGATCCACGCTGCACTTTAACATGGCGACCACTCTCTTGTGAATTTCATATATTCCAAAATATCTCGATGTATAAAGGTAAGTTAAAGTTCATCGAGAAAAACACTCGCCGTGGTCGTTTAGTCATTTCTATGATTATTTTTAGATGGTTTGTCCATAAGAAAGCATTTAACTACTTGCAGTAAATTTCAAAATATAATTTCGTAACTTTTATTTTACTCCATAATAATTCTCAAAGAATTTGGTGCTTTGCTCCCGTTAGTACCTAGAAGTCATCTGTGGTTGGCTTCAATCACGTTGTTGCCAATAAAAAATAGAAGCATACGAAAAGGAAGCTACCATTGGGAAACTTCGGTTGGATTTAATTTAAACATCTAGCACTTTTAAATTTAACGAAAATTCCTCTCGTTACAATCACATGCATCGAACATTCCGTATCCAGTCTGTTAATTTTGGGACACTGTATACCGTGAAATGGCTTTTTTAATGAAGGCAAAAGTTCATCCATTTCCAGACGCTCTGACGTCAGAAATCGAAGCGATTCATAGATTACGAAATTCGAGCTCCGATAAGAAGTTGCGTGTCCGATTCGCTTCCACGCCAGATCATATTCTCTTTGGACTACTGATTTAGAGAATACTTTAAGCAAATATATATATGTAGTATATACTATATATATATATCGTTTAACTACGAAACTTTGATTAAATTTTCTCTGGGTAGCGGGGACTGTTCTTACTTGATTGTTTGAGATAACTTTATAGCTATATCCAGCACCCGAGGTCAAACGTCTTCAGTTCAGAAATGGCTTCTTCCTCACCTCTCCGCAACCCCAAAATCTCACCAACCCTCCAATCCCTGTCCCTCCCTTTTCCATTGCCCCACACTCTACTTCTGTCCTTAGTTTTTATTCAAATCCAATAAGACAAGCATCTGCTGCGCGGGGTTTGTTCACAATTAGCATAATCTCTTTTGTAATTACACGAAATAAGGGCTTGAAGATTTGAAGAGGAAAAACTTGACCCTTTCCAATTTCAATCCTTTATGTTCCTTTTAATTTCTATTCGTAGGATCGTATTTTTATTACGGAAATGTTCAATCTACGTTCATGAAAATTTAAGATACTAAGATACGATATCTGGCAAATATTCGTGCGGATTAAATTTTCTTAATAAAACTTGCTATTTTTCTTCTTTCTTCATGCACCACCATACTCCTCATGTACGTCGTGTCAAAATGAAATACGCGCCGGCAAAGAATGCACCGGCGGATTTAAGAGATTCGTCTGAATATATTTGGCGAACTCTTGTCTAGTTTACCATGCCGAAGGGAATAAGGCAGGTAAGTGAAGTGGTATATGCGAAGAGGTCGGGACGTGAAACTTGATTAAATTTCTTGAGGTCATCAGTGCAGGTTAATCTAGGAGGTTATAACTTTTGTGAGATCGCACGTTATTTCATAGCTTTTATCTGCTTGCTGATTTATCAATTATATTTAATATTGTGTACGCGACATAATTTACCGTATGGATTTTCAAAAGGCGGACGGATGCAATCGAGTTATATCTTTTCAACGTTATTTCCCACGAGAGAACAGCTCACGTAAAGACAATACTTCAGGAGAATCGGAACTACGAAGATGATTTTTATCTATATGACGATTCTGATCTGTAAGAAAGTTATTAATAGATATAGCAAGCCGAAAGGTAAAAGGATTGACTGAAGCAATTGAATAAAATCCGCTTTTACGGATTAATACTACTTTTTCCAAGAAAATTGAAAAATTACGTTATTCCATTAAAATAAAATATTACTGATAGCCTGTGTGCAAAAATTGTTTCGTACGTCTTTCTTGATGTATGTTCAAAAATACATATTTTTGTAATAAACGTCAATTAGAGTCCGACGGTAAGTAATGTTCATTCCTACAAATAGTGTTATACCTTAGTAACATAAAGAAAATTATTTTCTTATCACATTGAACTGTATCAACATACTAAAGTATTGTTCTGATCTCGTAACCGAATAAATGAATATTAATAAATAATAATTTTAAAAAATTTAGGCTGCACAAATGTTATACGTGTCAATATCTTTATTGTGTATCTTTTTCTTTTAATTTCTTACAATATTATGATTTTCAAATATACAGTCTTATGTCGGGATGTGATTCGCGCCGGTAACTACGTATGTACAGAGAACTCACGAATTAAGCGCCCTTCAACAATTTTACATATCCATTCATTCAGCCGAGAAAACAGAATATATTCGTCTCGCGCAAAAATCCTACAGATCCTTTAATGATTTGTCAGATCTCAAATCCGTTAAAACTAGAGACACTCATTTTCAAGTTTTTTCCATCTTGTTATATTCATAACAGTATCGAACGTTCTACAACCGCGTGTCGCCACAGATTATGATAATTTCCAATATCATCGCGGTGACGAAAATTAGTGAACGACACGGTAATTGTAAGTGTACGTATATTGTCAATAATATGCTCAGAAAATAGTTGAACAAAGTGAACCTAAAAGACGTGAAAGTTTCTCTTTTGCTTAATGCTTTGAATAGAGGAGGGTAAAGCGCAGAAAGAGGCATATATTTTAATTTAAAACTGAAAGCGCATTGCCAACAACATATAACAAGATTGCTGAGCCATAAGAAAAATAATCAACAGATTAACATTGTAATTGAGGTCAGCAAAGAAATAGATTCAACGAAATATCAAAGACACGTTGCAATAAGATGCAACTCATAATGATGATTGTTAGCCTCAAAAGTATATATCCTAATTATACTATTTTCTGCTAAAGCACCTGTATAAATACTTTCTACATTTAACGTCCCTAGAATCTGTGTCCTCTAAAAGAGATTTCTGTGGATCGGTCTAAAATCGCCGAAACTGATAAGAATTCTTCAGTGCGTTATCATTATTCACAGACAATAGTTTGCGCAGTTTCTAATTACTGACTCGAAGCTACAAATTGACGCCACTGGATTAAGGGACTGGATCACGTAATTTTGGCAATACGGAATCAACAATAGGCCTCTCCTCGAATATTATACACAGGTAGGTACACAGATAATTATTGATAAATTACTTATCTTTGAAGTAATATTTCATTCCACAAGTTCCACTTTCATCGATAAACACTTATCGTCATTCATCCTATAATCCAAAATAAAGTTATACATCGCCTTAAATATATTCTATGCACTTTCAAGCCATCGAGCCACGATTGCATCCTGCGAGCAGGATCTGCATCGCACGAGCTTGTACATTTGAATTTCGCGCCACGCAGACACCGCGAGGATTCTCATTTATACATATGTAATTACATCATTAGAAACCATTAGAACAGACCGATGAGCATAGAGCATTCAGTAACAATATAGTTTAGGCCCACTTTGTTAACCCTAATAAGAGTTTAAATGTTCCATTACAATATACGTAAAATATTATAACGTGTACGAGTTTAATTTGTTACGCGAGTATGTATGTATACAAGTAGGAGTTGTAACTTTAATTGGAAGGATGAGCGACGTTCATTTTAGTCGCTAGAAACGATGTCAATGTAAAGTATCAACCGACGCTTCACCTAAGAAAGCTAAACGTTATTCGACCGACTCGTCCGTCTTATTGTTAAAGTGTAAAGGACGCTATGACCGCTTTAAAGGACCAACACCGGAGCTGGTAGGTGAATAAAGGCCCAATTTCAGTCCCAATTCCTTGGGTTTTCTAACAGTGTTTCTGCTGACAGGGAAAGGACTAAATTGCGTTTTCATGCTGGGCGACGTGTCGTAGGCTTGTGTAGGTATTCTACTGACATGTCCTATATTACCAAGACTCAAGGATGACTTTCTGCTACTACTTGGTTCCTCTGACGGTAGATCAGTAAACTTTGAGAGACTCAACTTGTCCGGAAATTCTGGATGTGAAACTGGACGTTTCGTCACGTCCTCGAGACTGGGCGATAGCGTCGAAATACGCGGATCCATAGGTAACGTTAATTTTCTATCGGCAAACTGATGATTCGGCGACAAAGAATGGGACTCCCGTCTTCGTACGTTTAAATTTCCATAATCCGTGGCATGTTCCGTAAGCGGAAACATGTAAGGCTGTCTCTCGAATTCCGGTGTCTTCGCGTAGAAAAGTTCCTTCGAAGTGATCGTCTCGTGGCTCCTGGGAATCGAATCTAATTTATCGTAAATGTATTTCTCGTACTCCATTTTCATGGGAATGCCTGAATCTATAAGTAATTCCTCCTTAGGAATATAACTCGTTGGTGTGATTGGTTTATTCTCATAATAGGAAGCTCCCTTGTCAAGCTCCACCAAATCTGTCTGATAAGGCCTTAAGGTCAGGTCATCCTCGTGGACCTGTTGGCTCGGTTCGTCGTCATACCGCACGCGAAATTCTAACGTTTCCTTCGATAGAATCGACCTTGTTGACGGTAGATCATAATTTCGCGACGAAGAAATCGGCTTTTGATCGGTAATTTCAAATGCTGATTTTTCATAGGAACGTACGGAGTATGGATTGCTTGGTGTTTTTCTAGGCGATATTCTGGACTTGAAATCGTATGGCTTATAACTGTCGTAAGGACTCTTCAACGACGACGAATCGAATGGTTTTTCAGATCTGACCGAATAATCTAAAGCCGACGATTTAACATCAGCATATGAAGGACAATCGGTTGAAAACGGTGGCGACAATGCTTTTGGAGAAATGACAGTAGACGCGGTCGGTACAATTTGAGCGGATGATATTTTATCAAGTTTTTCCAACTCTTGGTAAATATCGATGTCGCTTTTTGACGAAATATCACGTAAGTTATATTTCGTTGGTGTGTATGGTAATACATTTTCTGTGTACTGATAAAATTTATCCGCTTTAACGTTAATCTCTTGTACCGATCCTAATTCACTCCTCGTCTCTATTGAATCATCGGATGACTTGTGAGAAAAGACATTGGTCGATATGCTGGAAAGATCTAACCCTTCTACTTCGCTTGCATTCTGGCTGGACGAGCCTTTTTCACGACAGCTAATAGTCGCCGACGAACACTCTTCGTAATTTGCGAGTAATTTCGACAGTTCTTCGTTTATTTGACGATCGATCAGAGCCTCCCTAGTGTCTAAATAGTCTCGAGAAAGTATCTCGTCTACAACCAGATGATCAATTTCTTCGGTATCATCTATAAGAGATAATTTCGATAATTCGTCATTGATCTTCGCATCAAATTCCGAACCGCTTGTCACTGTCATTTGATCAAAGTCCTTGAAATTTATTCGCGCCAATTCTTCATTTATCTCGTCCTCGTTGAGCCCGATCTTCTCAAGGATCGGACTGAATATCTTCGATATTTCTTCATTTATCGGACTGATCGTTATCTCTTTGGATATCTCCTCGAGATCCGGTAGGCGCTTTTTTGCCTGACAGGTGAGAATTTTGTGAAGGATCGCCGAGTTCTCTTGTATTATCTTTAAGGCTCTGTCACTGCTTCTACGACCGTTGTCGCTCTTCTTGCGAGGCTTCACTTTCGTCCAAACACCCAGCTTCGATTCACGATCGTCGTCAATCTCATTGGCACCTTTGCTCCTTGTCAAACTCTGCAAAATACTGTCGCTACTCTCATCTATATGGATCTTCGGCTGAACCACGTATGACTTTCTTGCATCGTCTATAATATTTACACTGAGGTCAGCCAGTCGGCCCTTTGATAATCCGCTAGCGGAATCACTAAAGGTATCCTGACGTCTCGCTTCCAGACTCTTCAGGTCCTCCATAATATAACTAGTTTTCTTGGTCAATAAGCCTGTCTCGCCCGTCCCATCTGCTGAATTCTTCGCCTCCAGGTGTCGCAGGTCCTCGAGGATATCACTGCAACGTTTCTTGGCGACATTAGTATCGAATTCATTTGCTGATGCGGACAACTTTAGATCTGCGAATCTCTTGTCTAAGCTACTGCTGCTACGTTCAAACGATTTCAAATATTCTTTCCCGCCATAGCTGTATTCTCTATCGGACCTGCTGCCTTCGGGGAAGCTTCTTCCTCTTCCTTTGTCTCCAAAAAGACTGCGGATACTTGACGTATCTCGCGGTAATGGTGAGACTGTATCCTTCTCTGGAAATCTATCCAAAAGCTCAGACTCTTCGTCACCGAACTTTCTTCTCTTGCGATTATAACTCTCGCTGTGCTCTTGATCAAAGGTACTATCGACACTCTTGTCGCTTTTCAATTTCAGTCTAGACGACAATAGCACCGAATCGAAGTCCTCTTTGCACATCGAACCCTCGCCAGTCCTGAGGTAGTCGTTGTTCTCCTTGAAAATCCTCTCGGCATCCCCACCAGGCATGGAAGATTCGATGCCCTTTTCTCCTGATCTGTGCTTTGACAATTTCACAGAATCCTTTGAGCCCGTGGATTTCTGCTCTGGTGAAGTTTCTGTGCTTTCTGTACTGCTCTTCTGCTTGGAGACGCTGTAAGGAGAAGGAGTCTTCTGATTGGGATGAGCAATCGGATAGAATGGTGAAGTAGCCGAGCACAAATCAATAGAGGAGTCCGATAAGTTATCCTGAGCGCCCTTGTAGCTCGTCGTGTATTTTATGGAATTGGCGCTTATCGGCGATTGGAGTTCCGAACTGAATGACCTTTCGGAGGACTTTTTTCTTTCAGGACTGCATGAGTCACTTGAGCTGCTCACTATGAACTTGGAACTCACCTCTGATTTGTTCTTCAATGAGTCGCTACTCATTGGTGTTGATGGACTTGACTTTTCAAGGGAACCCTTCTTTGGCTCCAATCGAACACGAATACTCGTATCGTCAGACTCAATCGAATGGTGAGTCAATGTTTTCGACTCGGAACTCACTGAAGAGCAGCCAGACTTCTCAACATGAAATTCACGAGATTCTGACTTATGTGGCGTTCTGGGACTTGCCGCGAGACTTGAGGTTTTTGAATCAGGACCCATAGTTTCCCCTGAACTGTAGGATTTTCCACTTTCTGGTGTTTTAGGACTATGTTTACCATCATAATACGGCTTTCCAGATGGATTGGAAATCTTACTGTTCGTAACGAAGGATGTACTGTCTTTTCTGGTGTCAAAGGTGCTACTGCCCTCTAGCACATTAATTGATAATTCTTCTCTAATGTTAGTTAAAACGAAATCATCTGCAGGCTGTACGACTTCCTTTAATTTATTAAACTTTTGATCTACGGTTATCGGAGAAATTGGAAGATGTCCGACAACGTATGATTTAGAATAAAGCGGTAATTTTATGGATACGGAGTCTAGTTTATCCATTACGGAGGAATCGACGGTGCTCGAATCCTTTGATTCGACTGTACTGCTGTTGTAATCTAGCAAGCTGTCAAAACGTTGGACTTGTAAATTTGATACTAGCTTCTTATCAAAATCCGAATTAGCCAAGGGGTTGGCAATTTCAAAAAATGTTTCAGAGCTCTTATCGTATTCAATATTTCTTGCACCATCAAATCGATCAGAATTCCGATCGCCAAAGGAACCAACGTCAACCGTGAAAGAGTCTTTATCCCTAATATCAGAAGCTACACTTTCTTCTTTAACCGTGATAAATGCACCTGAAAGCGGAACTTTACTATCTTCTATCGTAGCTCCGACATTAGGAACATTCATACTATCGGTTACATTTAAAAACTCGTATTTATCCAGTATCCCTGACTTTTTATTTACGGCTCTGTTCTTCGTCTGAGACTCACTATCTCTGGCGGTGAAGGAGGTAATATTCATGGCGGCTTCTTTCGGTTTTTCAGAATCACATTTAAACTCTTCATCCATCCGAAAGTCATGCACCGTTACGTCATTCTTAGATTCATTGTTGCCATGAGAGCTGCTGGCGTTAGCTTCATTATCGACTGATAATTCTCGAATTCGATCGATAATCTCAGCAACAGAATTTCCTTTGATCTCCGATGAGCCGTCAGCATGATCTTCTGACCCAGGAAACTTCGTATCCTTCTCAACCTTTAATTCTTCAAAGATCTTCGCCGTACTCTTATCCTCCGTAAGATATCGAGGAAGTGGATTTGTCGAACCTGGTGAATTTCCAGCACGAGGACTCTTCTCATCATCCGTTGCCATAACGTAGCAATCAGATGTTGAAGTTGGCTCCTCGCTGTCAACATCACTCAGTTTATCAGGTTCATCACAGAGTTCCGTTGACGTACTGTCACTGTCACTGTCAATGCTGCCACGCTTCGGGGATAACACGCTCACGTGCATTTCCTCGGGAGATACCGCTAACGACGTAATAGCCTCGGCAACATCTGGGAAATGAAAACAGATCGATAAACTCCAGGATATGGTTCGGCTGTGCCTGTCTGCTTGTCTGGTTCACCAACTAGCTCATTGTATAACTTGGACGACATGCACCACTTAAAAAAAAAAGAAATGGAACAACAAGGAAAACCACGGAGCTAATCTGATTGCGTGCATTTAATCACAATATTCGTGAAATACGAAGCACACACGTTTTGACAGAAGCATCCCTACCAATCGCAATTGTGGACGAGGTGAACAGACACGAATGTTGACCCCGTATGCCGCACCTGCGTCAATACTTCTACCTGTTGGTACTAAACAGGTGGTCGAGTTAAGAGTGCAAAGATTTATCCATCGAGAAACTAAGCTGTAAGCATCGATCGAGCAACCTACGTGGGTTCAATAGTGCCATTGCCAGCAGAAGGCAAGGTAACAACTTTATCAACGGGGCTATAGATTTTATGGGAATTCATTGTCAACTGAGAGCTACTGACGGTAAAGGACATTTCTGAAGTCTTTATGAAATCAGCTTACGGACTGTATCTTATAAATGATATTTTCTGTATTTATAGAGAACAACGCAATAAATGTTGTAGACTTGATTAAAAATTAGAGAAATTCGAGAAATTAGAGAAATTACATTCAGGTAAAAAACTGATTTCTATTGCATGGCTGGTCCTGTGTTGCGTTATAAGGAAAACGAGTACGATTATTATTCATAAGTTACTAATTTACTAAAGTCTTATTTTCGCATTCAAAAAGCTAAAGCTGCTTGCAAGTTACGACACTACAGATTATAGCGATGAACGATAATTCGATGAAGATGATCGGAGTGATCGCAAAAGTCTAAAATTGAACTACATTGACGATGGGATTCATTTAAACACAGTGCAATGAAGTGGACGTAATAACCAGTTTCTTCTGTGAAGTATAATGCAAGATAAATATTTACAGGACCGTAAGACTTATAAAAACATGTTGTTCTTCATCTCAGAGGAATTAATTTCAGTGCAAGACGATGTTAGTACTGAGATTAGTTGTTTACACACATAATATTTACAAGCCACTGATAATATTGTAGAATTATTAATATATAAACAACGAAGAAATACTTGAAACGCGAAAGGATAATAAGATGAGACGTGTGCTGTAAGGGTCACAAGGATAACACGGACGCGCAAAAATTTCATAAGACATCCCCTGATGGCTTTATTGGTCTCAATGAAATGGTCGATTCTCAGCTCATCAATAAATATATGGCAAATTTTTCTAAAGCACCTAAAAATGATTCGCTTACGCACATTGTACATCGTTTGACATTCAGGAAATGCAGCATTCACTAAATACCTCTGATGATAAAATAACATGTTCCTACCCGGTGGTTCATCCTTGCTCTCTTTCCGCTTCTTTGTGTCTTTCCAGTGCAAAGTCACACCCTGCTTGTCCTTGCGATTCTGACTTCTTGGACTATTAAGGGTGCTCATGTGCTTTGGCTTCGGAGGTATTGCACCAGGTGGAGGACCCAATTGGCGATTTTTACCACTGACCAGAGCACTCTTGCCTACCAGAAGATGATTCATTGCTTGGGATGTCGATGCAGACACCATGGACTGTCTGGCACAGGCAGCTGTCAGAAAGTGTCATTAATTTCTGCTTTTAATTTAATTTAAATTAGATTTTTAAATATTACTCTGTTCTGAAGAAACGACTTTGAAGTTTTTTAAAAATAATTTTGTTCTCATTGACAAAATCCCCATAAGTGTTATTACCGGAAAGTATTATGTGCGCTTGACGTTGACGCTCTCGTAGTTTTGCGTATTGTTGCTTCAGTGTACTGATGTCCAGGGCTAATCTTTCTCTATCACCGCCGGAAGATACCACTGCCTGTAACGGTCCTATAGATGACGAAGCACGATCTGCAATGTAATAAACATTACATTCATAGCAACTTAATATTTTATGCATAAATTCTATCGCGCAATTTATAAAGATGTTAGCTAACAATTTAAAAACATGATTTGGTTACGATTCATGCAACGATTTAATGCGAGTCTTGTATTAATTTATTTTTAATGCTTCGTTGTGTGTGCGCCTGGAGGCAAGCACGAAAGACAAACTACTGTAAACGAATTCCAAAATTAATATTTTCGGTGCACGTATTACTATTAACTCGAGACAGGTCGCGCCATTTTATTAGTTATTTAAAATGCATTGAACTGGGGTGTATCAGACACCCCGTGTGCCTACTCGTGGATTAATAAACAAGTAATTTACAATTAAATTTATTAAATTCAACCTTTATTATTGCAAACCATGCAGACCTACCTATTAAATAACACGCTATACATCTTTTTTTCGTACTATTTAGAATACAAATATTGACTAACAATCTAGCAAACTCTATTATCACTTTGCTTTAAATAATCAAATCCGATAAGTCTGAACATTTAGAAATATCGTTGAAGTGTATGCAAAATATATTGATAAAAATATATACCTTTTTTTGATCGTTGCAAGCCGAACATGGCTGCAGCTACTGCCAATCTTTCTTCCTCCTCTGTGTCAGTTTCATCATCATCGCTCAATCTTCGTGCCCACGGTGTAATATTATATCGATGTTTTTCTCTAAGGTTAGTCAGTCCTGACAACGGTCCCGTGCTGACTATAGCCTAGAAAGTCATTGAATAAATATTAATAATCTAAAAGTCGATAAAAACTGTACTATATCGTAAATTTTGACAGATTAAAATTCTCATACACTCTTCGTTCCTCCAATGTAACACATACTTCACATTATCGATATATTCCGATATACCATTCGATAAATACGTATGAAAAAGAAAATAAGAACTTGCGCTATAAAACCCAGAAGAAGAAAATATATTTTCCTTAGTCAATAAGTTTCGTCAAATAACGATCGACTTCAAAGGCATTCATCTCTCATTTGCTTCTATTTTAAGATATATCTGATATCATACTTTGATAATCTTAATACAGAACTGAAACTAAATCCTACCTTTACTAGATTGTTCGTATCAGTGAATTCCAGCATCTCTCTCGTGAGAACGCCCATGATACTGTAAAATTCATCAGCAGAAGTGACAGTCATGATCCGGCTGCAAATAAAAAATCGTAATTAGAAGCGTGATCAATTAATAATAGCAAACAGTATTTAAATCGAAATCACATACTCGGCCAGTCCTTCCCAAATGGCGAGAGCAGTTCTCAGCAAGACTTCATCTCCTTCCAGAAATATCAAGTCCCAAACCCGAAGTACTGCTTCCTGGGGTAAACAGTGGCAGAAAAGAGTGAGAAACCATTGCATTGTAAACACGTTCGTCAAAGGTGGCTCGTAGCTGCTACCTGGGGAAAAGAAACAATTATACCAAGCACCCTCGTTGGAAAGGTGAGCGAATAAAATGAATTGCACGATCACACCCACTCGTTGAACAGCTTGATACTATACGTGCTCAAATGGTTCCACCCAGGTGAATTTAAAAAGGTACTAGCTATACTTCACCATGAGACAACATTATGGCAGTTGGTAACTAATTGGATAGATACTTGTAGAAATATATTACTGACGTGAGATTTTCGTTATGAGTCCAATATGCGATATCATATATCGTGATACAAAAAAATATATTAAAGAGTAAATATATAACATGAAGAATTATCCTTCTTGTCTGATATCATAAAAATGGTTTATCTTTTTTACCAGTTGCCTTATCCTTTGCATCACTCTGCAGAGCTTCCAGGTGTCGTGATAGCTTTGGCAACCTCATACGAAGAAGATCACGAAATACTGCCATGTCCACGGAGAGCCCACGTAGATTATCAGCAAAGTAGCCCTCAGGTAAGACGCCCTCTATCAGATAGATCATGACTTTAACGGCAGACGATTCCGCGCGGTCCATTACTTGCAGAACCAGGGCGGCCAGGACATTTAGGCCTTGGCAGTAACCCACGGATTTATTCCAACGAGCGAAGCCAAGAAGTACTCGACGTAGCACAGCCTGATTATCTCTACCAGCAGCGCCGCAAAATAGACTGCAGCCAGTCCTATGTAGATCCTGCATAAAAAGCGTTGTATCAATTTCGAATTTTTTGATACCGCTACTATAAATTTCTACAAATTTAGACATTATCCAAAAATTCAAAAAACGTCCCAGAGGTGTCCTACAAACGTTCTCAAGACTTTTATGTTGTACGGATTTACAAATTAATTCCTTCATCATATTAAGTGAAGCTCTAGTAACGAGATTTTTCTATTCTGTCTAGTACTATCAAAGCCACGAAGAGTGCTACATTATAAAGGAACGATTGTACATTTTTATTTGTGAAAGCATAAAATGGAATCGTACATTTAAAATTTATGTAACAGGAACAGTGCATCTTATACTGTAAAGTTATGCTGATTTGAAAACAAGCTTGCAAGTATCAAATGAGAAAATTATCGAAAGTACCCGGAAACTAAAGGAGCCGACTACCAAGTGGAAAATAAAGCGTGCAAAGCAGAACGCGCATAACTATGTAGAAATTGCCATATCCATTTATGGGAAAGTTACCAAGAAGGCCAAGAATGGTAAGCCAGGAGTGCACAAAGGTAATGGGATTATTGGAAGGCTTCCAGAGATAATATGAACAGGAGGACCTATATAATCGATATGCAATTCCGCGTAATTCCTTGGATGAATTCAAATTTTAATGAAATACTTTGAGGTCGGATGTCTCGTCACAAAACAACGTGAATCCATACATTTCTATTGAGTGACTCGATTGTTCAATTAATGGACAATTTTTTACGCCAGCCTTGCCAATCCATCCATTCTCATTGTTCGCTACAAAAGAGCCACAGGTTTGAAGAATTTAGGTCCTTAGTTAAAAATTTCGAGCGACGTCATCCCATATATGAAAATCCCAAGATCCCACCCGATAGATGAATGATAACATACAAATAGCCTGACAAGAATGGAGAAAACTAATTTCTTCAAATTTCTTCAAATTTGACAATATTTTTCAGGACAGTAAAAAATTTAGTACTGTATCTCGCAAAATAAAAAATGCCATACAATTTACCGACCTTTACGATCTGTATCCCAAGTTCCTCATCGTCAGGATTACTCCACTCGTTAAAACAGACTTTTTCAGCCTGTCTCCAATCCACTCCACGTTGCTCCAGGTGGCGTTCCGCCAGTATCAGCCATAACTGTAAGAAAAATAAAATTACTTTCCTTCACTTTGTAAGGAGAACCCTAAGAATAACATCACGGTTGTGTAAATCATTAAAGCCTGAAAATTCATGCGACTTCGACATTATTGACATAACTATATAGTAACGTGAGATTTCCCGATGCGCATCCTGAGGGAGCTCAATAGTACCCTGGCGATTAGCCAAATTCAATGTGTAAGCAATTGTAAAATCTTCAATTGCTTAGAAAACACATATCCCGATATTTTATTCTGCGGGTTTTCTAAAAAAAAATAGACGAAGTAAAAAAAATAACCATACGAAGTCAACACTGTCATTCACACTTTGCGTGACAAACGGAATTTTTCTACAAATTTTACCATCGTGAAACTACTTACCCTTTTTCGGAATTCTGGCGGTATGCCACCCGGAAGTCGACCCACCATTTTCATGGCATCTAGCCATTGCGTGAAACCACTCTCTCCTGGCTGAGGGACCACGCTAAATTTCATCCTCGTATCTTCATCTGAAAATTAAACGTCACCGTGTATATAGAAAATCTTTTTTGAACTCGAAATTAAAGCAATCAATGAATTTTTGACATTTATAGGTTTCCTTTAATAGTGAATATCTCATCGAAGAGTGATAATCGGATCCGATAGTAAGTTTTTAGATGTACAAAATATTGCAATGATTTACGATCTTTCACGGTACTATCGCTGTACAGAGAACTATATGCTAGAGTTGGATTATAATTAATTCAACAGCGCCCTCTATAAGCTACCAACTGAATAAAACTCATGGCGGAACCCAGACGAGTCCGCTATTGTCTCCATATGGTATATAGTATATGCTGCGCCATTACGGCATTTAAAATGATTAAGACGAGATAGTATGAAATTTGACTGTCTTTTTAGCAACGTTTCATACAATTTTATAATTTTGAGATAGAAACTTTTTCACAGGACTTTGCCGAGGTCTATCGGGTTTTGGTACACATGGATTGAGAATAGAAATATTTGGCATCAATAGAAATCGTTATTACCAACCTACGATTTATTGCGCAATCACACACGCGCCGCATTATTTTTATCATACAAACAAGTCAAAGATTTACCTATCACGGTAGATCACTAAATACTGATTTCGAGTACTGATTACATTGTATAAAATGCGAGCTCTGAAAATTAATTAAATTCACTAAAAGAATTTATACTAATATTTCACAAATAGCTAATGAGCTTTCGTTAAATAGATGGTGACGTATTCAATTAACGTCGCAATATTATTACCACGCAGAATAATAATATAATCCAAGCTCTCATTAAAGCTTTGTTATTTGTTTATTATTACAGGATGGTGATTAATTTAACATCGTATGCAAATAGTATATCTTTATAAATACAAAATAGACAGAATGGATATTTATTGAAAGACGAAAAAAAATTGTGACCTCCTTAAAGTATTTGATCAAGCGCTTCCCATAGCCAACACTATATATCTTTTACCTTAATCAATATATACGTATAATGATAATTAAAATATTTGAGGTTACGTCCTACGGCGATGCGGGTAATACATTTTATAAATAAATCACAGTATTTTCAAATTCATTTTGTAAACTCATTGCTAATTATTTCGCATAAATTGTACATGATATCGATATGCATATCATCTGCTGCAAGTTAATGCTCATGTATGTTATAAGGTTATAACAATCATATGAAAATTATATCAAATGTCCATTGATTTGAGTGAATAAATAAAAGAAATGTACAACTAAAAAACAACCGAGACGTCCCCGATCCGTTCCTAGATATCAACATTCGTTTCCAAAAAAACTTGTTAAATTATCGTATAAATTATATGATTAATAAACGATACATGTTCTACGTAGATTTGAAAGTAATCGTAAAATTTAATAAATAAAGTCAACGATAATCACTGCTCGTGGCAATACAATCTGAACGAAAACCATTTATAATACTATCAAAAGACTAATCAAAGAACCATCATATGTTAAAATTTATGGTACGGTATATAAACTAAATTAAACATCAATGACATTCACGTTACCATTGCCTGGTATACTTATCTAAGTGGCAAATAATGTAAATTTATTTCATATAAGCATGTACTTACGAACCTTATGCCCAGAAGATTCTAATAGCTAAGCAGTAGCTCAAAGAATGATTAATCATTAAAATTACTAACCAAAAAGACTTAAACGTGAGAATTAAAAATTCTTAATAAAAAAAAAAGAACAAACGTTAAATTAAAAAAAAATACCTGACTACAAGTTCTAAAATACGTAAAGACATTAAAATACTGCATAAGAGCTATGGAGCTACAAGATATAGTTGCATAAGAGTTTTTTTTCCATTATCGAAGGTACAAACTGAAAATATCCGCCCATGAAGCTATTCGATGGATGAATAATAGAATACTAAGTGAACCAAAAGCAGATCCTGTGAGTCTGTAAGCCTGTTGCCCGTCGTCAACAGAAGGTCCAGTATTAATTATTAGATTTCACGTAGAACCTTTGCAAGTGATATTTTATATGCAAAGAAAAAGGCAATGCTTGACAAATATAAATGCAAACGGACAAACAGGTAATACGAGCCTTTCACAAATGCCAGATTCCAGATAGCCCACGGGGATTTATCGATGTCTAGGCTATGAATAGTATTTAGTATCGGCATTAAAGAAAAACGAACTTTCGTTGCATTGAGGAAAACAAGGTCCAAGTCGAAGCGTGGCAATCAGGGCACATAAACTAGAAATAAAATTCTTAATGATGGAAATTAACCTTCTCATAAACGCAAGTAGGTATCCATATGTGAAGAAACGTTACTACTTGACAACGACAGAGTTGGAAATGAGATGTGGACCAAAAGCAAAGCTTACAAGTAAAATGGAGGGTTACGATTCCGTAAATTATTAGCACTTATGAATATATTCCCAGCAAACAATTAACAGTTCATCGCGAACCGAACAACGCAATTTACCTCAGAGTTAAACCAAGTATGCGTGCAATAAAAAATAATTCAGTCAGGCAGTGTAAGTATAACATAAAAATCATGAAGAAAGATCAAAATTTTTTTACTAAAAATAATAATCATGCTAAATCACAAAATCATCATCGAATAAATATCTACAAAGATTTTTGTTAAAATCTTCAAAATTCAACGAATGCATAAATTTTGCTTCCTGTATACGTATACTGATGTTTGGGTTACAATTTTTACCTTCCTGCTCCTGATACTTGGATGCAGCATTCGCGGCTCCTGACGCGAGGCTCTTCAACGAATTGAAGAATCCGCTCATCCTCTGCTTAGATTCTCCACCCTTTCTTCTTCGTCTTCATTTTCATCACCTCGTCCGTAGTAAGGTACTTCGTTAGTACCTAACCTCTAACCGTTTTCGTGTCTCATGTTTGTTCACTGATTGGTATCACGCACGAAAAATCATCACGAACGATATTGAATGTTGCGACATCTTCCCCATTAGAGTCATAACCAACATGGTTCTCAGATATAAATAATGTCAAGACTGTTGTTCAATTTGCCAAACGACTCTTCTTCTTTCATTGTACACTTTTTCTAAACGTAATGTAACAATGGGATTAACCATGTTTTATAAGAAAGAATCAATGTGAAAAGAAAATATGCTCTGATTCAAGTTAAACATAGAATTGAAACGAAAACTGATACTATACTTTATGTACGTGCATACAATAGATATTTGTTCTTTGTAATAAAAAAAATTTTGTATGCGCGAGCATTCAAATTACTGGTGAATTGTTTCATTTTTATTTTTTAAGTAAAATGACGTAATGACGTTCCTATAGTTTCGTTAAAGTTTCATCACGAAAGGTACATGCGTGATATTGTTTTACGTATAGATTTAATAATTACATAAAAACTAGCAAATTATAGTTTCATGAAACAAATTTGAATGATCGCATATTAAATTTTGTGCATTATGAAATATATGAAAGCAAATCTGTAATAAGTTTGCTAACAAAGCACGATCGCAACTGTATGCCCCAAGCTAAGTGATATTTCTTCAAACGGAATAATAATTGAATCATTCGCGTATTCAATGATGCTCATTTTAATTATTAGTCAAAGCCATTCATGCTTGAACATAGATATAACTGTAAAAAAAGTATGTATACGGAATCCATCTGCATTCGTACGCAGGAAAAAATGGAGCTTCGCTGTATATCATGGAATACATATAGTGTATGATAGCGACTCAGAAATATACTAACTTATGCATTAAGTATGACTTGATTACTTATTTCGTTCATATATGAATGATTGCCATAATCTTCATGTGTTTGCACGTGTCATACAATTCGGAGATTGAATACTCAGATTTCAAGCCTTTTGTGCACGAAATTCTAACCTTATTTTTATCCGTGTGTGTAACTACTGTCTCCGCAACTGTTAACTTTGACCTTTCCTGCTTTAATCAAATTACGAATTTCATCATGGGAGTATAAAGTATAGAAAAGTTATTTTACTATATGTCAGTATACGTCACGAATTTTATACACGTGTACGTATAAAATGTCCTATATTCTGAATGCAAATACATATTACGTTCTCATAAGCAATTTAGATTTAACTACAAAATTGAGTTTGAATAACGCACTGTAATATCGAAAGGCCAAAGTTCTTCAAAGTTCCAATAACCTTATAAATGAAGCTATAGATATGCAGAAATGTATTGCAAACCTCAAATAACGAAGATTAAAATTTTTGTTAAGTGACAAGAAAAATCAGGACTGAAAGATCAAACTCATTAACTATTAAGAATTTCCTCGTTACTTCTTCTGTGTTTTCATTCCATTAAGATTAGCTTCTTCACTTATTTATTAAATTTCGAATAAAAATTTAATGAGACATCCACCTGAGAACTGTTTAAAAAATGTTATTTCACAGCATATCAATATCGATGTGCAGTCTCGTACGATGGAAGCCTCTATGATAACGTTCAAGTACTCGATAAAAATATCCTACTAGTTCCGCACTTACGCCATTGCACATAGTAACCTTTTAGTGTCACAGAATCTAGGTGACTCGCTCTTGCACATGAAAAGGAAATAAAAACGACAATCCTATGAAAATACCAGTTTAATTAACTTTCAAAATATTGATCCTAATAATAATCTATACTTGGACCTCTCGTATCACATTTCAAATATATAGATAACAAAATGTCAATTTAGCTGAATCAGACCATCGTGCAGAAAACAAGAGGAAATAATTTGTATCATAGGGAAAAAATGATAAAATAAACGAACGTCAATACTCAACATTTTCTCGTATCTGCGTACATCACAATAGGACGCATGTTGAGTATACACTTATTAGCAATACCTGTATATGTATATTCACTAGATAACGTATACCACATTGATTAAGGACACTGACTGAGTTTAGTTAACGTTCTATAGGCAAATATCAATAGTAAACAGTATTACGATGATACGTGAAACCGCAATAATTATTCCACCATCTATTCTTGTATAATTCAATCAAATCCTTAAACCATATCAATTCAGTCAGCAGAAATAATTTGAATTTATTAATTAGACGACCATGATGTAGCTAAAGGGAAATTATAATAATAACAGTATTCCAACGGATTTAAGGTGACCAGTGGACAAGGTAACCTGCGTACGTGATATATTTCTATTACCTAACCTAAAGAGCAAGCTATTAATTTCAATTAGCGCGAAATAAAGATTTGCCATGAGACTATTCTTCACAGTTAGTTTGCCTAGTAGGGCAACTACACCAGTGACATGCCCTAGTAAATCGATGTGTCACGTAAATTACGTCTATATATAGTGATTTTTTTAACAGTGGCATCCATTCACTGAAGACATTTCTCGAGGTGTTCATTTGCTTGTGGGTTTTTAAGCCAGATCGCAAAAGTGTTTCTGGTGATATATATTTTTTTAATCATACTTCTGAGCGCATCGTAAACGAAATTAAAATGCGTATATTGATACGATGATCAAATAAAGCCTGACGTGTTAAGTAAAAATTAAACTTTCATTTCAAAATACTGAATCCATGTGTTAGGACAACTAAAAAAAAGTATCACAAATGAAAACGTTAAGTATATATGTACATGGGCAGCGTGCAATCAAATTATAAATATAACTATTGTATTGCGGAAAAATTTGCGGATAAATGAGGTACAGTAATTAATGACGCACACTACCAAAACCCTTCTAAATTCTCAAGTGAATATAGCACAATGACTGAAGACGGTAAACACATGAAATCGATACTCGCCGATGCTACACAAGTAGAAGTATTTGAAATACAGTTGTATAACAATCAACGAATGAACGAACAATCCAACTTGTATAGACAAATAAGCCAAGGAAAACGATAAATTCACCAATCATACCTCTACTATCCATAGCATATCGTAATCGAGGCGTTGCCAGGGTTAGATCAGTGAAAATCACGATGTCTAAAAACTGTGATGTCCCTTATCGTACATAACTCAACGTGATTCTATATCGTGTTAAATCACACCACAGAAGAAGAATCGTGATCAACTGGTACTTAGAACGTGAAAGCAGCTGGATCGCACAATGTCAGACAATCATTAAATTCGATTCACCCGTTATTTTCGCAAATGTAACACAAGCTAACATGGAACCCGAGCACAAGAACCATTTCACATATGAGCTATTTACCGTTCACATAATTGATAAACCATTCCTGACCAAACGATACGTATGCGTCAAAGCATCATAAATATCTCGACACAATCAGCTGGCAAGGGTAACGCATGTACGCGCGCTCATGATCCTCATGCCGAATCCGTCGACAGGACTCGTCTTCTCGCACAGCCTGAACGCAGGCACTGAAGTCATCCCTGAAAATCGGCGTTCTCGCGTCACGAGGGGAAATGCCGTTGGGGCATGCGCAAACACCGCCATTTTCCACCCTCTCGGACTACATCAAGCTACAGTTTGTTTCACAAGATATCGAGTGAACGAGGCCGGATCATATGGCGACGATATAGGCACGGGGATGCGACACGGAAATCTTATTGACTCGAGGCATCGCAGTGGGATTCTTTAATCCACGTACACAATGAAAATCGCCATCTCTTTTATAGATCGACGAACTTATCGGCTCGTCTTTTGTAGGTCATTTAGAAAGAGACTGTCGAAGAACCTCATTATTATCATTATCATCGTCTCGTCATTAGCGGCTACAGCGCCATCTTCTGCTTGTTTGCACGCGCTACCTCGGATTTGAACTCTTGAGGATCAATTCTATGTTATTGTGGATTTTTTAGTCGACTCATTTTACTTTGAAATTTTTCTTGCATGGATACGTGACTTAATCCGTCCCATGGCCTGGATGCTGGCTGAAAAGGGATCTTTGAGAAATGGCTGAGAGGTAACAATACGGATTTATATGGAATTTTCTGTGAGATTTCTGAGGTATTGTCAAGTGGGTTTTGGATCACAATTCAAAAATATTTTACTTTCAACATGGTACCTACACATCTGCTTTACAGTATTTGCATCAAGTGAAAATAAACATATTTCATCTTGCTTTGACTTTTATCATTATAAATACAAAAAATATTCATCTAATGTACATAATTATAAAATTATTAAATACATAAATATTTTAGAGTCGTTACGTTAAATTATTAGCACATTACGAAAATATCTTCTAGTTTACCTTTTTAAATACCTATGACTTTCAGCCAATTTCAAATAATTGTTCAGTCACTTATACGTGGCATGACGTTGCGGGAAATTTGATTGAGCTAGTGCTTAATAGCAGCATAAAAAGTATGTATAACAAAAAATTCAATTGCATGAACTCAAGCTAATGAAAGACCAGATTTCAGTAGACAATTTAGCATCAAATTCTCTGGAGGTTTGTTACTGATTGCGAAACTTCAAAGGCTACGTTAATAGCAAATAAGTGAATAAAAACATGTTGCTCTAAATACAATAAAATAATATTACCCGTTATTACGCATCCATTACTCACGATCGGATACGCACAGATTTTTTATCAGCTATTGTCAGTACACAAGGAAAATGACGGGACTTGGAGAATTGTTGACTGTTTAAGAAATCGGCGGTCGATTTAAAAACGTGCCTAATCCCAAAATTTAGTGTCAATAATTACACTAATCATTGCAATATAAATCAATGTATATTACACCAAATGTAGAAAATTACATTAAAAGTTCCACTACTCTAATACTGCAATGACTATGACCTTCAATTTCACCACTAATTGGATTGAAAATACTAATTTAATACATAAATTGTCGAAAAGTAATATATTGTTAGTACATCAACTAGTGCGATCTTAATGAGCACTTGGATGTTTTAAATGAATACATACCTATTGTTGTAGCAATGGGGTTAAATATAAAGTCCGATTAACACCGAAAGCGGTGCTGATTACTATAGCATGCAATGTTATCGTGTCATTTATGACAAAAAACTTTGTACAGTGTGCATAAAAATCTTATGGGGAGAGAGTTCTAAAATATCTTTTACACGTAGACGAACAATATGACATATCTTTATTCCAAGAATTCTATAAAAGATATATTTTAAGTGTCGACAAGAAAAAGAAAGTTTACAGGGTTACAATCACCTGTCTGAAATTTCAATAAAAAGTCTAAGATGCCTAGACGAAAAAGTACTTTGACAAATAAAACATTTTGCTGAGCCTTTAAAGGTTCTTCTTGTAGGTCTATTATACTTTACATCGCGTATAGGAATCGTTTATGACAAACGTACCTCTCATAACTTTCGTCCATTTGTCAAAAATATAATAATAATTGTAACCAGAAATTCTACAGAAGCTAAAAATAAAATGCAGATACATCGTGTTATCCTTGTGCAAAATAAAAGAAGACATTACTCGAGTGACTTAGGCACATAGCTAACTTAGCGAACTCGCCGACAGAGTGCGGAGTAACTTCAATCCTCAGGTTAATACATCGATACGATTAAAAAGGAATATTCGTGAATAATAGTAAATACTGCAAAACGTGAAAGTAAAGTTTCAAATTTTACTTCTGCCCACACTAATAAAAACTTGAGCGATGCTTCGTCGCAAAACATCGGTTACAAATAGTACAGATGGAGCATGCGTATTGGCCATCGTAGACGCGGCAGAGCGTAATTATTGATCACTGCACTGCCGCGTACGACACTCGCTTTATCCTCCTATTGCCACGTGCCTATTGCTAAGGAAAACCAACTACCAGACCAAAGTATAAACACGCTATAAAGAAGTTTGAGAAAACTTAAAAAATCAGTGAAAGTAGACACTCTTTACAAAGAGTAAAGTCATCCATTGCTTTCTGAACGCAGTAACGACACCTGTCGAACGTTCAAAATGTTTATTGAAATTTTATAAAGTCGAATAAGGGGGAATATACACCTGGCAGGGTCCGAAAAATTGATTTTTCAATTTTTACATTTTCTTCAAGGTTTATATGTTAACACTAGAAAGACTGAAACTTAGTATATACCTATATTGCCCAAAGCAGTTAAAATGACTGCATTGTGAAACAATAACTAATGTGTAAAGAAATTTGTTTAAAATTAATTTTTAATATTTTTTATATTATTTCCAATAACTCACTTCTATTCGACATTTCTTTCATGAATTTTGGGCGCAAAAGAAATAAAATAAACAACTTGTTAGAACAAGTATCGCTGCATAAAGATTCGAATAACAAGTACTACATTAGCTTATTGAGCAACTGCAACTTATCAAGTATACGCCCAAATCGACAATTTATCATGTACTTGTATGTTATTATGTGACGATAATCGAAAAAAAATGAAAACTGTTATTTCAATACAGAGCCGAACTGGTCATATAAGAAATTTACTTAATTCAATAATAAGATTCATTTGATTATTTAAGATTTCCCAAGTAGTCAAAATGACTGCTTTTGGGCAATATAGGTATAACACATATATATGTACCGGAAATGAAGGAGGGGGAAGGTAACTACAATTATTAATAAACGCATTTATATGTTGTACAAAAAGTCACAAAATTCTAAAAAATTGTGTCATTATATACATAATTGTTTTTCTAATTGAAATTAAAAAGCAGTCAAAATGACTTCCTTGGGAAATCTAGTGTTAAGAATGTCTGGTGAAAAATTGTAGTAAAAATTCCAAAAAATGACATAGGTTATAGCCCAAATAGTATATGTGTTCGTTGGACCGGCGCCGCGCCACGTCGGGTCATACAGGTAGCACAGCCTGACCGTCACTTTGGTCTTATTGTGCTCGGGCCCATTGTTCTTTTTTATAACAGTATTTTATTCGTCCTGCATAGGCTGCCTGGGTTCAATATTCTAAACATAAGTTATCCTGACAAGAACTTAGCGTGGTTCGTCAGTAGCTATCCGTCCGTGTAGCTGTGCCATAGAGCAAGTATCGAAGCCTTCGTTTGTGAATAAAGTATTCAGAAGTAAAGATGTAAAGGAGTAAAGGTTCTCGAGAAAGTCACAAATCGAGTGAATTGCGGAAAGATCGCAAAAGAAAGAAAATACCGCCTAAAAATGGATACGACGCGGAAAGAACGGAATCGAATGTTAGTGCCAATGCCAAAACATTGAAGCCTGCACGAGACGTTCCAGTGCCAGAAGACCCAGGTATCGGGTATCGAATTTTGAATTTTGTAACGGTTTTTTCTGCTTTGTCAGAATGCGTGAAATGCAAAACGTGTGAAAGTGACGTGCAGTTTAAATCAGAAAGCATCCGAGGGCTGGGATTCAGAATTTTAGTTTCGTGTTCATCATGCCAGCCGACCTGCATACCTTCGTGCCCTTATATTCATACGGCTTATGAAATAAATGCACGCTTCTGTTTTGTAATGTGTGTACTGGGGATTGGTTGGACTGGGACAAAAAGGTTTTGTGGCCTCATGAATTTTCCGCCGCTGGTTCAAGAAACGTACGATATAATAGTGAAGAATATTCGTACAGCTGCTTCGAGTGTTTCTGAGCTGTTGTTAAGACAAGCTGTCAAGGAAAAACAAGGAGAAACACGTAAAGACGATCCGAGTAATGATGGTACAGAACTGACTGTTGCAGGTGACGTCACCTGGGGAAAATGCAGTTTTACTTCATTATTCGGCGTCGCGGCTCTGATTGGCCATTTCTGAGGAAAAGTTTTAGACGTAATACTGAAGTCTAGTTTTTGCTCTGCATGTAAATATTGGAGTAAATGCACTAATACTGAGCAATATTATGAATGGAAAGTTGAACACGAAGGAAATTGCCTGGCGAATCATGAAGGATCGGCAAGCAAGATGGAAGTTGACGTTATGAAGGAAATGTTTGCAAGATTTGTCGAAAAGCATGCAGTGAAATATATTAATTACATCGGGGATGGTGAGTCAAAAACATATATAGGAATAATAAATGCGAAACCGTACGGCGAGACTCCAATTATAAAAAAAGAGTGCGTGGGTCACGTGCAAAAGCGCATGGGAAGCTGTCTTCGAGAATGCATGAAAAAAAAAATCCAGGTATCGGCGGCAGAAACAAATTGACTGCAAAAATGATAGACAAGCTGAGCATCTACTATGGCTTAGCTATTCGAAGACACACTGATTCTAAGGATAATATGAAGAAAGCGATATGGGCAACTTGTTATCATTACAGTTCCACAGACAGCAAGCCTCAACATGAATATTGCCCCGGAAGCTCCAAGTCGTGGTGCAAGCAAAAGCAAAAGCTAAAGGGGAACTGCGTGATTTTCATCACGATTATTCGGCATTACCGGAATCGGTTTTGAAGGTTATCAAATCGATATACGAAGACCTCAGTAAGGACACGTTATTGGAGCGCTCTGTTGATGGCTATACGCAGAACAGCAACGAAAGTTTCAACCAATTGGTTTGGAAGATAGCTCCAAAAACAATGCACAGCGGGGCTAGAATTATTGAAATTGCTGCGTACACAGCAGCGTGCATATTCAATAATGGAGCCGTGTCATTATTACAAATAATGAACGTGATGGGAATTTCTGTTGGACCGAACGCACACCTGTACGCTGCATGTGAAGATGACCACCGTATAGCGCAAGCCGAAGTACGTGCGCAAGAACAAACAAAAGAAGGGCGATTACGGCTTCGACAACAAAATTTAGACGATATGGGCGTACCTTCCACTTCGGAGAACCTATATTATGGACCGATGACTATCGATGACTATGTGTAAGTTGAACAAATTTCATGATTTATCCATCGAAAAATTTTCAAACGCATTTTTCTCAAAACAACGTTTTTCAAACCGGTACCTAAAATATCTCGGAAACCACTGAACTGATTAACTTGAATTTTTTGTGCTCATTGTATACATAATTATCTAGTCTTTGTCAGGATTTTTTTCCCGATTTTTAGTTTTTTTTTTTTTTTTGGCAAAATACGAACGAATTTTTACATGAAAATGGTTACATTGAGTTCAACCGTCCGTAATTTTGTCAAAAATCGATATTTTTTCAATCGGCTATGACAACGACAAGATAATAGTATCTATTTTAATATCCTGTTTGATTTTTTGTTTTAGATGATTTTTGACGAAACGCCACTGGGTACCGCTATGGCAGATTTTTTTACGGTACTTCGTAGACGACTTAAATACTCCGTTAATTTGCAATATATTTTAAATAAAAAATAATTCAAAACATTCTTAAAAGTGTATATTTTTAACTAGAAAAAAACCCAACCCGATAATTCCAATAGTGTTTTCCTGAAAAAAATTCTCGAAAATTACCTTTTTCTTTCGTTCCTAGAGGTGACCTTTCGAAACGAGGTGACCTCAGGCGCAAGAGTCTCGTGAGCTAGAAAGACCGACTGAAGGAAATTGCAAGGTGAATGTAGCGGAGTAACTTTGTCGCAGAATTTTCTTTATAGTCTCCGTACAATGACGTAACGTCGGTGTCAAGCGAATCAAAAACTTTAAATGGTTCAAGGTCACGTAAAAAAAATTCTGTAGTACGATCCACTTGATAGCCGTATAAAATTTCTTTAAAATTCCTTACCAGGATATGGTATTTACGATGAGAAGGAATATGGCGATGCGGCATGGCAAGTCTGGCTACATCAGCTAATTTGGGTGCGACGACAGTAGCAGTAACGTAACTAGTGCGGGTTTAAATCCGCAATGCGGGGGCCCCAATTTTACCACGTTTCAAATGTTCATCCACGAACTTCATCGCCAGTCTGTATTATGGTCGATACAAATCCATGCATTTCACATGGAACGGAAATTGAATCTAATGCAGTTTAAAGGCAATTAAAATAAACTCTTTGATTGAAACAATTAAACAGCCAGTTTCCATTATATCTTTAGTACGTTTACCAGATATCTAGTATCCAATTAAAGGTTAAATTACAAAGAGACTAGCTCAGGATGTATATGGACGGCATGTGAAAGAAATGTGTCATATACCCAGCCAGGCAATTATATGACACAATACAGGAGCCAAGGCAATTCCGAAGCCAAGAGAAACGTTAGCTTTTTTCGCTTTTTTATTAAAATGAAAAAAAAAATTAAAAAAAATTTCCAAGAAGCGGAAATAATACGATAACAATGTCCTCGTTACCATGAAAATGCAAGACGCTATAATGAGAAAATATTGCGGTTATACAATGTCCGTGTCTGCCTCCATTCCACAGGAGCCAGTCATTCTCATAGATCAGCATTAACCCCACAATTATAGACTTACCGCCATTAAATCTCGCTTCTGAAAAGTTTCGAAACTATAAATGCTGGTACTACAAATGATCTTTTTGCACGCTTTCCTAATGATATTTGTACTTCCCGCCGCTATTATCTGAAACACGTGACTGGTCCTGCGTTTAAAACTTGTGATAAAGGTACATTGAAATAACGTATCTATCCCGTGGGCTTAAGGCGAGCATGGAATATTTTGAATAATGATTCTCTAAGAATTGAGTCAAATCGAAATTCTTAAAAAGCAAACGCAATGCTTTTAGTGAAACGTCTAAGGCGACAATTGCAAAGTGAAAAAAAGAAATGACATTAACGTCTGTATGGAACTTTTCGAAGCGAAAGCGAAAAGTCAAACGAAGCGGAAAGTGGATTTTTATATATTTATCATCTGCTATATAAAGGAGAACGAAAGCGCTTAAGCCTCTTCCCTTTGACGAAGCGACCATTCGGATACGTTTACAATCAGATTTAAATGATGCGTGTATGGCTCTGTGCACATCCTACCTGCACGTGTATACATATATATGATATATTGGTGAGTTCTAGTACTCGCAAACATCCAATACCATATTGATCAATACCCCACTGACAATTGAACTTGCCTTAAGAATTCCACTTTATTGAACATTCGATATCTTTGTAATTACGTAACTACGTCACTTTAGGATATTTCCTTTTTTTAACTCTCTCTTAATTACTTTTTCCGTACTCGTGGGTCCAAGCTGCGCATCACTTTATCAACTTCAATGTCAGGCGAATCGCGAATTTCTTCTTGCTACTCTATAACGTTGACAGGTGATGTTGGTTAAGAGCTAAAAAAAATGTGACTAAGACTTTCTCGAAAACATGAATTTTCTTGAAAGGAGTGAGAGTAACTACTAGAAAATCGTGATCTTTTCCTGTTTCAGAAAAAAAAAAAAAAACCGAAAGTAAGTTGTTAAATAGATTTTCAAATTACCCGAGTATGGCTGTGATATATTTTTATATCAAAAATAATTTTTATACGAAAATTTTGTTCTCCTTTTCGCATCACTAAAATTAGGATTTTGGACTATTCTGTCCTTCGTTGTGCAACTCACTATATTATAATTATGTATATTCGTATTTACGTTGTTCTTTATCGCAATTATGAATTATGTAATTTTTGCATTCCAATTTGAATGAAAAGTTTAATAACATCGATGATAACACCGTGTGATTAGGATGGAGGAAAACTCCCTTGTAAATTACGGATGAATTATAAAGTAAAATTTTAATGACTCCTTATTTTATTCTGCATAGTTCACTCGATCGCTAATGGGACCTCGATTTTATTCTACGACTCATATCCCTTTAACAATGAGCATTACTTGTCACCTTTGATTAAAATATTACAATATTATTAAAATATTATATTCTCTTACTATTCATTTGTGCAATACTTTCCCTGCGCCTTTCATATGTATACCAACTATTTAATATATAGTAAAATGTATGCATCATTTTATATAATCAAAATTATTATAGTCGATGAATATGTAAAAAAAAAATCGAATATTATAATTGTCAACTCGTAAAAAAATTATTCCACTGTGACGTAATCGCCAACGTATCACTGAAGTAGTAATGACTGATGCATATAACATCCGTACAAAATAATTTCCGTCATAAGTTTTAAATGCTACCTTTATTTTGTTTTATTTCGATATAAATTTTGTATTTCTTCAACCAACATCCGACGATGTTCATTCGTCGCATCGATGTGAATGCGACGTTGTATACATATAACCACGCGCAATTTCCTAAACATAACGTTTGCATACATAAATCCCAACAGACCAAGATAAAACGAAAGCACAACGATCCGTGTCGGAGTATCAATTGTTCTAGAAACAGTGACGTCATGGCCTTTTTTCAGATTATGTCGATACTAAAGCACTGATGATCATAAAACATAAATTTAATATACAATAAAATATGCGTGACAGACCACATAAATTTAATGCACTTGCGTAATAATATTTTTTGAAATAGCCGTTTTTTTGTTTTATGTTTTCATAAATAATAAGTAATTTATTTTTTCATGAGTTAATACATCCCATTTTAAGGGGATTCAAAACGTTTAAATTCTATTTCGTCTATTTTCCATACCCACCTGTGTTACTCTTTGAGATTGATTTTTTTTATATGAAATAAATGACAATAGTTTTGTTAAGCCAACGTTAACAGCTCATTAATTGTTTTACGACACGAAAAACTGGCCTGTATAATTTAATACGAATAATAAAGAACTACAACAATGAGTACTACCTTACCATAACGATCTCCCATAAAAGAATGTTATGTTGGCGATTGGAAAATTTCGAAATTCAATTTGCAGCTGTAAGAAAAGCTCTTCAATGGCTTTTGGGTCATATTTTCCATACGGGTTAATATAATTTCTCGCACGTACTGCACCATATAAATATTAGTACATGGTCGACCCATTATATTAGCATTGTAATGTACCATACTGCCATAAATAAATACACATGGTCGCGTCAACGAATATACTACAAAATATAATTGAGCATACATTCACCTTGACTAAAGTGAAATATCCAGTTCTTTAAAGATACCATAATTTCTATAAAATATCATATATGACGTCGAATTAAATATTGTTCGTGCCCATCGAAAAATTTTAATTTTAATCTGAATAAAAAATCTTATTATACTTCGATACTCTTATGAGTATCTACATATAATATTAAATTATTGGCATACTCAATAATATACTATTTGCATACTTTCAATTGAGACGGGGTTCGTGTAACGTGGAGCAGGCTAAGGGAATATAAAGTGCAGTATACAAAGTTAAGAGTCTGCTGTGCTTACTTCTTTTTTCACTGCGCGCCTGAAGATGAGCCGTTATGACGTCGTATAGCTTGTCGCGCTTTGCAAGAAGATAATCTCGTCGACGCAGCTGTCGTATCAGTAATCCTCCGGCATGGTTGACGTGTCCTTGCAAAATTCTCACCAAGATACGTAGTTCCGTTTCATCTACATTAAAATGATAAATAGGATCAACATTAGCGTATCGTGTCAAAGAGAAATTGATATGGTTTATTTTATAACAAGGTATGAAGGCAGCATAGTGTCAGGACGATATACTATAATTTTAACGTGCGTGTATCAGCAATATATTTGAGTTCCCGAAGGCCCAATAGAGTTACCGTACCAAGTGAGATACATGTATATTTTTTTCTTTTCATCCTAGAGTCCTTCAATCTTACTGGTGCATCGATAATCGATGCGCTGTTAAATGTATTTTCTTTATCGCGAATCAATTGCTCTCGGATACTCTCGTTAAACTCAACAACGTTATTGTTAATGAACAATAATAACCTCAGTCAAAATACTACTTTTATTGGTAGCAATGAGACAACCTTGTCATTTTACGCCGCCTCGCCATTGGCTGTTTATCGAGTGATGGGGGAAGCCAATTATGGTGAAAATTCACTCTTCAGTAACTGAGCCCTTTAACTCAAATAGGCTGCGCGAACGAACGAACGAACTTTGACTGTAATTATTCTAAAAAAGACGCTCCAATTGAACAAAATTACTTGTTGATTTTCTATTATTTTCTACACACATATCACTTGTTTTTCAATTGGATCACTACTTCTTAAACACCCTGTATATTTACGTTGCACTCGAGTTCCCCTTTACAGTTACTGCAAAGCTTCGATAGTCACCATTCAATCTCCAATAATAAAAGTTATAAATAAGACGAAATTCATTTTTTTTAAAAGTGCATGCAGTTTCGTTGATATTATACAATCAGGGATACAGTATTTTTGTTAGGTTAGGTTAACAAATATTTTTGTTAACAAATAAGTAAGAATTGCAGGGCGTATGATACGTGCGATTTCTACTATGTTACACGTCAAAAAAATTGCGTTCCTCCCCACCACCCTGTTTTGTCAATTATTCCATATCGAAGTGGCATATATAAATAATAATACATTTTTGCAGAAACGCCTGCACTCCGTTATCATAGGAATTTCTAGTGGCACTGTTGCAAATTTCAATTTTTCATTTTTAGGTTATAACATGCTCAACGTTCTATTGAATACCAAATTTCACGACCCTCATATCCTATAATTTGATGTGTATTCCTGAAAAACATTTTTGATGGGGGTTTTTTTTTCTGGTAAAAACATATAACGGAAACGTTACTTCCCAGGAATCTCTATATAGGAAGATGTCAAACAAATTTTCAGCACTTTCTATGTAACTCAATAAGACCACGACGCCCTTACAATTACACGGAGTCTCCTATATTCACATAAACAACACGTATAACCAAACTTAAGGATAATTCTACCACACGACACTAGAAGCTTATTTATATATTTGTTTAAAAGTTTACTTCTGTGCGAACGTTAAACCAAATAAAACGCTTGGACACATACGCCACTCCTGTATGTATAATCCAAGCTCTCGATCCAAGCTAAAGCTTTGCGTCATATTTGTTCTGCACTAGGAAAACTGCATCACGGGTTTTCATAAATAAAATGGAATGATAAGAAAATAACTTGAAAAAGGTGGTTTAATCAAAGGTTCTGCTCTAACACGAGTAAATAATATCCTACTATTGTTGAATAAATCTATAACATGTGAAAATAAAGCAGATCGCAACAAAAAAAAACCTATTTTATTTATATCTCCAATAATGCCAATACCACACGCCATACTTTCATACTGTGTCTCTCGTACAATTAGCAGCAACCAAAATGTGCTTTCTGAATAATATCCACGCGTTTTCAGTATTTCCACACAAAGAATAAAAATATTTTATAAAGATACAAATTCCACAGACCTTTTATCTTTTGTTTTTCAACGAACGTTTGTTAATACTTAATCAAGCGTAGTAGTGGATGGGGGGTTGGGGAGGGATGGATAATAAATTATTCATGAAAAAGAACCGTTTTTTTTTTTTTTTTTTTTCATACAATATTTCAACTGCCGACGAAAATACAGGTCGAAAAATATTGTATTGTCACGTTAATGATACGTCATTATAATTATTATTGTGTTACGTACATTGTTTTTTTACGGCAAACAGATGATTTCGCGTAAATACGTTACACCAAAGAAAATCAGTATCACTGCACGGGATAGCATATTCGTAGCAGCATAAGGCCAACTTTAATATTATTGTACTATATATTAACTTTAATATATAGTCAGGTGTATATATACATACGCTTCTAAGTAGCTAAATTGAAGGGGTTTGCTGTAGAGGGAGATAAAACAAGTACTTCGTCTAGTGAGAAAGGGTGATACTTGAAGTCTGTGCAAGATCCTTCTCCTCGAAGTCAATGAGGTCACCTGACTGTCTCGTCTGCACTCATTGGTAGATATTTTTTTCACGTGAAATCTTCCATCTTATATAGATATACAAATGTTTAGTAAAATTATATAACATTATATTGTTGTATATTAAAGTACTATATGCCCACTCAAGACATTCGGTTGAGTTTCATAAGTGCAAGTGATGTAAAATGTTTGAATTATTTAAAAAATCAAAAAATTTACCGAAAGACGTTAATTTTCTTTTTTACATGCATCTAAAAATTCACTTTTAATTATTCTGTGTAAATACGATGATAATACGTGCAAATTATTTTTCTCGGTAAACAAAACTTTCACGATATTCCTTTCGCTTTAATCTACACTGGACATTCCTTCTATTTAAGCGAATATTTTCTGTGCACCCTCAATACCTCGTTACTTAACAATTCTAGAATAAATGTGTTTAAAATCCATTTTTCCCATTCATCATCCATTAAATTTTCGTAAAAGCGAACTGGAAACTTCGGGCAAAAATTGAATTTTTTACATAAAGTAAAAGAAGGTATACGCATACCTCATTTTTTAAAATTACTTCACAGAAGCCAAAAGACATGCAAAGAACGGAATGTGCCAGTACTTTTCCTACCGACCCTATACATACCATCACGATATACTATAAATTTCTGTACGCACATGAAAATCCCATAGCAATCGAAAAATAGAAATTTTACAACTGTAAGCTTTGCACCTGCTAGAAATGGGCGTAGGAAGAAATGCTGTGAGAAATATAACCGTGGAAAAAAGGTCACAAGAACCTGATAGAAACAAATGTATGCTTACTATATACAGTACGTTTTAATATGTTCAATAACACTAACAGCTTTCCTGAGTCTAATCACATGACCAAATGCTTTCAAAAAATCTTTTAATTTTTATTACCCATTTTCTAACCTATACCAGGCTAATCTAACCCATTACGGTCACTAACCATTCCAACCTATCCTAACCCACCACAGCAACCTATAACCTTCGTAGTCAACTTTAATAACTAAACCCACCCCTGCCATTGAAGTGAATGTAGATAAAAAACAAAGCATAAGTTAACCAGATACTGCCAGTATCGTAACTAAGAGTTATAGTACGCTTACATTCCTATGTAGCCTGTCTACCTTTAACCCAGGAATGGTTGCGCAATTTCACTCTCCATTTGAAAAGCACTAATTGTAAGCTGGGTGGGTCTCAGACGCCCCACGCACTTATACCCGTTTTTATGACTCTTTGTCACCAGCTCAACCAAAATATCTACCAATGACTCCCACTTAAACAGCTTTCCCTCCAGCTTTTTTCTCCATGACTATTCTTTTCCCTCCGCTTTCCCTTCTAGGCATTTTAATACACGTTCTTATTGAACATAATTTTTTTCTATATTCGACTACAAATAATTGCATGCGTCAACTTTATTTATATATTCCAAAAGTATAAAATCAACACGAACAAAAGTATCTCGAAATTTTTACTGTCAGTCAAATCAAGTCTGGATTTCGCGACCAGAGAGTAATCCAATACCGTCTGAAGATATTCAGGAATAAAATTACCTAGAAACAATAGTGAACGGTAACAGAATTCTATAAAATATCAATACAGAGCCGACGAAATATAAAACAAATTGAAAAGAGCAATAAAAAGATATTTTAATTGACTTAGAAGACAAAAACACGATTTATACAAATGATAATCTGTATGTATGTAAATTATTACAATATAGGGTGAGTCAATACAAAATGCACCAGCTGCAGTTGGTTCTGCTATAAAAATAAAATGAACATACTATATTCAATGATTTTAAGAAATGTCGACCTTCAATAATTATTGTGTAGTTAAGTGAAAAGAGTTGACGTCTTAAAGGCGATTTAATTAAATCTCTTTGGAGATTTTTATATCATCATTTTCACGATCCCAAAAAATTGGTTTACTTTATTCCTCGGCTGCTGAGAGGCTCATACGAGTCCTAGCCTTATATAAATCTCCAAAAAGATTTAATAAAATGGCCTCTAAGACGTCAGAAGATACTCTCTTCACTTAAATACACAATACTAATTTCAGTTGGTGCGTTTGTCCTGGATAATTCTATACATAAATATACGTGTATATGATGCTTTGCTATACAAAAGGCTTCCAATATTGAAGACTCGCAAGCGCGTACCTTCCATTGTGCGCGCCATTTATTATTGACATTTGTAAATATATATATATATATGCTATGAAATATGAACAGCACATATTGCATCTGTGTACATACATATTTTTATAATGGATCGAGTACAACTTCATTCTCTTTGAAAGCCAGTCGTCTGTCGTGTACATACACTCAAATAGAAAACCTTGACAGACGAACAAATAAAATACAAGAGAAAAAGGAAACGAAGGATGGCTAGAAAGTAGCTTGAAAAGCTACAAATTACGAAGCCACCAAGAAGTGGCTCACAAGTGTTTCGTGATTCAGGTGTGATAACGACGCGTATTTTTCTTGCATTATTCCCGTATATCATTTCTTTTTCTCTGCGAAGTAAAATCCTCAAGGCAGAGACCATAGAAAAGTTCTCAAAGCAATTTTTTTCTGCGTTATGAAGCAACATTATAAATATTGCAGATTTATAAGCCGTGGTCACACCCGGGGAAAAAAATTGTTAAGAGCCGCAATAATTAACCCTTTAAGAACCGACGCTCTCACCACTCTGTGGCAAGACCGAGATACATCAAAGTTTAGGGGTTGACGTACTTTCTGAACAAAATCGTAGGATTTAATTGTCACAGAAATAATTTTTTAAAAGAACATACATATTTTAACCGTCTGCTCCCCCTACCCTGCCCTTCTTCCATCCAACCTCACAGCTCTTTTAAATTAAAAATAACTATTCGTAACGTTCGATTTTTAAAGGGTTACATTATAGAATAATATCTTTTTATTATACTTATATTTTCTTACGTTTCAACAAGAGACGTGCTCTTTGCAAGTGAGGATGGCAAGGTTTAGCTGTGAAGGACGAAGCCGTCGACTCACTTCCCGAGCGTCCTTTCTCGCTACCGTGAAGACCATAAATGTCCATCAGTAACTGATCAACTAGGGATATGATCATCACTTCGTTATTCTTCGTAGTCTTCACCAATGGTTGAGGATACTCCTGAGAGCGATATATGTACATATATGCATGTGTGTGTGACATTAATTAAATAGTGATAAATTAAACAAAAAATGTTTTTTAGACAAATTTTCGAAAACTGTTCAATTACCTTATAACCTCTCAAAATTCTTGTATCCTCTCCCAACTTGTTACTGGAATTTACTACAGGTAAATTACGATTCTCGTATTTTGACCTAAATCCTTTATCTATTACAATATCGGAATTGACTTGATCATTCTTATCCACTCGACGTATAGGCTTCTTATTCAATTCCATAAAATCTGGAGTATCGAATGTCTGTCTTATTAAATTACGCATACTTCTCTTGCGTGCTGTTGGAAATAAATTTTCACAGACATCGACATTTTGCGTCCTGTTCGATGACTGCTGCGTGATTGATATGTCACGAAAAACACGTTCGCTCTCGACGTTTACGCACTTCACGCGATAACTCACGTCCGGATGTCCCTTTGTCGGAATTACGTTAAAATTCATTATGCCATTACGGGGAACGAGAGTGAGATTAAAGTTTACCATTGAGTTTTGAATCCATTGAGACGTGGATGATATTTGGGTATTTTTATTAGGATTCATCACGAAATATTTTTCACACCTGCGTATTATGACACGTTGAGAAAAAGTAGCATGGTATCACTTCATCATTGTTCTTATCGTAACACGTGTTAAGGTAAGTCGAAAATGATATATTTTTTCTCTTCGTGCAAAATAGTGTTTCTCATAATTCCTTTCTCTTTTAGGTTACCGCAATGAAAGCTCCATAAAGTTCACTATTGTTGAAGGTTAAGAAACAATGGAATTAAAGGCTATTGCATTTGTGACAATTATATCTTTGTGCAGATTGAACTCTTAACACTTGAATACCAGTTGGCGACATACAATCGCACAATAGTACAATAATTTAATTACAAAGTTTATTACATAGTAGAATATGTAAATAGAAAGAAAATTCTTAAGAAGTATGAAGTTAATCAGAATTGGAACAAAAAAATTTCAAGTTAGATTAGGTAGGCTTTGTTTTACGCTTGTTCAAATCCTTACACAGCTGGTATTTTATTATTCAAGTATAGGGAAAGCTTATGAGAAAGTATAACAAGACATTAATTACCAATATACTCTAATGAGAACGTCCTCTCAGCACTTATTCAATAAAGCAAACTTGACTTGAATCAATAACAGGAACTAATTGCAAGTAGATCACTGAAATTAGAAATTTAGAATTGGATGTCAGCACAAACAATTTTGACTTGAAACGTAGGATAAAGAATATATTAATTTTGTGTTTAATCATGCATAACGGAAATAAATAATAATTCCTAAGCTAGTCTAATTATTAGGTGCACTATAGAATACGATAGTGCGACCTTACTGGTCTTGTTCATTACCTCGGTTTCTAATTATAGTAAACCATCCTCATTATCAAGAACTTAATCACCACCACAATCACCATCACCACTGTTGCCACGACGGCAAGGCTTTCAACTATTGAGAGACTTTAACATGTCCCAGGGTGTTGATTAACTTGATTCATTACTCTTTCATTAACTTATGTCATGTCTTAATAACCATGTAAATTTACACCCACGGCCTTGGCCTATGAGGTTTATCATAAATTTATAATGACCGACAATTACGTGCTTCCCATATCAGTATAAACGGATCGACGACTATCGATCTAAGTTCGAGATGCTACGATTTGTATAAGATTAATTATTTATATTATCAGACATACATTTCTTTTTAAGTACCAAAAGGTAATTACTACACGTATACATAAAGTCTGGCGATGCTCTTGAAAATACACTTAAGACATGTGCTTTTTTTCTTAAGACAGGTAAGGGGAGAAGCTTTCTGATGTTTTTCTTTTACAAAGCAACGCCAGCGGCGTTCTTGAGCTACAAGGAATATCTAGAATTTGAAATACTTTATTTCTGAGATTTTTGCTTTTTTATTAATATGATTAAACGTTCAAATTCGTATTGTATTAGTTTTAAATATTATTTTTCAGCACTTCTTTAAACACGCTTTATGCAGATTGGAGTAATAGCACATGTTACATGAATTCAGTAGCGATCCACGGCTAATTCAATCATCGATTTTAAATTTTCGGATAATACTCGCAAGAAATCGATTGGCGTGCTTCAATTTCTTTAAAATTAATTTTCATTCAATACACTTAACGTACCACTTGCACTCCCATACGATACTAATAGTTCCGCAGTAGTATCCAGAACGCAACTGGAAGTAAAGGCGATAATGACACATATTATAAGTCTCGCACTAATATAACTTCCTGCTGCGTAACTGAGTGATAGAGGGGATAGAATTTAGTAAAATTTAAGAACTTTTCTAAGTATTATTTTAAGACAGTGTAAAAGGAACTTTTTCAAACGTTGAAACAGAAGAGCATATTAAATGAGTACTTTTCTATTTAATGTTATAAAATGCTTTATCAAACTTTCATTATGAAATTCATAAAATAGCCGTCAGAATTAATGAAATAATTCTAAACTTTTAACACGAAACAACTAGTATTGCAGGTGCAAAATTACTATGCTTTTTGTTTGTGTATGCCGAAAAAAGAGGTAGACCGCATACGACAGTGTTGCCGATTGCTAAGAATTTTTAAATCATCCTGCTTGCCAGGTGTTACCGCAATAAATATTCTCATTATATTTAAAGCATGGCAAGTTCATTTACCTTTGCATGATGAACAAAAACCAGACTATAGTACCCCTATCTACAGCATGTCATTATAAGTCAGCGATAGGCGCGTAACTACTTCCTCACGTAGATTAAAAAGTTCTTCCGAACACAGTATATATACCACATAAACTGCAATAAAAAGTAAATTATTTAAGAACATGATTTTAAAACAGTCGTTGGTAAAGAACTGAGAATAAACGTTTGAGCAAGACAAAATTTGAGTACATTTTTGTCGACATTTTTCCAACTACGTTTATGTACATTTCGTTGATCAATTTTACTCATATACATCATTCATATATGGACAATTATTTTATGATAGACTTTCATATGGCTCAGGTTTAAATACATAAAATACTGTGCAATACAATTTTTCGGATTGTTTTGCTTTATGAATTTATTACCGTGATTGTACATTGTTTAAGAACAAAAATATGGTAAATAATAGAATTCTGGCAGTAAACAGTAACTGAACCAGCTTTAGCGCATTTCTTTTTGCCCCAAAATAAAACATTAAGCACTTTCTAGTTTTTACTTATCTTTGCATAGGAGAATAATTTCAAGAGAAAGTGTCCGCCAAGAAAATAGTTATCATTTACTTACTTACTTTTTTCTTTGATTGTCATAATTGTTTTCGACATTGAACTAGATACTGCAAATTACTAAGCACGTTTTAAATGGTGCAACATGTTTTCATTAAATACACTTAATGAAACTGCAACAAATTATTTATCAACTTAAATACTGAACAGTACACTTGTATTATTATTTGTAGAATGAAATATTTTCATCGTTGAGAACAAGTAAAAAAAACATTCTTGACAGTTTAAAATAAATATAAATAATATTCAGAATAATGAAAAATCAATCCCCAAACGAAATCAATAGAAATGTTGTATCAGATTTTCTGAAGTTTTGTTTGTGTAAAGCTAGAATTTTAGAAAGTTATATTTAGAAATCAAATAGAGATTAATTATCATTATCATGTAAGGTCGAAGTATGATGTTACCTAACACATCCACAAATCCCGAGAACAATCAAGTAATGTTATATAGTAAAAATTCTTTTACTTTGTACAAAATATAAATACGCCATACACTCAAGAAGTCGTGTGTAAGGCATTATAAGAGATTTTAACAATTATTCAATTCGTAAAATTAACACGAGTTGCTATCATCGGTGCAGCCACTCTATACCGATCAGTTAATCTAATTAATTACATAACATGCAGTATTAATACGCTTAATGCGTACTACCCATTGTAAAACAAATTTTGGGACGGAATCCGATAATTATAGTATCATGTCAAATCTATGTACTCAGTGAAACCGTGATTTGGTGAACCCAGAAGAAGCACTCCAACACTGCGATCCTTAGAAGCGGTAATAATGTCTAGTACTTAACTTAAGGATCGTTTATATCAATTTAATAGTACGTATATCTATTATATGCATAATAATGAAGGTACCACGCAAAAGGATACATTCGTCATACGGTGATACATCCAAGTCCTGAATATCTCCCCTATGTCGATAAACTTCACCAAGATATTCGTGGTGATCAGGATACCTTCTGTACCTTCTTAAAATACCTCCATCGCATACAGAATACAACGTGCTGCCATTTGAAGTATATCTCAGTTTCCAAATAGGAGAATCTTTGTGTTCCTTAAGAAATTCTTGTACACCAGAGTCTGGTACATATGACGAGACAAGATCCCCACCACTCATTATCAAGCCTTTTAATTAAATATAATGCACATTTTTATGACGGTCGGTAAAATCATATTAATACAGTTATTATTAAAGTATATTTAAATCGAATAAGAAAAAGGGATTTATTAAAAGGAATACTAATGTTCAACAAAGTTGTAAATTTTTTGCAATAGAAGTTAATCACTGAACGTGAAATACCGGAAGTGTCATTGAGTCTTATAAACGGATGAAATTGTTCTTCAAGCATATGCTATGTATTACAGGAAGTTGACCTCAATGAATAGTCAGATCTGTCAAAGGAAACTAAACTCTCTCGTATACTCTCAATAGTAACATGTGATGTAAAATATTATATTTTGAAACTATGACACTTACTGCAAAATCCATCTGCAGCGTTACGAGTAAAGGGTTCTGGAGTGATGCATACAGTGTTTACTGCGTGTCCAGTTTGGAATGCATGTAGCACACGTCCATCAGGAGAGGACACTTTACAGGTACCATCAGAACTTCCGGTTAAAATTGAATTCTGCCAAGGCCATGACGAAGGTACAAAACATATGTCTCTTATAATCGAACCATGCAGCTACAAATGGCAAACAATCGACCGTTAGTATTTTGCAAGAACTGGAAAATATTCTTAAATAATGTTCTAATAAACGGATTGTAATGTATGTGTCAAACACAATGACTGATGCGCTAACGCATTAGTTGACATAGAAAATATATGTATAATAATAGTTTTTATCTACAGACATACATCATTTACATAATCAAGAGGTAATGGCATCCGCAAGTCCACCAGAGTAAGGCCTTTACCATTAACAGCAACTGATATTGCCAAATTTGGTCCAGAAGGATCAGTGGCTAGGCCTGTTCTGTCTCTACCACTGAAAGCGCAGTTATCGTAGGCCAACAGTCGATCTCCTGTTTCAACGTCAATCACTACTAACCTTCGTGCATTTGTAGCAGCCACGATCTGAAGCATTGAGAATCGGTTAAGATATCTTCAGGAAAATGGTACATAAAGAATATAACAATGAAGCATCATTATAGATCATTGTAACTAAGACATAATATCTAGTAATAATCAGGAATATCATAGCATTAATTCATAAATTAGTGTTCAATAGCCAAAGAACCAGACTTTATAGCACCTTGTATATCGAACTTACAATTATAAAATCTTAATGTTTATAGTCTCGACGCTATGATTTTAACTCTGAACTTGATGTTCTAGATTAGTATATCGATACAATGAGACTCTAAGCACACCCTGGAGCCATCCGAAGTAAAACGAACTGCGTTGACATTGTTCATCTGCGGCATCAATTCAATCTGGTAGTCCAGTAGCCACTCCATGCGCAGTGCAGAATAAAGATTAACCTTGCCATCGTACCCTCCTGAACAAAACAAATACCTGTCCTGAAAACAAAAGATTGGATTATGCACACTGAGTATAGTGTCAGAAAATAGTATACAACAAACCACTGTATAATGGTCGCACAATCTAATTATTAAAGCATGACAATATTTTTATTGGGTAACGAATAAAATTTATTCTAACTAAATGGTGATTAGATTGGTAATGCTAAAAATAAATATTTCCCATTATAGTGACATAATACCCGTGGACTAAAAGCAACACCCCTGACGCTTCCTTGGTGAAATTTCAAGAATCTTGGCGTTCCCTCTTGTTGCATTTTGAGTCCTGATTCAGAGAAATTAATCTCTCACCGTTTGTTTGCAACTAATTCACTGATCACTGTTTATCAACGTTCTACGTCACATAATAAACTTCATATTCTACACAAACACAGTTGAACAGCATCGCTAAATGTTGGTACCTCTACACAATTTATATTATACAAACAATACTTCTCATGAAATCAACAAATTATTCTTTCTTAAGCATACACAACTCAAAACAACTTCAATACATAACAAGTATCTCAACTCTCATCTCTACTCTCCATCTGCCTCCATTGCAAAACAACGCCACACATATTTAAAAAATTGTTAAATTGCCCATGAAATTGCCTAAACTATGTTTGACTGTGTTACATGCTCACATACACGACGATAGCTTAAACAGCTGCTGCCATCATACGGAATTTAATATCATTTTTTATGCTTTTCACAATAGGTCGATCACTTATCAGAGCTTTCATGAATTGAAACAAGTGTTTAATAATTATTGAGCTAAAATCCAACAAATAATACGTTACTTACGATTTCTCCTAAAAGTTTACACAAATAGATCATTTACAAATGAAATTCTGAGAACAAATTTCTGTCGTAAATTCAAATTAAATCATACTGACGATAACTATCGACATATATACATACATATATAAGGTAGACAGGTATTAACAAAAGGATAAAACGCCATGAACGTGTGAATTAATTGTATTCTAATAATTTATTCTAAATTGATATTCACACTATAGATACAATATTCTTTTGCCGCCCATAGCAACTATAATAGAAACAATAGTTGGTTTTGAGATTCAAAAAATAAATTTATTATTACAACAGATTAAATTGTAGGCACGATCGTAAGTTTATACTAGAAACTTTCACAGAATCGAATAAGCTCTATATACACTTCTTTCTTTTTTGAACAACAGTATCGAATTTTTTTTCAAACGCCATGCTTATATTGTACTCATGAATTAATAGATTGACTGACAGCACTACCAAATACTTTGTTTTCCTACTAAATTTGGCACAATAACCAGATGTTATAGAGATATTGTGTATAAGGTATATCTGGCAGTATGAGATTTACAATCTTTCTTTTAAAAAAGACAATTACAAATCGTATTAGTAATTAGACTTTTATATATTCGAATTTAGTTAATCAGTACAGTCGTGCCTGAAACAAGTCGTGGCAGTTCATATTCAGCTTGCAATAGCAATTGACATGTTGCGCGTTCATATACATTATACCGAGAAAATTGTATTTAATCGCCTTGCATAATCTAACCGCGACCGTCAAGATTATAGCTGAATGCAAAGAAAAAAATTACTTTTCATAAAAAATATAAAAGGCTCTCTCTCGTTAAAAAATAAAGGCATTTGTGCCAGCGCAGGATAAACACCTGCTGGTAAATTGCACTATATACATAACTTTCGCATTAGTCAGAAAAGTGTAAAGTATGTGGAAGGAGAAAGAGTGCAAGTTATCATAAAAGAATTTACAAAAAATAAAATTAAATAAAGTAGATGGAAAAAGATTGATTCTTTTCAGTAACAATGCTATCCTTAATATCTAGCGGCTACGACAGCCACATACGTATATACCTTATCCCTCGTTGTGAATTTCAGCTTAAACTACATCCTTGTCATTCATTCGCATTCAGTAAAACATGCCGTTCGCTGAGAACTACTTACAATATTAATATTCGCTCGTGAATACAAGTACTGGTATAAATATGCATTTATATATAGAAGCTAGTACTTCGCACACTATTCCTTTAGATAACTGGCATTCTTCCAAGCTACCTTTTACAATATCATAAGAAAAGTATAGCTTACCCTTCATCAAATACACAAAAAGCGTTTGCAATAATCTTACTAAATAAATTTTTAACGCTTACATACAAGATTCAAAGTGGGCAGACACTCGGCGAAACACAGGGAAGACTTCGATAGATCCGATTGAACTGAAGGCTTAATTGCAGCTGAAAATATTTATAAGAGGCCTACGGTGGTATATCAATTATCGGAATCTAATGACGGATTGTGCGTTCATTGGACACTGTCCAATTGGAAACACCTATTTCGATCACCTTCGCTTCAGCGTTTTTTCGAAACGCTTGCTTGACTCAAGCGTAAAACATCACAGCATCAAAGTTAGGACGGAGTCAGGAATCTTTTATTCGCTATGAATAGCTCAGGAGCTCTCTGCAACAATAGTTGTTTATTGAATGCGATATTTTATCATGTCGAATTATCGTTTAATAATTCTTTCCAAAATCAATCTCACTTACGTGGATAATTCTCTTCCTAATAAACCGGTTCCAACCAGTCCAGTACGCGATCGACTCCGGTTCAGTTGTGCTCTTCTTTTTGCTGCAAAATAAAATGATAAGCTGTTATTCTGAAAAGAAAAGTTATATTTTATTGTATCTTACAAAGTATATAGTATAGAGTATTATATTTGGGGATCACTTATGAAAGTGAGCGCCATTATAAGCTACTTTTATGAAAAAATATTGAACGAGTTGGAACAAACATCATATATATCTAGGCTAAATTATTGTATTATTTATTATTAAGGTACACGCGCACACAATATTTTTAAGGCAAATAACTATAAAAGATCTACCAGGTATCGTAAGTTTTATATGGTGATTAACAGACATAAGACGATATCCCAAGGAACATTACGAAATTAATTCAGTTGTAAATAACAAAGGTTATTCGATTTTTATAAAGTATTAATTATTGGCTCGTTAATACCTGTTCTGAGAAATGTTCGATTATTTTAAAAATATCTTTTCAACAAATTCATATGACAAATTTGGACACTGGGTTAGACACACATTCAATATTGTGACTTACAGAACTCATCCTACCTGACAACCCATTTTAAACGATTTCTAGAAAAGAAAATAATATCAAAAGTTTACACTGCATTGATTCTGTACTTTATAATCTGTGTAAAATATTAACGAATCATTTACTGAATTCGAATTCTCTTGTTCACTTCGAAATGAGTCTCATATTATTACCTGCACTATAGGATAATACGTATAACAATTTTCCATACATCTCTTTCTTAAATATTTGTCAGCCATTCCTATAATTAAGCAATCCTTACTGATAAAATGAAATAATAAACTTACCGCCAGCGGCACGCGTCTGTCGTTTACGTCTTTGATCTGGCCTGCTAAACGCAGATCCTGTTTGAAGAGCTTCCATCAGACTATCCATGACACCTTCCTGCGTCTCATGAGCATTCATATCAACTAACGCACGTTTCCGTTCTGCACGAGCAGCACGTTCCGCTTCCGCTTTCTCCCGAGCTTCCCGAGCCCTTCTTTGCTTCTCTTCTCCTTCTCGTATCTTCATTATTTCCTTTTGTGCTTGCTAAAGTACACAACAGGACATTAGTCAAGAATCCTAATATTACTATCATCTAAATTGTTGAAAAAAAGCTATTAGCATGAAACAATAGCTGACTTTACCATGAAGTTGTCTTTAAAAGTTTTAATATCAGTAAAGAATTCTTCGATAGTATATTTTTGCTTATCGAAAGCAAAGAATTCCGAAATGTCCGTGTAGAGACTGTCCATATTCTTGAACATATTTTGCATGACCTCATACGACTCTCTAGCTTTCTTAGCGAATGGCTGTAAGATATTAAATTAAGGAAAACAAATTTTTATATATTAATATTTTTCAAAGAAAATTCAATGATTAATTAACGTGGAAGATATAGAGTCCATAAGTCAAGGATACAGTCATAACTTCGACGAACTTGTCTTCGTTACTTTGCGGAACTTTTGAATTCGCAAGGTCCTGCTCAAGATTGCGCAAGTTTGCATCCATTTGACGAAGTGTGCCTTGTATTTGTTCCAACGAGACACGACTTGCTCTGTCGACGTGGGCCAATTCCTCAGAGAAGCTTACACACTCAGGGAATTTTCTTTCTATCGTATTTACCAAATAATGCATGAGGGTCTGTTTATTATCTACGTCTTTCGTACTCGTAAGCTAAAATAAAATTGATATTGTTAATTTTAAAGGACACAAACGTTTTGGATTTATAACGACGGAAAGATTCGCACCTTTGTAAGAAAACTAATTTCAAAGCCGAAAGCTTCACCGTTTTTCGAACCAGAATTCATATAATTTCCAAGTAACAGAATTAATTCGAGAATTTTCGCAAACTTCTTGCTACTCTTCACCTCTTCGCAGGCTGCAGTACCAGCTACAATGTCTGGTTTCACGTCTTGTACTAATTCTTCATAACGCAACATAAAACTTAATGATTTCAGTCTTGGCTGTAACCTCTTAATGGTTGATATCTGTGAAAAGTATGTTGAATTCAGTGAGAGGAATGTTGAATTCTTTTGAATTCAAAAGCAGTTACAATGCACTGTTTCGTTTGCAAAATCGTTACTTGATACTTAATTATTTTATTTACCGTTACACAAAACTGTTCAGCTTCAGTTAAATCCTCGTACTGTTCTTTATAAGTCTGTAACTTTGTGAGTTGATCAGGCGGCGGCAAATACTGTAATAATCCCTGCAAAACGTTATCTGAAACTACTGGACCTTCGCATCTCAATAAGCAAGATTTAACTTCCTCATAAGACATGTGTTTCAGTGTTCCACCAAGAAGAATAGAGATGTTTTGTGCTGCCTTTCCGTCAAGAACTTTAAGATCTTTAACTTTTTTCGTTCCAGTAGACCTGGAATGAACAAACCTCAACGTATTATCCAATAATTAGCAAAAAGTTTGAAAAATCTAATTAGTAGTAAGATAACAAGATTTTAATTGAGTACAACTTTATAATTACTCACTTGTCAACAACATCATCAATCTTCCGCCCTGATGGTTTTGAAGCAAATTGTTGAGCTAAACCTTTGAGGATATCTGGACTCGCGAGTTTATCCTCTTGTACTTTTACCCAGAACGACTTTTCTGTGAGCCTTTGCGGTAAAATCTGCAGAACAAAACTTCAGGTAATTTCATTTCCTAATTTCATAAAGATAAGAAGGAGGTTTTGTTATCTTCCGATTGTATTCGGGTATTAATTCAATATAATACAAATACTTACTGCCTTCCAATTGGCTCTCTTCAGTGGACCTTCCAAATCCCATTTCTTTTTGGGTTTCAATCCGTGTGGTAGCACTTGAACCGCTAAAGGCATTGGAGGTCTGGGACCTCCCATCATCGGAGGTGGAGGTGGACCACCCATACCTGGCATAGGAGGTGGCGGAGGACCCCCCATTCCAGGCATTGGTGGTGGAGGTGGACCACCCATTCCTGGCATTGGAGGTGGTGGTGGGCCTCCCATACCTGGCATGGGGGGTGGTGGTGGTCCACCCATGCCAGGCATTGGAGGCGGTGGAGGTGCTCCAATCATACCGGGTAAAGGAGGAGGCGGGGGGCCACCCCCAACTTTCTGAAATAGCATAATAACCATAATTTGTAGGAAGACAATTATTTAACGATAAAGAAGGTATTCATATACGAAATTACTATTATGAAAATATTGATAAGGTTTTCAGTCGTTAACAAACAAATAATGGAGAATGACTTTTAGTGATATACGATCATATAATCCGTAGATACTTACAGCTGGCGTATTCCCTGATCTACCAGTTCCTTGTTCTAATTCTTTGATTTTATTTTCAGCATGTTGCAATTTCGCCTCCGTTTCCTGTTTGCTAGCAATAGCTTCTTCTAATTTCTGTGTCATTTCTGCAACGCGACGGTCATCCTCAGCCTTCGATTTTTCAACTAATGTATCGATCAGTGGCTGAACGTCTATTTGAAAACGTTTCGTTGCACTAAAATCTGGATCACAGCCCGAACGGTGTAGTACGATTTGCGACACGCATTCCTCTATTAATTTATAATAAGCCGGCCTGAAATAAGGCAAACAAATACATGTGAATTATTAAATTTGTCAAGAAGTAGGCGTTTCTGCTGTAACCGATGACATAACGTGTTGCTGACCTCACTAAAGCATCGTCTCTGATGAAGAGTAGGTGTTGAAGAATGGACAGGAAATAAGGCTCGGCCATGGTATCCATCACCATGTTCTTCACCACTTCGAAACAGTCATTAACGTCATCTAATTCCAACCTCACATGATCAAATCTTTGTACAAACTCCTCGTAGTCTTCCTCCTTGTAGTCGTTAAAAATTTTCAAGTGGGTTGACAAATCTTCAGACTCGTCTCCTTCCAACGTTTCGAGAATATCGGCTAGTCCTACTCGCATTATTTCGTTTCGCAGGTGCAACCGGAAGTCCAAGTCTTCCGCGGATGAGATTATCGAATTGATGAGTTGAAGACATACCACCTGCAGAAATAAAAGCATTTGCATTTTATAGAATAAAGAAAAAAAATACATATTGGGTTGGCATCAAAGTAATGAGACACCCTAGAAAACTCGACATATGTCCTTTTTTAAATTAATTGTTTTTGACCATATTCTAGTATGTCGTAGAACATTCTACATATTTCCGCTCTGTGGGTATATACAATAAAAAAACAATTAATTTAAAAAAAGACATGTGTAGAATTTTCTAGTGTCTCATTAGTTTCATGCCAACCCAATAGATATTAGTGAATAAGTAGGTCGATTATTTTTATTCACTCAACGTATCCAAATACAGCCTTTAGAATCTATTATGATTACATATACGTACCCTCAAATTCTCATTTTTCTTGTTCATTAATCCCTGAACAATTGGTAGGAACCTCTCTCTTCCCTTGAATTCTCCATTCATGGTAATAGCATCCAGAACTTTTTTGTGGCTGTCGCTTGAAATAAGGCAGACCGCACCAAGAAGTTTTACAGCTTCGTGCATTACTGACGGTTTACTAGGTTCCAAAGATCTTGCCACTATCGTCAGCGCTTCATGATGTGCAAGCATCTCCTTTATTCCCACGGTATTGTTCATTATAGCTTTTAGGCAACGAATACATTCGTACTGTATTCGTTCGTAACGATTGTCGCTGTGAAGATAAAATGCAGTCCGTTAGAAATGCACGTTAGACAAAAGAGAGCGACAGTTGAAAGAAGCATAATATGCAGATTCTAAAAACTGATAGAAGCAAATAATTAATAGACCTCATTTTTTCCCTGAAATTCAAATAAAAACTTGCACGTCAAACTTAATCTAAAAGTGCATATAAATGGCTTATGCTGTTAAAGCACCAAAGGATGAATATAAAAATGTTTTCTACTAAAAAAGATCTATCGCTTTAAATCCTGTTGCTTGACGGATTTCATCTAAGATATGCAGACACAAAGCCGAAATGAAAATAAATATGCCGCAACTCAACGTAATGAAGAACACTAACTAGTATTAAACATTTGTCAGTTACCTATCGTAACATATGAAGGCACTGCAATAGAACAATATTAGAATTAGTTTTCCGATGCGTATTATATTTTCAATTGCATAGCACCATTCATATCTCCGTGTCACAATTGAATCGTGTTCGAATCGAATTATGTGATATAATTCCTAAAAGTATCTCATAGCGCTTATCCAGATTAACGTTATCTACTAGTAAAAACACAAAAACTCACTTTCGATAGCATTCGTTAAGTGTGGCGAGAACTTGTTTAAGACCTTTCGTCCCAAATTCTTGAACCCAACTCAATGGATTATTCGTGAGCGCAATCCTGAGAGATTCGATGCAATTGTAGATTTTATTAACGCTCAGATCAGGTTGAGCCAGGTACTGTATGTAATCCGCCGGTTTGTCAAACTTCGATTTGTTTTCTTGTACGGTGCCTTTAAAGTGCAGGACTAGCATCGCTCTCTTCTTTTCCTCCGGTTGCTGTCGCAACGGTTCCTTTTTCTCTTCTGTTAAGTTCATGTTTGCCTGAAGGAAAGAAAAAAACAACAATTAAATTTAAAAAGACGAAGAACAACATTACCATCATAAAACGTAATGACCCAGTATCAAAAAAAAATGTACGTACCAGCATCTCTTCAAACTTATCATTCATAGTCTCCTCGTCCATATTCTCAATGATGGATGCCTGCTGTTCGATTTCATTGAAGTCATCACCAGAGTGGGGGCGGGGGATAGTGTTGTGGCCAGTGCCACCTCTGACCCCACCCCCACGACCCGATTTTTTCGGCCGACCGAACCATGTGTCCAGCTAAAACGAAAAGAATCGACATTTTTATGAACATGTAAGATTCATAATTTTTAAAAACTATACACACAGTGTCAGTGAACTCTTAGGCTCTCCGTGGCATTGCTCAATCGAATTCGTATACTGAATGCGAATGTTATGATTTCTAATTTGCTCGTAGCCCTATGTTATATGCATGCATTTGCCTTACTGTTATGTCGCGTACTTCGACAATGCATAACCCAAGGTAAAAACTGTACGGGGCAACTAATGAGTTCAGCTTAAACACTTTACTGATCCACAGGCAACAGCATGGAATTCAACAAATCTGTTTACAAACAAAACTCTTATCGATCTCACAGCAATTCTTACGTACATAACTCTTCCTTGATTAAGCATGCCCTTTGACCCTTATCATTCGGAACGTAATTAAAAAGGCCACAATTAAACAACAGTGTCTTTTCGCGATACTTTCCCACACCATCTTTCTATTTTCGTCGCATCACGTTGGCACGGTATCAACGACATAAACTCCCAAAATAGATGATAAAAATAGATCCTATAAATATCTAGGGAGCGTTAAACAACATGAAAGCATTATGGTCAGACGATAGACGCCGAACGTAAAACACCGTAGCAATTTGCCCAACGATATTAAAAGCCTCGCTCAGTAGGTAATTCAAGGTCTTTCCGTTACTTCCTTCTACGTAATCGCATTCTTGCTCGACATTTCTCGCAATCGCGTTTACCATGGGTTATTCGTGTAATGAAAATACTTTGAGAATGATAAACGTGTCCAAAGACAACAGACATCAGACTGTGGAAAATTTGCGAATTTTAATTACCCCTTGTAAATAATTAATCAACCCCCCCCCCCCTCACCATTACAGAATAACAAATAATTTTCGTGACATCGCACGATACATAACAATGTGCCTAAATGAATTAAAAAAATTTGTTGAAATAATAAAATAAAAAATAAATTATTAAAAACTAACAAATATTTGTCCTCGATATTCATTTAAAAAATATTTTACCTCAAAAAATGTCCAAATGTACTGACACGATATACACCGCATACCGCGACATATAAATTGGCATTCCAGAAGCAAAGAGACAAGAGCAATCGGATGCTGTTGTCGCTGCACACTAGCTTATCACCACGATATTATTATACTCCTTGTTAACGGACTGCGATGCGAACTTGCAATGAAACGAGTGCCGAAAAGAATTTCGCCTACGGCCTATTACGTCCTATGCCAAGGGAGTGGAAGTGGTATAAAGGTATACGGTCACAAAAAAATACAATCATTAGTCATTCGAAAAGCATTCGTCGGGTCGGACTTATTGGGAAAACAATAGCATATTTAACTGTGGCACTACTTCCATTGTCGTACGGCATAAGAGCACGACGGTGTAGGTGGTTAGAGAAAAAATTGGAACAGACCATTAAAAATATTTTTTCATCCATTGAAATGATCCACCCCTTATATAATGACCCTACAATAGATCCGAAATATATGTGCATATAAGTATATACTGGCGAACGTGTCATTCTTAGGAACAGTGATTAACAAGAAACATATACAAGAAAGATACTCATAAGGAGCCACTAACACTTTCACCTGAACATTACGTGGATACGAGGATCGTGAATTGTTAACAATCATTTTTCATGGAATCGTGACAGTTCGACGGGATACGTAAGCCATGATATGTCACGGGGATATAACGGGTGTCCCTGATAGTACACTACCACATCCGTTCGACGAACTAGAACAATAAAGCATTTCATTTGGGCATATAGTCGTCCTTGTGCTCCACCTTGGGTATATCGTTATAGGAATAATATACAAGCCGAGAGACAACTAGTTTTAAACGTTTTTAAATGTTTCGAGAAACGTGAGAGGCAAGCTAGTCAAATGTAATTCAATTATATAGTCGACACCATCCGCATAGCCGGAGGATGGCGACGGTACAGTGAATAAGAATTTTCACGATAGCACGTTGTAATTAATAATCTAGTTGAACCATACCGTTGTCTCAGGATGACGCAAGCATAAAATATTCTCGAAATCGAATTCCAAATCCTTCAAGTACTATTCCGTACTTCCACCGTACATCTGGGACTGCGCCATTGACTTCACACGTTTCACCGGTACGTTACAGCGTTTACTTATGTCAGATTGACATTCGACGAGAAGCCAATGCGGTCGAGAAGTGACGAATAACTTTCGTAACCTGTCGATCTCTTACTGGTAACACAATGTATAGACGATCGTCTGTCTGATTATAGACTGTACTTTCCCTTAGAAAAATTCGAGTATATCGATTGCGACGGGAACTGTCATTTACCTTGGGGTTTAAAAATATATAGCGGCATACGTTGATTAAAATTATAATTGAATACGAGAGAGTTTACAAATACTCGGGTTATCGTTGATATACGGTTAATAGAAAATCGTGCATTACGATCAAGACGCAATGATACCCGGGCGTGGCTATTCAAACTGGCTATATTTGCAACTCTCACAGTACGTATGCAATCGCGTAGCTATCGAATAATCAAGTAATCGGCAATAATAGAAATTCCGTCGTTCGAGTCCGACAAACAGCTGATAATATTATCAGGGACGTTAGGCGAGACAATGTTAACCTCGTAATCTACTAGAATGCGTGAGGCTTATTAATTTAAAAGTAGAAAAAGTCCTCGTCGAGCCACTTTTGTATGTACGTACTTGTGTAATTAACAGATGTAACTTACCAATGGGATTCGAAAGCAAATGCACGTTGCCCAACTGCAAGGCGATTTGAATATTGAAATAAATTTTTTAACCATTATACCGCGATAAATGGCTTGGAAAAATTTTGAAAAAATTTCGTCTGCTCGCTACTTGGTTGAATTACGAACTACTTCCAATGATATCCTCATATTTGATCAGACAGCAACTGTTTCGAACCGTGAACTAGAATTTAGTTATCTACGAGTTTTACATTACCGTGGAAACGTATTGGCACTAACGAGTCCCGATTGTTATTTATATATGTTTTCCTTTTTATCGCTTGTCTCTCCAGCTGTTCGTTATGAGACGGACGATATCTACAGGCGAGTGTGAGATCAGCGACGCAGCGGTTGCGAGCGAATGACTTCACGTCTAGTTTTACACTTTATAAAAATTATCTGAAGCAGAAGGACGTTTACCGACAGCAGAGGATGCTTTTGCATGGTATTTGTAATTGCGCCACAAAAAGTAAACACCAAGTATTAAGCGGCCAAGTAACAGTAAAGAGATTTCATCGAATCGGGTCAGGTCAACAGAGACATTGCTTGAAAAGCATTGACACTGAAACAGTCGAAGGCCGTTGGCCATCAATTTCATTTATTTATATAAATTATATCATCGAAAATAGAATCCTCGCTTGACGTCAATTTATTCACACTCTCGGAGAATTTATATTGGGATGTATGATATATAATCAGCGATGCAAGAAAGCAAATGATTTTGAAAAGCCTATGAAAAATCATCGATCATGAAATATACTGATAATAAATCATAAAGAAAAAACGATGAATTGGGTAATATTGAATTTTTAGAAAAACTGTCGCAACTTATTGACATTCCAGGAATCAAGAAATTTCCAAAAATAAATATAACGTATATTTAAAAAAATTGCCAATTGCACTGAAATAATTTGGCGAAATAATTAAGAAAAAAAAAACACTAAAAACTTTACACGAGTTACACATTAATCTTAGCGCACTGGATTAATTTTGATATATCAATCGAAAGCCGTAGTTAATTACTATAGCTAGATTAGCATGAGAACCAAAAGCATACCCATTCCGTGATCATGGTGTCGTACTCTCTATTAGTAAAGCTTCCACGTGGTAGACTTTTACGTAAGTCTTTACAGTTAATAATTAGTTCGCACTTGTGCACTATATTTTATATTAGGCACCAGCGATCAGAGTCGTTCAGATTATGAAAAAAAAACAATCAAGTCGAATAATAACACTGTAAAAAGTTTGAGATCCATCGATCCACATACATAATTCCACTGAAGCATTTTATTCTTCGATTCGTCGTCCATTGAAGCTTCCAACAAACACTAAATCGCATCGACGCTCTGCATACACCTAATCAACAATCAACAATGACACAGATATCTTTCACTGACATGACACGAGTAACTCCGTTTTACATGAAACATTTCTATAAAGCCACTAAACACATATAATTTCCCGTTCGTCGCATTCAGCAGCGTACATTAACTGAAACTTCAATTCTAAAATAACACGAGTAATAATTGTTCGTAAAGAATGCGGATATTGTACCATGAAACCCAATGCATAGCCGCAGTAAGGAAATGGAATTTTCTGTTAACCACTTTTCTACTACGTCACTTTATACTAAACGGCTTTAAGCCGTACGACGTCTGTAAACGACCGTACGAAACTCTTTAACCGATGTGTACACAGGCTAAAATTCAATTACGTGATGAGGGAGTGCTTCGAGTTGTCGGCACAATGATCAACAGAGTCCTGAAGGAAGTTTTTCTTTTTTTCCCCTTGGATCAAGTAACTTTCCCGTCGTGAGAAATTCTCCTTCTGGAGGCCGCAGTATGGGAATTGGAAACAAAAACATTGTCTGTGGTAAGAAGCGAGAACACTTAGAAATTCAATAACCAATGTAGGATTAGATCGACGTCAATTCTTTCATTAGCACGTAGTATATACCTGTATATTCATTAAAAAAAGAGTTGCACAAGCTAAGAGGCTAGATATGCAAGGCTATTTCAAACAGTGATGTAGTAATGAATTGGACGGCTAATTGTCGTTATAATCTAAATGGCTATTTTTCGGCGTGATGAACACTCTTATCGTTAATTTTCAATGAGTATTTTATCACGAACTGACTACACCGTTAAATGGTGGAATACAGTCGATCAGCCGCTTCCGCATTAATGTTCTCTTCTAACTGTGACATCATGGAAGTATAAAACGGACACCTGTCAAACGCAGTACGCAAGGCTGCTTATATTATTTTCCCACATAATATCTCCTCTTATAATTTGGAGCTTTTAATAAAATATTCAAAATAAAAGAGAAACATAAAAGGAAGTGGGACTTTTTATATGGTCGTTGAAAGTTCAAGAATGACCTTTATTGTAACTCTGAATGTATTAGGCTATCATTGAGTTTCATCATTAGCAAGGACACTTCCGTAATTAATTATTAATTGACGACATACGTGAGTCACGTACCAAATTCCATTTTGTTTCAAAGATGAAATTAAGATAACTGAATTGATCTACGGTTTTACGGAAATTTGTAAAAACAAGTAAATTTGAAAAAAATGATTTGGCAAAATATTATTCTAAAAAATGCAAAAATTATCAAATTTTTAAAGATTCAACATCACGACCCTATCGACGCTATAAAATTAACGGACTATCGCAGTTTACAAGATAATTCCTATCCTGTACGCTTGCTGAATTCAAACGACGAGCGTCAAAGAATGTCACGATGTATTTTCCAAAAAAGGATTTCATACGTTTCCACTTGTTGAGCACGTCTTGTTCTCAAGTAAAAACGTCACTTCCCTTCAGCCTTCCTCTTGACCGACGAGTGACAAATTTTTTTCAGACTCTTTGGATTCGGATTTTTTCGTAATTTTAATAATAATTAAAAATATCTCACTCTACGCACTGTTCGCACTTATGTTCAAAAACTTTCTTAACGTACAATACTATCGTACCAAGCAATGCTTGGGCATCGGAGTCCCCGAGTATCGAATAAGCGAGGTCAGTTCCGCATAGGAGGAAGGTGCACGAAAGACTGACTCCGTGCTCAAGAGTCTGATAGAGTTCCACGCTGCGTAGGAGGTGGCTTAAGACGCAGTTAGGACTTACGAATCTTTGGAAAGTCTCAATCTAAATGGCACACACTGAGTCGTTGATCATTAAAAATTTAATTGTGACAAGCGACACGTAAAGCATAGATATCTCGTATACAATACATATACAACATATATGAAACACCCAGTAACACCACGCTAGGTACTTTTACAAGTAATTTAAAAGGCGCTCTATCTCCCAAGTGCTTTCACTAACCTCTCTAAATCGTATCGTGCAAGTATAAAATACCTTTGAAGATTCTGTGAGCGCATCATCTTCGGCATAAAGACTTCAACAGTGAAAATACAATTTAACAGCATTGAACGAAGACGATACCCTCGCGTGACGAGATGCCTTTACTAGTTAGTTCAATAGTTTATAACGATACAAACGACGATTATAGATATATTTTCACATGGTTTTTCACCATACTTCACTCTGTTCGCCCTAATGTAAAGAGTTTTAAACCCGCAAGCAGCTTTGGTCTTACCTCCTATATCGGAAACGCTTCGAGTGCACCTTTAACATTATTAAGGAGGTCTCGTGGGTTCTCTAAAATACATCCACCCATGAGTGACGCACAACCGCGTGCACGTATCTACTTGTGTCACTGCAATTCGAGATTACCGTGTGGTATGTACAGCCTGAAATTAAGACATCACCGAATACAAAAATAATGATGACCTCCCAATAATAGCGCGACACAGTTTTCGCAAGCGCGTGTGATCGTTTCTTGCCATTCAGTCATCCCCCAAAGATCCGTTTGCTGTTAAAAAGGATTCGTGACGGAAGCATATCTCGTAGAGAATATAAGAAAAAAGGTACTTTTAAGAACGTTCAGTCTGCCGTACTCCAACGACTTACGAAACGCCAGAGTATCACGTGTAGTACACTTCCTCGCATCGATATTTTCATCCATCTAGTGGCTGGCATCTTCAGTGAATAAACTTGCGTCAGAACGCACACGCCGTCTCAGCTACTTCTTTTGTTTAGTCGCGCTCGTTACTTCACTGTCTATTTTTACAGATGCTGAAGCGCTCTTATATTTCACGTAAACACTAACGACGCGGACGACACGTTGCGTACGGACGTAACGTCGAGTTTCAGCTGCAGTCCTGAGTGTCCATACATTTTTGGTATACCGTTCGTCGAAAAAAAAAAAAAAAAAAAAAAAAAAAAAAAACTGCTGACATTGATAAATAAGAAAGGAATATTCAATGGGAGGAACGAAACGTATTTTCACCGTTCTAGTGTAACGAAACACGTCTATACTTCACAGAGACATGACACGCTACATTCCCGATATGTAAAAGGAGAAAAACGAGGGAATGGAACTGAAGTAGAGAAATAAGGAGCACGAAGGAAGCAGCGGCAATGTATCTTACGTATACGACTATAGGTACACTGACAGATCGCCTGCAACCTGCAATTGATCCATTGGCCATTGTATGTACGTCCCTCAGAAGCAAGAGGAAGACCCTGAAAGTCATTGAGACGCAGATAAAATATTTTTCTAAAATTACAGAGAGTATCCTCAGCGGCACGAAATTAGAGTCTACTGATGACGACAGTGACCTGCATCCGGTTGCCCGTGTCACGTGCGTCCAGCGTCTAAGAATCCTACAGTGTCAAACGTGACAGGTGGCGGTTGGTCGGTAAAAGAAAAAAGGTAATTAACATGTAAATAGAGTCGTCTTTGATTAGTCCGCCGGTTTATCTCTGATGCGCGCGCCGGTAGAACGATGGCGTTCGGTAGGTAGGTAGGTTGGTACAGTTACATCATAACACGAGATTAATGTAACGGTACACAGAGGAGGATGGAAATTAAAGAAACCAAAGTGAAGAACTCTCCTACCGTTTCGTCCACGGTGGAACGCTTATCAAGAACGTGCTGACTTGAGTTTAAGTTTGTAAGTACCTGGCAATTTTCATAGTCATGCGTACGCACCGTAATCGTATCCGCGACCGTAACCATGGGGATAGGCCTGGCATAGATATAGCATAGCTATGCGAACCGGTCGCAAGAGCTTCTCACCGTGTACGTCGGTGCACAGACTTGTGCATCTCCTGGAACCACCTTTGAGATCGTTCCAGTAAGATACAACAGTCCGCGTTGGTTGTTTCAATGCCAAAAAGAAAATCCAACTGAGATTAAAGCCTGGAAACACCTGCAATGATTTGCACCATCCGGCCAAGGCGCGATGTTAAAATCGGGAGTCCCTGGAGTTTTCGTAATTGAATTTGTCCGAGGTAAACAAGAAGAGTAATATGGAAAGGACAGTGCGCCAGAGCATAATACGACGAAGCGTTTGAAATTGACGATGGCGTCATCTTATTCGGCCTTGTCCCACTGACGATGAATCCGCCCGAAGAACAATTCGAATACGTTACAGTGCGCAGACTCTGCGCTCTAAAGAATCGCCAAAATCATTTCGATTGCTAGAACGAATAGAAAGGTCAATTGCAATCGATACGATTTGTACATTGTCGCCAATCACGTCCCACAGACTGTGTATTGGGAGTCGAGAAAAGTCGGGGGAAAATGAGAAAATCAGAAATCCATCTCGCCTGGAGCACTTTTCACCTCCTTGAGCCGTATCGACGTGTGACGAGTAAGGAGCGAATGTACGAAGGTTTGAGGTCGTTGATACGTCTTATTTTATAGACGAAGGAACCTCTTTGGTGATCCCGTCGTCTTCACAGGCAACGGTGAATCACGAGGCACGACTATATAAACTGCGAATGATTAGCGTGAATCATTAGCGAATCACTGACAAGGTCGTATGGAGTAGGTTTTTTTCAATCGCGAATAACTATTTACAAAGAAAATCAGTAATAGGATGACGAGCGCGAATCGGCAAAATCGAACCTATACAGCGAAGAAGATGGGCAAAAATATATAAGCGAAGAGATCAAAGAGGACCAAGGATCATTGAGATTACGAGCAGAAACAAAATCTAGCAAAGGTGACCAGAGAATAAAAATATTCATGGATACCCCCTAACAGAGAGAAGAACATACGGAGGCTGCGAAAGGAAGGTCCACGGCTCTGTTGGAATATAGAGGTCGCTGAGGTCACTTTGAGTGACGTCACTCACGGGCACGCCTGCACGACTGCCTCGTAGGCGGAGAACGGTTTATGGATTTTTAAATAACGAAAGATCGAGGACGATAGGGCACCGTCGTTAGACAATTTTTCCAAAAATCAAACTGCTACTTTGATATACATATGATAAATAACACACACAACTGTTTGTTGGATTTTTATAAAAATAAAAAATTGTCGATAAACGTCATCCTTAACATATGATTTTAATATGCCGAGGTTATAAATCAGCAAAATGTAAGAGATCGTATGCAATAGTATCAATTTTCTTTTATATGTCTAGGACCTATCTGGGTTCCCGCGGAACCAGCCAGGCCTAGCTAGGTAGGACCCTGACAGACCCGTGATATTCTCATAATGGAATTTTCACCAAGGCGCGTATAGTTAATCTTACTGATTTCCGTACGGTACGGCAATATCGTGAAAATTTTTATTATAGATCACGTTTTTTGATACACCGGCAATATTGTGCTTTCGTATTGAAGGATGACTAAAAAAATCGGAGACATGAATAAATAACGAGCTATCTGGTAGCAACAATCGAAACTAATCGTCATAGTGGCTGAAAAACACGAATTGACGTAAAACACGTCAAATACCGTTACACGCAACAAAGTTTACTCGTTATGGATATCTCTATAGCTAAATGTGAAAATAAAAAATTCTGCAAACGCGTGCGATCGCTCCAACTCCATTTAAGGAATCAAAGTTTTCAGGCAATCATGAAACTACAAGCAACACTAGGAGTACGATTTCATGCCGCCAATACAACAAGACTATGCGAACAGAATTTCAAATGGCAGTACCAAGTTACCTAATGCAGATAAGCACGATTTCAAAGGTATGATAGAGAATTGCTATGAGTATTTGAAATATGATAAGTTTGTAGATAAGTTTCACTTATCAACAAACAGATAATACGGATCAGGCTGAGTGAGTAACTTGTGTATCAGTACCTACGTAAGCATCATTCAGATTTAGATAAAACCGTCTCGATCCCTAGTAGCATTATGAAAATCGTGGTCCCATCGGGGTCCTAGCTAGGCCTGTACTAGCTTAGTGAGGATCCTAGACAGGCTCAGGACCTGCGGAAGAAAGTTTCTACTGCGAATAGTATAGTCGGTGTTAAAAATTATTTAACTATGAACTAACCGTCACGCGACAATCATAGAGAAAATAAAATTGTCCCATATGCTACACAACGACTGTGCGTTTCATCGATTCGAATGAAACCTCAATGTGTCTACCGATGGACGTCAGGCATCATCAAGCACGAATATAGCGAATGTATCGCGTGATAGGTGTAAACACAAGCAAGCGAAGATCGAAAGGATCGATTTATACCGGTTGTGACGAGAGCGCATGGATGTTAGCAAAAATGAAGCTAAGGTCGAATTTCCGAGCCGAACGACGCGATGCACAGTCACGTTACAAAACGGACGCAGAGCCATAATCCGTGATTGGATATCGGCAAAAAGTCATCAAGACATTCTCTCGAAGGTTTCGTACTTCCGCGTGCTTCCTTGGCGTGCGTCTGTAACTGATGCCGATCAGGCTCCCTACTCGTGGACGTAACTTTATTGTCTCTTTTTCTACCCGCGGCTGCAAAGCGTCAGTAAACGATTCTGTAATGCGACTCATTGTTAATATCTCGGTCTCTCTCAACCATTTTCAAAGCATATATATATGTATATATACACAACACACGCCAGGCCTCAATAGAACGACTTTCTATCGGAAGAAAACATTTAAGAACAGTAATTGGCCGATAGGGAGATCGAAATAATCGGGCAGAAGAATAGATTCAATTTCGTTGTCAGTGAATGACGAAATGGCGTCGGATTCTAGAATCGAAAGGTACACCGATACTAGCTACAGTACAATCGATCGCATCTATATGTATACATATAGCGACGGACCCAGTGCACTTAATTTATCTTAACCGATATTCTATATCGAAACAGGAAGGTAAATGTGAAAACGATAAGTTCAGAATGTTTCGTCAATAGGATGCAGCGTTACGCGAGTAACTCCCGAGATTTCATACAAGGTTTTCTCGTTCAGGCACTTTTTCGATGTCTTACTAAACGGGGAAGCGGACGGAAAAGTCATTACGGAATAGAAATCTTGGGGGAAAATATTCTCGTTCATTACGAAAGAAGACTGCATTGGTGTCGCCTAGGTAAATACGTACATCCCTCATCACAGAGAGTCACGTCTTAGAACAGGAATTAATCGAAATCCTGAAAATCAAATTATTTGTCGAAAAGACGGATGATATAAATGAATACATCCCAGAACGAAGTACCCACTGCCTTGGACGCATATTTTTTTATCTACTCGCAACCTCCGACGAATTCACTTCCGAAGTAACATATCGAGACACGTAAAGAAATAATCATTCGCGCGTGATCTTAATAGATTATATTAATGGAAAATTTGTACCACAGAGAGTCGTCGATTATTTTCGAAAAATCGAACGATCATAAAACTGATATTAACGTTCTCAGACTAACGTCCAAGATAAGCTCTCCCGTCGTTACTTCTAATTCGTTCGGGGCGCCGAATTATTTTGAGGCGAGAGCGAGGAATTGCCGAAGAATGCACTCATCCTCGTGGAATGCAATGCGGTAGGACCGGTTTTCAGCTGTGACAAATATCATTCGAAGCCATTGACGTCATCGATCGCCATATACCAAAGCTAACACTTTTATTTCAAAACAAAACTCTGTTCACTGACCATCGCCGTGTTTTGTGTATTATTTGTTCAGGTGAATCAGTGCTCCTTTTAGACCCTGACTGCCTCGTATGCCCCGCACTGCTAAGCGACAGGATACCTCTTGAAGCAGGTAAGTCGTAAGTGAGTGAGCGAGTGGGTAAGAAAGTGTGCAAGAGTAGACAAGGAAGAAAGAAGACAGCGCAAGGTACAAGAAGAGACAGAGACCCAGACCAATGGAATACTGTAGAAACATCAGATAAAAATGGTTATACCATGCAATACTAAAATAACAGAGAGAGCAATAATCATCTTTCAGTACCCTATTGTCTGTCAATTATGTAACGTGGGCGAGACTTATTTCCTGTCGCCCCAATGTACAACTTTCTTTTAGCATTAATGACCTCCCATAGAATTAATAAACTCCTCCGAATCCTTACCAATGCAATACATTAAAGCATTACCGTACATAAACGTGCCGATCGCCTACACGACCCACGATCATTGAATATAACCTCAAAAAAAAAAAGCATGACTTTCGCCGCCTTTGCATATTTCCTGCCTGCGTCCATACTAACATACTTCGTCCGTGTTAGGGACGCCAGAAACGTAACAGGGATTACTGAAACTCGAAATCCACCACTTCGGATTTCTACCCACATTCCTTTAATCCCATCTGCACGAGCCGAGAAGCAGTAAGGGGGTCAGATGTTTCAACGGTCGGATGTTTCAAGAATATGGAGAGCAGGGTGTCGAGCGTTGCGATAGCCATAACAGGAAATGGTGCGTGAGCCCATGTGGAACGTATCGTTGGCAGGTGCCTTTCATTTGGCAGATATCAGTGTAACAACGTACATTCCGTAGACAGCTATTTGACTCTGTATCAAAAAGATTACACCGTCGTGTTTACCATTCATTTAGAATTGCCTACTCTGCGTTAACGCGACTAGATCGGGTGAGGTTAGGTTACCCAGGCTCGAGTATCTCATGAAATTTGGAAACGCCCATCACGTGGCACGGCGAGTGCGCGCATAGAAACAAAGGAAAGGAAAAGAAAAAAAGTATGGCCCAACTTTACGGTGCAACGTACTTGGGTTACTGCGACGGGATACTAAGCAAAATTCGTATGGTGTCCTCTTACTAGATATTGTTTCTTGCGTGCGAGTAACGTTTATGCAAGCGAATAAAGAACTTCGATAAGCATCCAAGGATGGGCCTATATAATGCCACACACCGGAAGCTCACGTTATTGTATACTTAACTTGAGAAAAAAAAATCCATTTCAAGCGTAACGCTACGCGCTGCTAACCCATTGATCTCAAAAGAATTACACGTGACAATAAGCACTCTATTGTTAACCATTATGAATCAAATACGCACCTTTATACCAGACTCGGCTTTCTGGTACCAACTCTTCCGTCTCTTGATAGTGCCCGACATTTCTGCGTGGTATTCCTCGACTTTTCACCTTGCGTAAACTGTATACATACCACCGCGATACGAAGAACACGACTATCCACGCACTTTCACGGTATATAAAAACAAACAAAAAATTCACACTCGCTCCGACTCAAGTTCATTGTCAATAACCCACGCAGTTGAAAGTTATCGAGGAATCGTTGAATTCGATTTACACACAGCAACGTAAAGTTTCCCACAGATCGTTTTCAGGATCACCTCGACCTGGCGAGCCGCAAATTCAATAAGACTAAAGACGACGCGGCTCTTTAGCCGACTTCGTTGAAAATATCTAAAATATATAATAAAAGGTTTCTCTGGAGGTGGCGTAACACGTAACTGACTCACATTGAGTCGTGTGAGTCTACGTTACTGGAATTGGATCGTGTTTCAATGTGCGTGCGTACATTTCATCTAACTCGTGCGGAAGCCGCACCGGTACTGTACTATTTTACCTCCCGTGCGGGAAGACGAGCGTGTGGAGTCGCTAATACAAGTAGTGACCCACCGTACGTGGGGATCAGCCATGTGTGTGATTTGTGTATTTGAATAGGTAGTTAACATTGCTGGCTCATATGTCACCGAGAGTGGGGATACAATGCATGTATGTAACCTATGTGCTTATGTCGACTTTGAAACACGTGCTATATATGCGGGTGACTGATATTACGCGCGTCTAGTTATGTGCATACATATTTAATGCCTTGATAATTCAAGTAGCAGTCGACTGAATATATGAAGAAATTAATGAAACAATCAAGCAACCGTGCGACGAGCGCGTTTGTTATAAAAATAAAGTACAACCTTTGGTTACTGTCAAGAGCACCGATGAATTCTTAATACGTTCAGTTATTCAGTTTTCTATCGAATGCTCATAGTAAGTACGCCCGATGCGTTATCGCGTACGACTATACTTTTGTCTTTTGCGACTGATGCCTGCCATTCGAGATTAACGAGCTTATCTTATCGTGCCGATAGAGTACAGAGATTTCGTGAATTAGTAACTGTCAGTGTCGGCAGACTGAATATAAAATAAATATATCGTAAGCTATTCGCATTTTTATTATTATTTTTGTAATCGTTAAGAAAGGTAGCGTACATTTCCGTGAAAACGAAAGGAAAGCTTTAAATCCGACGTTCCTTTCGTTTGCATGTACCGTATTCGCAAGGAAAACATTTTCTTTTGTAACCCATAACGTACGATCCCCATATGGTCGGTACTTCAGGACAAAGTAAGTTAACCGCATTGAGTCACTGACTATTTACTCAATTTACAAACGGGGCGCCGTCCGCCGTAAAATGAATCGGGGGATGTTCACCCTTCGCATTAAACAAATAAGCCGAACTCCCTATTCAGTCTCGAATAATGGGGAAGACATAAATTTAACCGTTCCATTGATAAGCAGAAAGAACGTCCCTTTTGATTCTTTGACGTTTGTGCATTAGCACTGGGGCTATCGAAGAGGAAAACCGCCCTAATACACTACCCACTTACGAACCATTGAAAGGCTATTCAAAATAAACCCTTTCGTAGGAGAATTTTTTAATACCGTGTCCACTCGTACACTAATGAATAGCCTGAAAGATTATTAAATCGATCCGAAACAACAACAAAATATATAAGTTTTCTGTACTTTTCCAGCTTTTTCGCAATTTATCTCTCGCTATCGTCACGCGCAACAATCCGTATGAACAATTCGTACAAACACAAACTTTTCACGCTTAACCAACAGTGTTGAACATTCCGGGGCTCGCGCTAACCTTAACAAGAAGAGAGAAACTTAACGGTGCTAGACTCCAATGACGCGCGGACGCTGGTACCAGCAGAATTGAACTTGGTATATTCAGACCTGCGTAGTGTGTTTTTCATGATAAAGTAACCCGTTGCGAAATGATTGCTGATAAGGCGCGTTCGAGTGTACATACATGTACGTATATCTACCCGTTACTACGAATGCACTGAGGAAGTAGTGGTGATACGATTCCTTAAATATCGACCTTGAATTGAATTGAATTCGTCTCATCGAAAAAGGTGTTTTCTTACAATTACGTGATGCAGCTCACATAATCATAATATGCCGGTTTCGCGAAGACTGACGTATCGTATTACGTGAAAACAATAGCGCAAAAAGTTTCAAGTGCAAAGTCAATAGACGCAAAAACGAATAAAGTTAGATTGGCCAAGTTCGGTATATACTGTAGTAGGTATTTAATATAGTCGACAAAGAGTGGTCCCCTTCATATAGGATAGATCCGTACAAGGTTTTATTGGTGAAAAAAACTATTGATGATAAACTATAGTGCGATATGTAATACTATTTCACTTAGCATTACTGTTATCTTCTCTCATATTATCCTAATAGTACTTTTCAATTACGAAGACTCGAATAAACAAGGTCGTGGATCACGACTTTTTCTTTCTCGAATAACGCGACAGACGACAACTTATTAATTATTGTACTGTTAATGGATTCGCTTCACTCGAGCCTGATAACCGCGCTTTACGGAAATCTCGGTAACCAATACGCTCTTGTTTCAAATACAAAAAATGTTTATGCACTCGAACTCGTTTTTTTTTTTTTTTTTTCGTAGAATTTTTCTACCGTACTTCCCATAAATACATTCAGCAGGATAAACGATATTTTTTGGTGTACGTTCGATAAAAAAAAATATGGTAAATAAACGATCTAAGTACTAATTTTTAAAACCGTAATATCGTTGGTGCTCACTTACATTATAATCATATTCAATTCAACCTATGACATTTATTCTTCTTTATTATTGTCGCAATCTAGTCGCACGTAATACTTACTCTAATTACAGCGTCAGGACAGTGCAAAGACCTCGCAAGACCTACGCAGCAATTGCAATAGCGATAACTCAAAACAAGTTTGTTCGGCGAACGACTATGATGAAACCAAGCGTGCTACGAAAATGACTGGTTTAACGAACCATCTATAATTCTAGGGGAATAACGGGGAAAGTTTTCTACGAGAAATATCGACTTCTGCCGCCTTTCCTTGCAACCGATTGGCATTCAATCTCGTTGCCAGACAATAGAAGAGCAGCAATGAAAATAAAGAAATATTAGTCAGCTTCACAGAGATCAATAAGAAATTGTGATCCGTATATTCACAGACCTTGAGTGAATGGCAACGCTTCTTTAGTCAGGTATAAAAAAAAAGTACAGTATATTCATTCATCTTACAATTATATAAGAAGTGAGAGCACGACATAGCTCGATACTTAAACATTCCATTTTCATTTTTACGGATAACATTCAAAATTTAAATTCGTATGACAGTTGACATTTTCTGGCCCATACCTAATCTACCGTTACCCACACTATACTATAATCTCCGCAAGTTACTTTGGCCGTCGTCAATAAGTATTATAATTGACCATAAAATCGACATACCTCGTGTCAAAGAAAGTACCTGAAATAGTAACGTTACGCTTGAGTCACGACATATCTGTGGCGTTTCGAAAAATTAAATGGTGCAGGAAAAGCAGAGAGACTGTCTAGAAAAATTTTGCAAAGCCAACGTAAAGAGTGTCGACAAGTTTTATTAAGCAGATTCGATTCATAGTGTGCACAAATAAATATCTTTTTTGACGTTATAACGGGTAGCGAAAATATTTGTGACTTTTAAGAATTATACGTGAATAAATCTTTTTTCAAGGAATTACACTGTTGTGTCGTACGTGACTGATTACAGAAGTACGCGAGCTACGAGGCGAGTTAAGAAATTAAGAATGGAGAAATCCCGATGAAGAAAGAGACTAGGTAGGAAGTCTCGTAAAAGCTAGGCAGGTCGCTGGCTCGTAAAGATATAAAAATGCGCAGGGTAATGTTGGCAATACAGGTTGAAGAATTGAAGCACACCGTTAGGTTGTCTTACGCATCGTCTCACTTGGATCGGTTGACTGGGCATGATCTTTCGATCTTCAATAGCGATGATCGTTAATCGCGATGTGATCAGTGTTCATGATGTTGAGCATTCATAATTTATATGACGAAATATAAAACAGTGATCGCTTAAAATGATACAGCGCTTGTTACCTAGAATTTATTTGCGCAACAGGGTGTTAAATATTTGTAAATATATTCTAAATAATATATTGACTCATCAGAGTTATTATGTGAGACAACAACGTCTCGTGCTTCATAACAATTGAAGAGAATATCGTTGATATTAATAATAACAACAGACTGCAATTTCTCGAATATTATATGGACCTTCTCTTTTATCAAGGAAGTATGTAGATCTTCCGGACGTAACAGCTCGTTATGATAATTCATTCATTATATTCGTATATTTGACGTACATTTCATTCTATTTTGTATTTACGGTTCTTGCTTTATCGCAGCAGTTGTTTATACTAGGCTACCTTATCTAAACGTAAAACTACTCCGATTTCCTCTTCCTGTTGTGCGGTGAATGCTGCTTTCTCGAATTAAAAGTTGGATACAGTTAAGAAAAGTTGTAATCACTAGCGTGTAATCGTTTAAAAAAACTTTGTATATAATTGAAAAATATTTAATATTTTTAGTATTAAATATTATATGTTTTACATTAGCATTACATATGTCAATGATTATGGATATAAATGCGCAATCTACTTCCGAATTCATGTATGTATTTGACGCATTGATAATAAATAATAAAATGATAACGAGATATTTTATAGAGCAATGTTCACTGTCTGATAGTAATAGAGACGTATAATTTGTGAACTTTTACATTATTAATCTAAATTAATCTTTATCTAGACGTGGTGACTGCCGCCCCCTTGTTTGATATTATATAGAATACATTTCTGATGCTTGAAGGGTTTCATGTTAGACTCTATGAGGACATAACAGTTCATTGCTATGAACATCATGCGACTTGACCAATTTTGACATGTTATTAGCTCATGAGACCGTGATTATTATCGGAACTGAATTACTAATGCCTAATAAGAAATCGAACCACGTCCAAAAAGAAATTATTCTCCTAGTGTCCCGCTACTCCGAGCTGGCTCACAATATCTTTTCCTAGGGCACATAGTATAATGACCCAGGACACAAATATTGTTATATCTTATCATGCAATTAGAATATATTTTATGAGTATAATAAAATTATAAATTACATAAATAGATATATAAAATTTATGAAAATTAAATATATCATTTCTGTACTCCAAATAGTAAATATTGTATATATTTTATACTTACAAATCCGCTCGATGCTTTATCTTTTCTGCTGGTCATTTTTTGATTTATCACTGTTATCCTTGTTGATACATTTCCTTATCCTGGAAAGAAATTTCTCTTTGAAAATATGTGTCTGTTTGTTTTTAAATTATACTCATTTAACACTAAACGTACCATCGACTGGTCATTTGACCCTTTTAAAGCCAATAATGCGTTTATAAAAAATTGTCAGTATGTTTAGTGTTAATTTGAAACAGTTTAATGTGCAAAATTTAGTTTAACAATTTACACTTTTCATAGAACTTAAATAACAAGTCTGTCAGCTGTTTTAAAACAAACAAAAGAAATATATTTAATACAAGCAGTACTGAGAAAATAATTAACTCCAAAAATAAATAGTCTGCACAGCTGAATGTATGTTTACTGTTGTATATTTTATACCCAAGTTTTGACTAAGCGTGCAAAAATTCTACAGTACAATATAAAATGGAAAACATATAATAGACTTCATATTTCTCCTAGTGGCTTTAAAAATATGCAGTTCAGAATTGAAAATAGTATAGTTTCTCAAATAATAATTATAGGAACTATGAAAACAAATTTTAATCATTTCATAATATAATATTATCTTATCAATACATACACTCTGAAAGAGATGATAAAGATCAATGAGCTGAAAGCTTTAAAAGACTAAACTCATGAAGAGTAAACCTATAAAGCATTGAGTGTAGGCTTTCTAAATTTAGAGGAAATCTAACAGGTGATATGTAAAGGAGTTGTTGCTGCACACGGATATATCTTAGAGCTATATTTAAACGTATAGTGCTTCTATGAATGAAGCCTAACAAACTTATGTGATCTTGACCTAATACAGTATCAATCGTAATACACTTAATACGTAATACCTAAAAAATAATTTTAAAACCATATCAAATTATATTATTCCTAATATTTGTATGTACTACTCCATAATGACCATAGTCATACTTGTACAATTTACAATACAATATTCACACAATAAAGTCCATGATCTTCTACAATTATAATTTTTAAGTAGCCTCACCAGTGGCAATAAAAATATGCTTATAAATTAATTATAATACTCACTGTTTAAATTTAAAAACAGGACTCAATCAATTTCATATTCTTTAGCAGGTATTTCATATACATATTAAAAAACGGAGCACATTTAATGACATAATTAACTTGAATTTGAAAGATTGAAAATCAATCATAATTATAAAATAATTTCTAAAAAGTCAGTATTAGATTCAAACATTAGTGATGGCCCGTTCTTCTTTAAAAGGGAAAATTTGAGAAAATTAGAACATAAACCTAACCAAGAAACGAACTTAGCGGATTCTGAAGCTGAAATAAAGGAAATGTGTACGGTGATTAATCATATTTACCTGAATATATTAGGTGTCTTATTCACGACACTCGTTTATACATCCATTTACACAGAACCATACACAAGAAACGTTTTAAAAAATATTCACATCGAGCACAACGTGAAACTTTTTAAAAGAATGAGCCGCTTCAAGATACAAACTGACCGGAAAGCGGTCGAATAATTTGCGATCCACCAGACGGTTGAAATTACCTTTTAACGTAAAAACTTTCATTTGACTCAAAGCAACGCTTACACCAAGGAACACATCACGAAATATAAAGAACCAAACCTTTGAGCTATCAACAGTCCAACATGAAATACTAAGTAAACTGACCACTGAACTTAAAAAATGGTATCGCTTGCAAAATCCCGTCTACAATTGAATTGAAAATACCCGTTACACTCGTTCTATAAAACCCATGTCACCCGATGCGACACGTGAAGGAAGGTAGCTAGGCGTTGGAACACTGCCGCCATCTCGCAGCGCAAAAATAAAGCTTCCTTATCGGTTAATACTTTTCAATGCTTTTTTGATAACAATTTACTATAAGAGCGTATTCTTTTTACGTTTATTATATAGCATTCTGTGTATAATTATTGATAAGAAAACTGTCAATTCTCAAGATGGCATATATAGTTATTACATTAATGTTAAACTGTCCACTCACATTTATTAATGTAATATGCAAATATTACAAAATTATTTTACAGGCATCGACAGTTACGGGTTCTGAGTATAAATTGAATGTTTTGTAATCACGAAATAATTTTATTGTACTTTAATGGAACAAAGTTGTGCGATTTAGTTTAGATTGGAATATATAAAATATTATTGATATAAGGTTGTATTTCGTAATATAAGCACGGTTACGGTTATACATTTTTAATCATTGCTTCAACTGATTTCTGTGTTCAGTGGAAATCTGTAAATGTGGCTGCTTGTAAAGGACGTTTTCCCAACTGGTGCCAACTATATAAAAGAAGAAGAAATCTGTAAATGCGATTCGCTTAAAATTGATAAACGCAACCTTGATTGAATTATGGAATATAGTCATAATATTCTACACGAGAAGAATTTAAAGAAGTTTTTATAGGACAAAATACTTGCTATTTATGATATGCAGATATTAAACAATTAGTCCGTAAAATTTAAAAAATCTACCCTTCTTAAAGGTCCTTTCAACTTAATAATGGTAATACGATCAACCTTCGACATACCATTATATCGAAATTTGGTATATACAATTTTCATTCTTCGTAATTTCAGCGCCAAATTTATAATAGTTATAACTAGTTAGCTTTCAGATCTACTTAATGGACTTTTTAAATACATTTTTAGGTAATATAAAAATAAAAATAGATATCCGTAATATAATGGCAGATCATAGTTACGATTTATGTAGGTGCACTTTATTTAGACTGATTCTTTGAAATTAATAAGTTTATTAAGTCAATCCAACAATGAATTACGTTTTTACTACTATCCAGTATATGGATCCTTAACTGTTAAAACTATTCAAAATCATTATTACCTGATTAATATATTATTTTTATGAAGCACAATTAAAACATGGAATGATTGACACGTCGTATTGCAACGAAGTTTAAAGATACTCTCGACGCTATGGTTTACGAGACGTTTGACTCTGTGTACCAGCTTGGAAGAAACGTATGCAACGCCATCTAGGAACGGAACCGTTATTTATTATTAAAATGGCGGCAGCGTGCATGGTGCGGGTCAGTACAAATTAGTTCCTTGCAGTTCCTTGTGATTGGTTGGCATAGAGTGATCAATCGATCTATCGCATGAGAAAACTATCCTGAAATTTAATGGAGTTGCTGTCTTGTTAACGTGTTTAAACTGTATCTTACGCGATAAAGTAATTAGAAAATCTGTTGTGAAAAAAAGGTTAATTACACCACGAAACTCGCCATGGCCGACTCGTCGTATGAGAAAGGATTAACAGAACTCTCAAAGATGAAGGTAAACTTTAGTTTGAATTACACATGTTCGGCAAATAGTTGATCATACTAACCTTAAATTTGTACATTACCTCAGTTGATGCTCAGTGGCATGATAATTTAAGACAATTGAAAAATGCCGTCTCAATACTTTTTATGCAATTCTGGGAAAGAACATTATTTACTTATATATTATGCAATAAAATATTGAAATTGATGTAAATGATTAACATTGCAATACTTTTCTATAAACTATAATTTTATTTTAACAGTATAAACATATAAATCACTATCATTGGTAGTAATATACGACATAAAAAATGCGTTGCTTTTTATTAATTGAATATTTAATACTCAAGTTTTTGAATTTTAAAACAGTATTTCAAAGTACCAACAAAAAATATACTTTTATAATTAGAAATGAATATATTACAATTGCAAAATATTACAAGTTATAAAAGTAATTTATGAAACTTAGTATTTGAATGGAAATCATAACTTTATCTTCTTATTTATGTGATGCTGAAGTGTGTTTAATTATGTAGATCCATAAACATAACATTGGCTATGAAAAACATTTATGAAAAATATCAATATGTATGAGTTGTTTGTTGAATTTTATTAACATTAAATTTGTATATTGTAGGCTATGTAGGTATATAAAATATGCTACGAGAAACAGTGTAGATTAATTGATAATAGATATCTATAAAAACTTTTTATATAGCTATGATTAGACATTAAGAACTGATGTTAATAATCAAGAAAACTACAATACTGATCTAATTACATTGATAATAAATATCTGCAATTATTACATTTGCTGATAATAATTGATTATATTTTACATCAGTAAAATATCAATGGACGGTAACAGAATGTCAGACTACTTTATATAAAAAAGTAGTAAGTGAATTCTAAGATTAATTCAAATGAATAAGACATAACAATGTATGGCAAAGCTAATATTCATTAGAAAAAATTTTATATTATTATTAAAACGCTTTACTATAGCAGTAACAGAAGATATCTACTGCACAGCTTTGCAAATTTTAAGATTACGAAATTCAATCAAATTTGATATTGATTAATAGTTTTTTATGGATTTTGTGAAAATTTTTAAAGTACCAATTATATATGTACTTCTTCGTTTCATAACATGACTTATGATACCAAGCCAAATATGTAAAGGTTGCAGATTTAAAGGCTGAATTAAAACGTCGTGGTTTATCAACAACAGGAAATAAAACTGAATTGGTAGAAAGACTTCAGTTGGCAATACACGGAGGTAGGAATTTGAATGATAAGATTATCTTAAAAATATGTAGTTGTTGCAATAATATATACATTTTTTTATTCTACTTAACAGATTCTACTTTGTCGTTGGATGAAACTGCAGAAGAAATCTTAGATGAAGATGCTGTGCTTGGGGTAATCATCATATCACTTATTATACAAATGCTAATTTTCCAAAGAATAATTCTATTTTATAATATGAATCAAAAATTTAACATATTTGTTTTATTAACTGAAACAGTCTGCTTAATTTTCATGCAGGATGAAGAAATTGAAGAGCTGTCTAGTAAACCTGACTCGCACGAAATAACAGAAAAACGAAAACTATCAACAGACAGTAATATAGGAAATCCAAAAAAAATTGTTCTAAATCGTAATCCTATTATCGAAGAGATTCAAATTGATCAGAAAAAAGAAAATGAAAATGATTCCAAAAAGTCAGAGAGTGGAGCGTCAGAAAAGAAAGTTATTAAATTATCCCAACTTGGTGTCAAAGAAGTAAGAAACCTTTTTCTTTTATATACTCTATGTTCACTTCAAACATTAGGGAATCACAATTTGTTTATACTGTTACCACTTATTTTTTGCAAATGTGGTATGAATGTCATACTTATAGGTATATTGACAATGATAAAGACATTTCCTCCAACTGTTCAAAATTTTATAATTTTTAAATAGCCAACTACAGACTTGCAGTAAATCATGACTCTTTAAAAAAAATACATTTACAAAGCGTTTATAAAATATTTTTTTTAACAGCGATTGGAAATGCGAGCAAAGAAATTTGGCATGCCCCTCTCAGAATCTGCAAAAAAGGAAGCCCGGTCAGCTAGATTTAATACCAACAATCAGAATAATAAATCAGCTGCTTCTGTCAATACACCTGTGGTAAGATTACTTTCACGCTTATTAATATATTGACAAGAATGTAATTAATTATTATCTATATTCTCCTTTGTAAATGCAATTATATCCAAAAAATTTATTTTTCTTAGATTTATATTTTCTCATATTCATTCTGAAACGTATAGTAAAATGATCAGAATCAGTTATAATCAATACATTTGAACTTTACAGCATACAACATACGATGTACTGAAAAAGCGAGCAGAAAGATTTGGTGCTTCAGTTTCAACATTAATGGACAAGGTGAGATTTTCCATATTGTTATAATAAGCGATAACATTGTTACTTTTAATAATAATGTAAATAATTTTACACCTTTAGATATTTATCATTTATTTCGTTTGATATTTAGGCGGAACTGGAAGCAAGAATAGAAAAGAGGAAAGCAAGATTTGGTGAAGTAAAGCCTGTCGAGAAAGTATTCCAGAACAAAATCAAAATAGTGAAATGATATTCAGTTTTATATACCAAAACAGTGCTTTAGGTTAAGATTAGTGTTTTAAGATCTTCTGCATTGAATAAACTATAATCTCCGTCGAACAGAATCGCCATAATTGTTAAAAACAAATTCATTTTAATTCCTACTTAAAAATGTGTTGTCTTAAAATCGTAAGAATGCACTACTGCATTAAATCGTTTTGATTCATTAAATCATTATTCATTATTATAATAAAAGTTTTAATGTCACTTTCTTTTTTACGCATCACTTATTATTAACGTTACATATAATGCCAAAACAAGGTATCATGAACATTACTCTACTTTATAATTTTATGAACGAAATGAAAACGAATAATATCATTTGTATTTTACACTTGTTCTTAAATAATATATTAATTATAAAACGAAATTTACACATGACGAATATCGCAAATAATCTATTCTTGACTATACAATTCAATAGAAGTGAAAAATAAAAATGACTAAATTGATAGAGTACTTTTTATTATAGATCCCCGGTCGCTAATAACGAATAGATACTACCTCTTAATGGAGCAGTTTTTTATCAATTACCAAATTAAGAACAGATGCAAAAGAATTGAAGTTACATTTCTTTAATTGTCCTATGTGTATTGGATTGAAACGTTCTGTAAATAAAAACGCTACGTGCAGAGAGGCAAGAAATAATTAAGCTTTGGAAATAAGAAGCGAGAAACGACTAAGATCGATTGTCGAATGCTGCATCCAAGGTATTTATTACATAATACATGTATAAAATGTCAAATGTTCAAAGTTAAACTGGAGATTAACTATGATATTTTATTGACCACATAATAATAGGGAATGTAATAATGACATTCCTATTGAAAATTCATACGATAAATATAGAAAAATTAATTTGATTATTGTCTTATTTTGGGGTGCACATTTATCATGTGTAGATGTGCATCCTAAAATCAGTCAGTCAACCATGCTGCATACGTAGCGTTATGTGATCTGACAGATAATTAAAATATCTGAAATTGTCATTATTTGATTTATGCTTCTACGGACTTAAAATTATAGTAAACAAACACTTGACGGTTCAAAATTATCTGGTAAGTTGTAAAACTATATTACACGAACACTGCATACATGTTGATAGGTAGTAGCTGTTATTCAGAATTCGACTGTGCTTAATTCGGACAATAAAACTCGATGGATATTGATAAAATATTAATTAGCTGTATTTATTTGTGACCGTGTACGTTTAACGCTTTCTTTCAGTAAGAACTGTATTGATATTTTTTTTCTATTAACAGTGATCATACGTATGTTAGTCAACTATCGCAGCGTTGGATTTTATTCATTTGTTAAATAAACCAATGAAGAAACATGACTATTGCATTATTTTTGTGCTTATGATGAAACATGGAATACACATTTAACAATAATAGTGAAACGCTAAGGGGCATTCAGTCGATATTCGTTCGTCATTTATAAGTCATGTTTACGAATGAGGTAAAATCATTCGCTTGCTAATACGAATCCATTGATGTTATATGATACTGTATTAACACTTAATAAAAATCAAATATGAAAAAAAAAACAATATCACATTTGCATTCATCACTATTTAACGTAACATATAGTATTTCAAAATAATGTATTCAAAATATCGTCGACCTTAAGAACAACAAGTGTACAAGTTTGATTTGTCACGGTTCTACTAAGATCATCGAAACTCTTATTTTTAGCGTAAATGTGAACGCTGAATGCAGGACAAAAGGAAATTTCTGTAGAAAATAGAATTTTTCTTTTTTCGTAACTGCATCATGGTTCCCACAGTGCAGTTTTGCAGTCATAAATCAAAAGAAAACAGATGGTAATCGAAGACAAAAGTAGAATATCTAAAAACAAAGCATATCAATATTCTGTTCTATGCAACTGTGTTTACGATATATTATCTAATCTTTCAGGTTTCAATGTCACAAAACGATTCTCTCAAGGAAATCAATAAAATTATTATCGTTTCAAGTGTAAACGTAAAAAACAATAAATACAGTTTAATACATGCTGTAGTTTAACAATGGATGAATCTTAGTGCCATTTCAATATACGACCATATGACGTCGCAAGCAATGAAATAATTTCGCACATTGAAACTAGAAAAACAGTGACATATATAGTACTTAAATTGTTGACATCTTGGAATATAGTAACATTGAAATAACTGACAAGCACATAAATTTGATAAAGACAGAAAATCATGACTTGATTCACGCTTGTCAAATAATTTCACGTTTGCGTTTATTGATTAACGTTAAGCAGCACTTATTCCTATTAAGTTTACTTTCTTTTTAAATCTTGAGTCTCCGGCAATTGCGAGAGATGCTCGTCAATGAAATTTCTTATTAAAATCGTCAAATGGAGATTCAAAATAACCGCATTTTCTTTTTTTTTACTCACAGCTTTCGAAAAAATCACTAAATCGAGAATGCCTTAACTGTCAGTTTCATACCACAAATATAACTTCTCGAACTTTATTTATATTATAAATATAAAGCGGCAGAGGTTTGATCTCTCCTGCCAACATGGAACAACTCGTTATATCGATTACAACAGATAATGTAGGTACACGATCCCTGATGGGTTTAATCGAAGAATACATTAGATTTATGGCGAATTTTCGAATATTTTCCTTTGTCGAGTTTCCATGGTGAATTCTTTTAGGCCTACGGTAAGTGCGTGTGAAAGAGCGACGCTGTCACTTTCTTGCGTCTCTAATTTAAATCAAGAACGAAGCCGTTCGCGAACGTAATTTATTTTGGCCTAAGTCCACCGATTGCGGTGGACAGAGTAAAATTTGTTGCTGTCGGAAGGCTGGTAGGACTTAAAAGCGGTGCTGGAGTATCACCTACTCCAGTACTACTCACGGCACTGCTTTCACTCTTGTAACGGATGTTAGTATACTCCCGGCCCAGTTGTAAAGATTTCTGTAATGCAAAATGACATTGTAATAGTTAGTATAGCAATTTCTCCTAGTAAATAAATAATCATCAAGTATTTACACTACCTGCTCAGCTTGCATACGCTGAGACACAGTCTCGATGTAGTGCAGAACAGCAAGGTACACGAACTTGTACTGAGCTTCAGTCTGTACCATTCCGGACCGTTGAGAACGTACCCTTTGAATCGTTCGCTGAATATCGATTTCGCAGTCGAGTCCTAGCGTAAACAAATAAATAACAATTAGTATTCCTTAAGTTTACACTGAGTATTGTCATTGGCTGCTCATTATGAGATATTGCTGTATGTTCTGAGCTCTAATTACCATGTCGTTTAATTTGATCTAGGATCATATCAATGACAACAAAGGTACCAGTGCGCCCAATGCCAGCGCTGCAGTGTACAAGAATCGGTCCTACTAATGGAGGTTTTGGTCCATTGGGAGAACTTTGATTACTCATTGCAGCAGCTATCGATTCCTGCCTTGCATTCACGTCATGAAGAAAATTTAAAACGCATCCGGGGTCCGACGGTACTCCGTGATCCGGCCATGCCTATTAGTTATTTTTCATTAATAAAATTGTGCGTTATATTTTGATAGAATTAATTAAATCTAGTGAACATTAATGAAACAATAAGAATCTAAAAAGTAACACTTAAATATGAGAAATATTTTATGGATAAACTTTTGTAAGCATAAACTTCAGATAAAGAAATGCATCATGAGAGTATAAGGAATACAACTATGATTAGACATGTATCTAATATGCAAGAGTACTTGAAAATGATAATGGAAAATCCTTCTAGGCTCAGGAAAGTTTGGCTTTGTTCCTTGTAACAGGAATTTACGTAGAGTATAATCCGCTGTCGAGGTACGCCCTAATGCATGTACTTTCCATTCTCCGTATTCACTAATTTCCCCTTCTTCTGGCCAATACCGAGCACATTTATTCTAAAAAATAAATACCACGATTTTTAAAATCATTCGATTATTGATTAGATGAGTGGTTCGCACACAAACCTTTCCTCTTTCCATTTCTTTGGTGGTCATAACGATCACTCGAGTATTCTCTTGGTACACCATATGCCAAAAATCTTGTATAGTGTTAGGGAGACATCCTTGGGTGGCAATATAACACTTATTAAATGGTCCCGTGTCTCCGGCACCACTAATTATAGAACCCGATCCATCATCCTCTTTGTTCTAAATTGTCATTGTTAATCAACTTTTATTACCCCACACATTAAACTGCATGTATCAGATATATTTCATACTATTCTACAATGAGAGTATCATTGGTATTATAATTGTAATTTACGTTACTCACTCTGATGTAATTAGCATTAATATAATCAGCTCCTGGAACGTTGGGATCTACATCTAATAGTCGTACTCTGGTATGGTCAACTGAAAATACGATCATTAATATTATCCGCAAAATGAATAATATTTGTAAATTAGACTCAGTATAACATTTACATAAAGTAAATCTATATAATCTAATTAATGTAATTCTAAGTATACCGACAATGTCGACATATTACTTACAAGGTAAAATATTTTTGTATCGGTTCTTCGCCCGATTTTCCGGTCTTAGACCTTCTTTTCGTGAAAACAAATGTCGGCACTCGAGTTGTTGTAAAGATTCAAATTCTTCCCAAAACCCAGCCTTCCCTTTTCCACGGCCAGCGCCAACACTGTCATTGCCTGTAGCTCCATTCCAACACAACCAACCATTTGAACAACCATTTTCCTTATGAAGTTGTCTCACTCTACTTTCAATGCCACTGGCATTTATACGGGTCGCATTAAACGGTTGCCTAAGTGTTAACATAATTTTAATTTGTTACAATAAATTTTGTACCGCTCTGGAATATTTCCAGCGAAATTATAAAGTATACAATATGCTTCAATTTAATTTTATACAATGAAAATACAATGTTTCAATAGAACTCAATTTTTACTGTTAAACAATATTTGATACTTGAATCATGATACAATGAAATACTATTTTTATACAGCATTCATGTAGCAAAATCAAGATAGATCTAACAAAATTAAATACAGAAGGGAATCATAATAAATAATGTGTTAGACACTCACCGTAAATGAACGACACTCCCACTCGTTTCTACCATAGGATTACGTTTATAATGCTCTATAAGGTCACTCAGACTGTCGAACTTTTCACCGCCTCCAACATCATACTTATTATCCTGAAACAGAACAAAAAAAAAGTAATACATGATCGATAATAATTAAGCTACGCTTATAATTATGTATTGCTGTGTTTGTCAAATAATAGAAACTGTAATTAACCTGTGATCGTATCATGACGTGAGTTACACGATCGTCAGTGCGTACGGACAACACGAAATCACCAGGTTTACTTTGGGATTCACGAACGAGAAATGAGCCGTTCTTGCCTCGCTCTAACATCAGTCGTTCTGCTTCCTTGGCTGACAAATGGCCATGGAACCACCTTCGTGAAATTGTACGACATATGACATTTGTATGAAAATTAGAAAATTCATAATAACAAAAAGAAAAGTAGAGTCTCGTAAAATATGATAATAATTTTACACAGCATTAATGTAGTCCATAACTGTTTCACTTTTACACATTCAATATGTCTACCTTTCAGTTGTTGGATCTGCACAATTCAGAGGATACTTTAGTTCAATCACTTCACCATTCTTCTCACGCAATTGTCCACCATTTTCCATATAGAACTGAACAAGTTCTGATAATGTAGCAAACTTTTCACCACCATATAGATCATAAAAGTCTCCTGTATTTTGAATCTTAATGTGGGTCACTTCTCCATTCCGCCTGGAAGTTGTATCATTGTTATTAAATTTGAAATTACATTTGCTAATAGAAATGAAAAATAATACATAAAACAAATAAAATCTAATGTAATGACAAATAATTTTAAATTAAAAAGACATGCAGTTGCTTACCTCACTGACAATGTAAAATCACCAGGATTGGAGGAGCTAGGGCGTGCCAGGAAGGAACTATCATATCCACGTTCCATTAATAATCGCTCGGCTTCTAAACCTGATATGTTGGGGTGGAACCATCTGTAAATATAAATAATATATGCTGAATTAATATTACAATAAATTAAATTGCATAACAAAAAATGAGTTTGCTATATAATATATATCATATCATAAATATATATGAAGATTCAAAAAGTACTATAATATCCTTCTTTGCACAGAAACTGAGGCAACAGCTTACTTATAATACTTATTTTTGGAATGGAATCAACAATATAATAACTTTCTAAATGAATAGCTAACAAATATAATTTCTACTCAACATACCATCTAAAGATTTACATAATTCTAACAATATGACAAAATTCTTTATACCATAATCAAATCATATCTCATTATTGAATAAAAGTCAATACCAAGACAATCCAAAATATTTACATAATTCATTGTGCCATCCTAAGATAATTCTTTCTGATATACTTTGTCTAGCAAAATTCCTGTTTTTGTGACAAAGTAGCATAGCATAGCATCGATAAAATATTCTTGTAATGTATGAAATTTGCCATAGTTAATTGCCAAGTGATAATAGTATATACTACTTAATTACTACCAAAATAAAATTGAAATTATTTAAAAGTACCAGTTAACAAGTAGACTATAATGACTACACTCTTGAATTATTCACATTCGTCCAAATGTTATACACTTTATTAGATACGATACTTAATAATTCTATCCTTTATATATATATCAATTTAAACAATATGACAGTTGGATTGCAGTTGTTAAAAACATGACTTAATGTGTGGTTGGATCATTTAATGGCTACAGTGGTTAGAAAAGTAAAGATATGCTGCACATCAAGAACAGCATATCCATTTTCAGTTTTACATATCCTAGTCAGTATTTCTCAGTACAAATAATATGTACATGAAAAAAGCTCTAACAGGAAAATCTTTATGGTTCGTTAGGTTACATTTTTCTTTTCATTTCAATTAGAAATGACAGTGAGTCGTACCATCAGATTAAATACTTAGAACTTACGTTCATATTTCCTCGAACTGCACTCTGACATTGACAAGAAGTAGGACTATTCTCCGAATGTCCGTGAATTATAATAATTATATTTTTTTTATATAAGTAGAAAACGCGTCTCACCTGCGAGATGCCATGTCGTGATTACAATTACAACCACCTGGCAGTCAACAGATCATGTCTCATCGAAGATTCGAAACTGAGCTCACAGTGTCAGTAAATTGTCAGCCGAGGCTTCACTAGCCACTGACACCGACCTGACATTTTCACTTTTAACGAAAACAAAAAGTCAAAGGCTCTACAAATGGATACTACCGTTGTTCTCCGGAACTAAGAAACGACTGCAAATGTGTCCTAAGCAGTCCCAAGTATGTCACAGGCTGCACAGGCTACGTTTCCACTGGAATCGAGCTGAGATAAAATATGTGTTGTATATCTATAGAGTATGGATACTATACTATATGTACTATAGATATACAAACCATGTATTTCAACTTTCGTTCGACTCCGGTGAAAACGTAGCCACAGATTGTGTTTCGATAGCATGCAATCCGCATATCGCTATCTAGGGATCCTAGAAAGCCAAAGAGTCCCTAGGGAACTACTTTAGGTCCGTTCTCGTGAAGTACCTACATTTTCTGCACTTTTCAAAAAGTGCAGAAAGTGTAAGTAACAAGAACAAACATATTCTGTATTTCATGCATACCGTGAAATTAATTAACTGCCGTTCTACATGACTTACATGACATTCGTAAACTATCAATCGATATAAATGTACGTAGTTTTTAATTTTAATATAGTATGAAACATTTGGCATATTAATCACCTTCTGTACAATCATTGTTATCACTGAAACATATCTTATCGAGTACTACTTGGCAGGCTGTGCCAAAAATCTTTCAAATATACTCTTAACTAGTAAGAAAATCTAATATTTAGCGCCTTTAGTTACATCGAAAAAGGTTTAGCCCGGGATTTCACTATTTTTTTGAAACTTAGTCCAACATATTTGATAAATCCCGATCTTCTTTATTATGAATTACAATTGTGCTGTCGCTATCGTTATTTTAAAAATTGCAAAATTATACTAAACCCGATGATATTACTAGAGATGAGTAGAGAGATTGCCAGTGGGCCGATTTTCTTGAAATTAATTTTATTTGGGCATCGACGCGCCACCTGAGCGAAGGGCCGTTGAAACATACTCACGTTTTTTGATTGGTTCTTTATTTATAAATAGATAACTACGCGTGCTATTCGTAACAGTTGATCATCTCCTTACTCACTCTGTGTATGGATGTACATACAGTATACTGGATATCATAGCATTTCTTGTGAGTTAACCTACAGTGTTAACCTCAAAAGGAGTACAAACTGATACAAACAAACGCTGCCTCTGAAGAAAAATTTAAGTAAAATATGAGGAAAGCAGCAAAATCCAGAATACTAGATACCCTGCACAAAGGATTTGTTATAACCTGCATGGCTGTCACGTTGGGTGGAACTGTTTTAATCGGATACTCATATTTTAATTACGTTATGTACGTCCGGCCGGAATACCAGAGACAAAAATTGTTGGCCGAGGAAGAACTACTAAAAGAAGGAAAATCTACAGGAGTTTCTATGAATGTACTTGCATCATAATATATAACACTTCTGTAAATAGCTCATGTATGGAGAAACTGATATCTTCTGCCTGTAACTCCAACCGTCATTGTACAATGAATTTGCAACAATTATGACTGTTTCATTAAAACTGTTTTTAGTTCTCTATCTTGTCTTACATTAATATACCTGTATCTGATATAAAGCTCTTTTTTTTATTGTAAGAATATGATAACAGATATATGCAAACATTCAGATAACATTTAAATATAAATAATTTATTCAATATATATAATGAAAATCATTTCCTATTATTCTTCCTTACGATGAAAAAATTTTCAAGTACTGATGTTATAAAAATGAAAGAATTACAACATCAGAGGTGTATAAATCTCTCATATAAAACAAATATAATTTAGTCAATTTTTTATTATATTAAGAAACATTAATCTTGATTTGCATTACAGTTGTATTAACCATTTATTATAAATTGTAATGAATATATAAACGATGTATTTATAAATGAATGTGATTACGAATATGCATTTGGGACAGTGTAAACCCTGAGCACTAGAAATCTTTCTGAGGAAAAAATATACAATGTTTGACTCAGTATCATCGAGATCTCCACATTATGTACAATACCTTAAAGGTAGAATGTACAGTCTTGAATAAAAATTTCGAATAACTGTACAGCACACAACATCACTATACATGTAATACATAGTAAAAACAAATGGAAATACTATTGCATTTATCCATGTTGCGTGTATAAAATAATATATTTTCTTAATATAACATTACAGATAATGTTATTTTAATTACAATGATTATCTATGGACAAGATTTGTTTGCAAAGTTGTATGCAAACGTTAAATATATGTTCTCAATCGAGCATCTACCGTTTCCTTCTTCTGATTTTAAGCAGGCTCACCATTCTACCTTGCAGGTACTGGATTGGTAGAGAAAATAGATATCCAGATTTATCAAGTTAGGGTAAATACCCAATAGCAAGTGTTCCAAAACGAAAAGCAGTAATAGTATCACATTTTTATCATAATGATAACTTCCAGCTTTATCGTAAATTTCATATTTTTCATTAAATTCTGTTAGCAAAAGAAGCGACATTTGCTCAGCGAAAGTACGTATAAATATAGTTTTATGACTCTTGCAATGCCATTCAATGCATACTTATAATACTGTGGACTGATTTAAATAATGAAACTGAAAATAGTACGTCTTTAATTTTGTGGAAATTATTGCATATGAATTTTGTACATTGATAAACATACAAATGTCATTCATGTAGTTCACACTCTAATTCTTACGTTAGCACGAAGAAAGAAGAAGGAAAAATTGTAACGAACGGTGTTCGCTGTTACAAATTAATATTATAAAATTTGGTATTCTAAATAAACATCTTAGTCCGTATTCAGAACTCACTTTTAGTGCTAATAGCGCGCTTTTAAATTTTTGTTAGTGACTTTTAACTACAACCGACTGTTCGTGACTTTAAGAGCGAGTTGTGAATACGGGCTCTTATATTTAATATTTACATTTCCTTAAGTATATCATATACTAGGCTTATACGAATTTATAAACGAACCCAGCACTTTCGAACCGTTATGCTATAAGTGTCAACTAAAGTACATTCTTCATATAATTATTGTAAGTAGAACACAAATCGTAGCGAAACAATTAATGCTGCAAAAAACATACAACATGAAGCATGTATGATTTATTTTCAATAAAATCGTAAACGGTTCTAGGTCGATCACCATGAAAATGAATTTTTTATTTTGCACGCCATTTTTTATCTTATTCTTTGTGTCGCAACGATTTGGGCCCTGCTTAAATATTATATTCCATTATAAAAAAAAATATACAAATGCATTTTTTGCCGCCTCGAACATATAACGGTGATGTATTGTGTCTTTACATAGTTTATCAAAATTCTTTTCAACCTTATTTACATCAATTTCCATATTAGATCAAAGATCGGCTGTCTTACAGTCACTAAAACTTTCCAGCCGATCGTGAACTGCTGGATATGTACCATCGTAAATTCACTAAATACAAAGGCGAATATTCTACACAAATCTACGTATTGAGAGTTAACGCTTGTAACAACATATACCTTTGAAACAACAGTCAGTATTTTATATTGGACGTATATTCTGTTAATTTGTTGTTGCACGTTGTCTTGATTTTTCTTAGAATTTGGATATCTATATAACCAATGCTTCTAAGTTATATGAAAATATTATAATTGATATAAATATCATTATCTTTAAACGTTCCTCCTTCCTTCCTTTCCTTATGGCTGACTCTTCCAATGAGGAAATGTGCCAGTAACTAGTTCTAAAGTCAGGTTGGAAAGATTATGCTGGACTCTAGATGTATCTTTAAACGTTAAAAACAATTGTTCACTAACTGCAGTGAGAATTCAATATAGCTGATAAGCCATTAAAAGAATTATTCAAAATCGAAAGTAATGACTAAAAAAAAATCTGATATGTAATAGAAATTACAATAGTGCCACTGTTTCAGAAAATGAAATCATATAAAAGAAATGTGTAGAACTATACTTCTTGAGCCGATATAAATGTGAATTTACGAGATACTGCATTACGACGAGTTTCTTGCACAGACCCTGTAGCCCCGAGGCTATGATGTGTTTTTACTTTAAGATACGAATATCTTAAATGAATAAAAATGAATTAAAGAATGAAAGGGTTCACGAATTGTTATTAGTCGGTGGGGCGGAATTAGACATAGAGTCTAGCCGCATCGAGTCGATCCTGGCTACGATCTTCAGTGCTGGTCCTAATTTGATGCTCATTGCCGACATTAAGTGATCTTCTTTAAGTAACATTAGAGCCTGTCCATCGATTTCTTGTATCGCAAAGTCATCCGCATAATCCGCACAACCCGGTAAGCCACGTATAAACTCGCACACTTCGTTCACCTATTTTTCCCATTAAAATTATTAATATTATGTTTACGCACCCACCATTATTACTATAGCAACGATCTATAAGGATTTGTAAAACATTATAACTTACCGTCCACTTTACAGGATTCACCCGTGGGGTTAATTCGTCTATGGTCGGAGTAGCTGTTATAGCAGAAAGTAACTTTTCGTCACCATTTTTCTTTGCCATATCATTGGCATTGTTGTGTTTTGTATCTGTATCCATTTCCGTCCATTCCTTTTCATTTGTATCTCTATCTCTGTTTTCTTTTCTTTTACTGCAGAACAATTGATGATATTATTATAGTTACTCAAAAGTTTCTAATAATGACAAAATTTAAACATTGATGGACTGACCTCTTCGCACAAATGGCTGAACAGAACCTCTTCTCCTTCTTGACCTTTCCATTTTGCTCCTCAATATGAGTGCCACATGATTCACATTTGCCAGTTTGTCCCTCGAATCCATCAGTATCAGTGGAATAATTAGGAGCATGTTTCTTTCCTAAAATAGTAATGAATAAAAACAATAAGTCACCTCAAATGATACTTTAGAATTCGGTAAGAAAGAAATAGAATTGGCGATTGTGTACTTTTCTTACTAGGAGGTTCTTCCTGTATATCCTTATCCGAGGATGATAAACCATTCCGATTCGTTGAGTTGCTTGTATCGTGTCCAATTTGGTTAACAGAGCCAGTCAAAGATGATCGGTTAACTGCAAATGGTTCCGATGCTGTAAGTCAGAATAGAGGACCAATTAGTTGCCTCAATTTAATAGTAGGAAACGAAATCTCAGTATTAAAGAATCTGAAATGAAACTTGTCCCTAAACTGCAACTCTAAACGATACCTCAATGCCTACAAAATTAGTTCTGAACTTTTCATATGACCTTGCGAAATTTCGAATAAGTTAGACTCCATCGTATTTAATTACTGTTGCAATATACTTATATACTTCTTGAAAATAAGAATGTGTATTCACCTTCTTGTATGACAAACCCTTCGATCACGTGCGTTAAAACCTGAGGTTTCACCATAGCTTTTGGAGGTGCTTGTTTACTGTTTGCCGTAGGTGGTACAGACACAGAAATTGTAGCTGGTTCATCGCCAATAACACCATTAGTAATCGAATTAACAGCATTGGCAAGTCCAGCTAAAGGGTTGCCACAAGATTTTTCCTCTGCCTTTGAAACTGCGTTACCATTATCTTCTTTAATACCGCTTTTACATTGGTCCCCTTCTAAAGAAGGGAATATTTTATCAAATACTTTATAACAACAAATCACTTACTATAATGTGTGCGAGAATCGCTAATAATTGCTTTTGCGTAAATATATTAAATTAAGTACGAACCTGACGTCTCCATGTTCGTCATTGGTACTTCTTCTATCGTTGCAGATGTGATTTCTTCCTTCTTCACGGCGCATTTCGAAGGATCGTCATTATTAACGGACGGATTTTGAACGGGCGGTAGCATTGGCGGACAATCATTTTGATGATTACGTTCAGGAGATGATATCATCATAGGTGAATTGGTATTATCATGTTGCTGTTGATCCGTCGATTGACTAACCATTGACATCGTTTGTACCTGTGGAGCTCCACTGACTATTTGATTGCCTATTATCGTTGGATTGATTGTCTGTAATAAATGCACAAACCATATTAAACACATGAAAATAATGTGCAAATAGCAACTTTTGAGTTATGTGTACTACATACCGGTAACTGAAGCTGCTGAACCGTTGACATGGGAGATTGTTGCACTTGATTCATTTGTAATGTGGTAGCAACTCCAACTCCAACACCACCCATAGAAACAACAGGCATTATCGGTCTGTCGCCTCCAAGAACCACTCCTGGTTGTTGTTGTTGCAGTGTCATACCTACCACAATATAAATTCATGTTAAAAATATATGTATATCCAGGATACAAGTCTTAATAAAATTAATTCAATAACTTTAATGACTGACACTCAAAAAATTGTAGAACCTTCTGTTTTTGCAATAAAAGGTCGCATCTAGCGTGTAGTATTTCCAATTTTCGTAATGATAGTAAATTTCGAATGCCTTGATAATGAACAGCCTTGTTAATATTTATATTTATTTTCTTACCCATTATTGGTTTAGACTGTAGTTGTTGCTGAGATGCTTGGGCTTGTTGTTGTTGATATTGCTGCTGTAATTGTTGCTGTTGTTGCATATGTTGCATTTGTTGAATAAACACCTGCTGATGTTGCTGCTGCAGTGCTTGTTGGTTTTGTTGCTGTTGTTGCTGCTGCTGCTGCTGCTGCTGCTGTTGTTGATGTTGTTGCTGCTGCTGCTGCTGCTGCTGTTGTTGCTGCTGCTGCAACTGCTGCTGCTGCTGCTGGGGTGATTGCATTAAAATTTTTTGTTGAGTAAAATTTTGTTTATCGCCAGTCGACATAGGTGAGCCTGGAGGTTGTGCGGCTGAGACAACAGGGGCGTTTGTAGTGATCAGTACTTTGTTGTTACCAACATTGTTGCTCATAGAAGACTGCTGCTGCATTATCATAGTTGCATGATGGACATTTGATTTCGTTTGATTAGCAGCGTCAGCTTTTGCCGTAGCTGAGGCAGCATTAGGACCAGGGCTTGTGCGAACCATTGGTTTACCCCGACCCTTACCTCCACCACCGCCACTTTTCCCACTCTAGGCAAAACAAAATAATTACGTATTATATTAGCCGTTTCTAATATAAATTACTAATACTATTTGCACTCTAATAATGTAGAACTGAATAATGGCATCATAAATCAACAAAACTAATGAATTTACGTTAACATCAAGTAGTAGTGACCTGTGCATGTACCGTTGCTTGTACTCCGTGAACTGTCTGTGTTGAAACAGAACTTGCTGGTCTGATATTAGGTCCCTGGACTCCTTGCAACGAGGATGGAAGAATGCTGAGGGGCCGTTGTCCACCTGCACTCTGCTTACCCTGCTGTTGCTGCTGTTGCTGTATATCCATTACCCTTGGTTTTCCACTAGCTGCAGCTATTTGCTGGACCCCTTGTATTTGTTGTTGAGTAGCTAGCGCTGCAAAACGGTATGATTGCAGGCGAACATGACCTACTTTATTTTTTGAAAAACCACTATACGCAACGATATTCAATTCTACTAGATGTTTACCGTTATGTGTTTGTATCGGCTGTGGACTTTGTATGAACATGTCAGACTGCGTGGGTCCCCTAATGAAAATTTGATTGGGTGCAGTCAGGAGAGTTGGTGGTTGCAGACCCGTCCAAGCGACCTGTGGTGCAAATTGCCAAGGAGCGAACTGCATGGCTCCACCTCTACCACCAGATGGTGTGCCAGCTGTACATGTTGTGTACTATATAACATAATAAAAGATAAACATGTTAAATTATATGAAAATACGAACTTTTCATGTGGCAAAGTAATTGCTCATCTTTCAGAAAATAATTGTAGAATGGACTTTGTTGTTATCATTTTGTATGTATTTTAATTTTAAATTACTTTTTGAACTTGATCCTGTTTGTTAGCTGATTGTTGCTGCTGCTGTTGAATCGAAGGTGGAGGTTGAGGTGAACCTAACACTCCAAGTTGCCCAAAAACTAAAGTTTGCCCTCCTCCAGGATTTGCGGAAGTAGGTACAGGTAAATAACCAGCAGGGAAACCTTGTACTTTGGCTCCACCACCTGCAGGATGTCCTCCACCTTGACCAGGATTCGATGCCGTCGTTAACATATGAGGTGTCAGTTGCGCTGCTGATTGAAAAGGCTTGCCAGCAGTTATTACCTGCAAGTAATGTATTTAATTAGTAAATTGTAACATTGTTATGTCGCTAGATTTCGTGAAGTTTCAAAAATTAACATTATTTACATTATTACCTGTATAGAGGATGGATTAATTCCTGCTGGATGTAGGGCAAGATTTCCAGGCATCAATAAAGGCGTCCCTTGCGTATTATACAGCTGTTGAAGATGGTAGGCCTGACTTTGAATAGGTTGCTGTATGACTTGAACAGCCTGAGGATGAGCTGCCATTGTAGTTATTGTTGTTGCACCTTGCTGCCCAGATAATGTCATTGATACACCACCAACTCCTTGTTGCTGTTGTTGATGGTGCATTGAAACTGCTACAGCATTCTGCAACTATTACATAAATGAGATTATCAATAAAAATACACTTTTTGAGTCATATTATTAACGCGACGGTTCAATACTAAATAGCATCATGATCAATAGTTAATTAGGCCATTCATTCAAGACATTAAATAATTTGTACCTGTTGCTGTGACATGCTAGCTGCTACTTGTGGTTGGACTTGGACTTGTGTTGGAACAACACTGTGCGGACCACCTCCAGGCTGTTGTTGCTGCTGCTGCTGCTGTTGTTGCTGTTGTTGTTGCTGCACTTGTTGCTGAACCTGCTGCTGTACTTGTTGTACTTGCTGCTGAAGCTGTTGTTGTTGGACTTGCTGTTGAGGTTGAACTTGTTGCTGTACTTGCTGCTGCTGAACTTGCTGCTGTTGTTGTTGGGCGTGCTGCTGTTGCTGAACGTTTTGCTGTTGCATATCATGAGTAGTAATCATCATTTGCTGTTGCTGAGGCTGTTGCTGCTGCTGTTGTTGTTGCTGCTGCTGCTGCTGCTGCTGCTGCTGTTGCTGAGACTGCTCGGATTGTGACATTTCAATTTGCTTGACATCCGTCATCTTCCTTGCCATGCCACTTTGCCTCTTCGATCGAGCTACAGTCTTTCTATTGTATTGCTGTATTGACATTCCTATAACAAAACAAAAGTTATCAGATTAGATGTTTCATTTTAATCAAGGATACTGTATTTAAAAGAACTAAAGTGATAAGTGCAAATAAATGTGTTACTATAAATTTATTATTATAATATCAAATTATATCTATTAATCTAGTTCTAGTGAATCAAAGTGTAATTGTTTTAAATAATCCTATAGAGCCTACATAAAGTACTGTCACTCAGAAAATTAAACAACAAATGGGATTTTGCAAATAACATTAGGTAATCGAAAGTAAAAAGCATTGTGCTATTATTATTAATTCATATTGAAATGCATACAAATATTTTTATTATTTTTACTGTTGATAATTTATTAAATTAAACTATAATAAACTACTATTCTATATAAAGTATAGCACCTGTAAAAATATGTAAAGAGTATTTTGATGTGCAGCATGCCTCTTATCGAAGTATAAGCAATATAAAGGCCTTCCTAGAAATCAATAAAATAGAATTTTCATGAAACGTTCATATATTGTAGTCATTTCATTACCAAACTAAAAATTTTAGTCTGCACATGCATACATAGGTATACATATAAACATATTTCAAACAAAACTTTGGAGTTTATTTAATAATTGTCTCTAAAACATCTCCTAACCATTTTATCCTGTGTAGGGTACGACTTTGTTGTTATTCTGTTACATATATACTTGACATGGTCAGAAAATTGTTGTAAACTTCTGTTACATAATTCTGTTTTCCGAAGATAACCTTTTTTACGTCGCATGTATTGGGGGGTTATATCTCTACTATCTGACATGCGTACATATATTCACCAAAAGTAATTTCAGATAGAAATCAACGTTGTGTAGTGTTACAAAAGTCTTTGGGTTTTCTATACGACAAATCCAATCATCAAACCTTTTTGACGATTGCTAAATATCATACTTTCAAAGTAAAAAGTGAGTAACAAAAGATTCTATTTTATTACTAGTCTACAAGTTAGAATATAGTTCGCTTGTTGTGTAAATTACATTGCAATATCATTTCGAACAAAGTTGAGACGATGTTTATTTGTTTATAATGCATGAAGGTATATTTGTTTTGTATATATATGTTAAAAAAAGTTGGCGTAGTTTTCTGAGGTTAAGACATTATTCATCGTTTTGTTGTTTAGGCCATAAAAATTATAGTATATAACCCAATATGATGGAATAGGAAATTCACGAGTCTGGACCCATTGATTGAATAAATTATTGGAAATATTCAATACAATTTCAAAGTATAGTTTTTTATCAAAGGGATTGATTATTTTGACTGGCCAGTTGCTAAGTTGGTTTCATTCGAAGTACATCTCAAAAAGTGTATACTATTTGGCTGGTATCGTGAGGTTCATGGGAGGACCCTACCAAACAGCATTTGGGTCTACCCTGTAGGTTCCCATTGCAAAAGCCCTAAAGAAATCAATAATCGCGTGGATCGTCCCTGAAACGAGAAGTCTGGAAAAGCTCGTAGGTTCGTTGGTTCAGCAAGCATCGTACACGAAGTACTGAGAAGTTAGAGCGTCGTTAGCCATTGAAATTCTGACGTGAAGCTTATGAAATATACAAATTAATGTAGATCGTGAACCCGCAGGCACAGACGTGGCTCGGTAACAGTGGTGCTCAAGTCTTGTCCTCATTGACAAAGCAAAGTGCAATGGCAGTGCTTTGAAACGCGTTCGAAAGTATTGCAAAATGTCCAGCATACGTGGGCAAGCTACCGTGTCCGAATTCGTGGAACGGCTTCTAATTTCAAGGGCGATTGGGTCGGCGCCTTTGAACTCTTGCCTGGCGAAAATTCAGCTAAGAGTAACAATGGCTGCCATTTCGAAATAAGTGTGTAGGTTGACCTCCCCTGTTCTATAGTTCGTGCATAGCACTGACGCGCCATACCCGTCCTCGTCTACCATCCAAACGAAGCACAGAGCCGCTGCAGAAAGGGAGATCGAGAAATAGCAAAAAAGGGGAAGAAAGGGAGGCCTACACAGAGGGCGTCAGAGAAAATGATAAGGACAGCACATATCAGTGGTGCTCAATCTCGACTTGTCATGCCAGTTAAACATCTTTCACCGAATGACAAGTGTGCATCTTGCTTTCCCGTTATGCACTAATTTTTTAAAATACGAAAAAGAACAAATTTCTCCTAAGAAAGCCATAAATACTTTTTTATTCTACAGTACATTTTTTCACTACGTAAATTTTGTAGTTAGACGAAATTTATTTCTTCGTAACAGTGTGACATTTTAACGAAATTGATTTGTAAATATACTTCAAAAACTTGTGCTAGTAGTAATAGAAACCCTAATCGATTTGTCTACATCGAAAAGTGAATAATTTATCTTTCAGAGAAGTTATCGCTTCTATAACGTGAAGGGTGGGAGAAGCTATAACAAAACCAGCATCAACAATCAACAGTGTCCATTTTCAAGATACGATGCAATTAAATTTCAAGTTATTAAAATATATTCTCGTTCAAGGGCTACGAGATAGAAAGTATTGTAGGACCATTAAAGCGATAAGACAAAAAAAAGTGTAAAAAGTCGTTCATCGTGCATTGGTCGTAATGGTTGAGAACACGTTCAGAGGTATAGCTATAGTAAACCTCGTACAGGGTAAACCTCGATAGAAACGGTCCCAGGGCTTGCAAAACCGACGTGAAAATTTACGACGTCCCTACGAAAGTTGGCGGTCTAGCGGGAGAGGGCAGACTGCGCCAAAGTAAAAATGAAAACTGCCAGGAACGCGGGCGATTTCGATTCGATTGGGGCTTCGTTCCAGAGAAAAGGGGGTAATCCATCTTGGAAGAGCGTGGAACAAAATGTCGTCGATCCGGGACCTCCATAATTAGCGTCGAGGGGATGGCGGTCCGGTAGGCTGGGGAGACGAGAGAGTTGGGGTGGGCTGTTAGAAGAGAGAAAGAGAGAACCGAAGGGGGCGAGAAAAAAAATAAGTGAGAGGGGGGAATGATCACGTGGTAGCTGGGGGCTGATGTAAAAGTAGGAGGGAGCGGCACAGGAGGGGGTACAGCGGTCACGAAGGGGAGTGGTGGGGAGAGAGACGCATCGAGAAAGAGACGACTGACAACATGGATATCGCCATTATGGCCATAACAATCATGAGCATAATAATAATAGTAGCACGCGGCGACTACGAGGGCAACCCTCTTGCATCCTTCTCGGGGATGGAGAATCAAAGGTATCGCATGCGGTCGAGGGATGCTTGCGCAGACCCTACCGGTGGTCCGACATCTTGGATCGAAATCAGGCGGGACTCGATGGACATACTGATCGGTAAGGCAGACCAGGAGTCCCGGTCGTTGTGCCGAGTTTACATTGCTCCATTCTAAAACTGCTTAGAATAATACCGCGAGACAGTTAAAAACTAATTAGCAGAAGCCCATATGCAAACACATACACTTTCTCTATCTACTTTCTCACTCTCTTACCCTCTATCTGCCAGTGTATATAATATTCATGCTATATACACATATTACATATACTCACATGCACACACTGCTCTATGCGGTTGTATACACACTACTACTACATCGAATGCACGTCCCGAGTACACAATCTCACGGTGGTTCTCTCGTTAGTTGCTCGAATACTCACATGGCGGCTGCGCAGTCCCACCTAGACACGTTTTGAATATCACTCCGAAAAAAATAAGCACCACCGCGAAAAGTGCACGCCGACTGGTTAATTTTCCCTAGACGAAAAAGGACCGGCGTTAGTTTTCCTGCACGAGAAAAATATAACGTAGCCTTCGGTAATAGCGGTACGAGTTGACGTCGCGAGACTAAGAAAGCATTGGTAGTCGTGTTCGTTGTCTGCCTCTGTGCTCCCCCCACTCTTACCTTCCGTCCCTCCATCCCTCCTCATCCCCCGTCGTTCGTCATCCCCACTCGGTACCAATAAACTCTCCCCCTTGGAGCGACTTCGGCGCCGTTATCCCAGCGACCCCGTTTTCTCATTGGTTCAACGTGGACAAATCCCAGAGGCATCATGAACGTTGGGAAAGGCGGGGCCATCTGGTATGGGGCTTTACGGGCGCATGCTCCTTAACGATACCCATACTCTTGTGCCGCGTTCCTGCATTCAATCGTTACTCCACATGTATAAGCACACCACACCTCTTCTCCAACACACAGGAGTCTACAGTTCCTTCGGGCTTTTGTAACATAGCGCCCCAATATAGAGCAATCCCGGATATAGAAAACTGTGGGCCCTGCTTACTGTTCACCTTAAATAAATTATGTTGCACTCCACAAAGCTATACGTATTATTTTTGTGTGCCTTTGGATACAAATATTGTTGTGGATATTCTATGTTAGACTTACTATTATATCTTTTTAAATATTATTCATGGATTCTTGTTCCATCTAGTCTGGATGTTTAGAAAATATTTTTATCTCTTTTTAATATGGCTATACTTGTCTGGCGATTGGTGGTTTAATGTGGAGAAGGAGCAGTAGTAGGTAGAGTACAGTTTTTTTGGAGAAAGACAATTTTATTTTATTCTTTTTTTACTTGGTATGTTATTTAGCAGATGTTAGGTACTAAACGTATTAGGATTTTGATAAATAAGAAAATGCATCGAACTGTTATCGTACGTTTATTTGTACATTCTACTCGAAGATTATCACCCTGGAAATGCTTGTTAAGTCTGCCTACTTTTGATAACGACTAATATTCTTCCTCGATAGATTCCTTTAAAACGGCCTATTCTTTAAATTTATATACAGATTCACATTAAAGGATTTTTTTTAAAGAAGAGTATAAACATATAATACAATATTTATTAAGGATATTAATAACCATTTGTCCTTATATCATAACTTTAAAAAAACTTTAAATTTTTAACAGTCTAAAAATATTATATTATGTATCTATGTATATAAATTTTCGAACAAAAATTTGTTGTAAAAGCTAAGTGTTCTTCTCGTTGAAATTCTCGAAGTGCCGCTACTGAGATCTCCTCGTGCCAGGAGCGTAGTAAGCAAAAAAGCCATAGGATAAAACACATTAAATCTAAATGTCATAATAGGAAAAAAATATTTTAACCTAACTTAACCTAATCTAATGTCATATATTTTTTATCCTATCAAACTTACAATGTTCCAAAATCTGCCCTTGACTCTCCCTTCATAAAGAACATTACGTTATTTAGTTAGGAGTATTATTTCAGCAATGGTCTTAAAAAAAAGTCAAAGTTAATAGTTATTTATTATTACTTTAAAAGAAATAAATTTTTTACTAAAGGTCTACCTACTTTATACTTGAAAATTCACATTTGTGAAAATATCTTTGGAATTTCTCATTATCCTGAGAGATCGGAGCGCATCGAACGAGAACTAGTTACGGCCCTGACACAGCTGTCTCTAAGCAGTGTTTATACTCTCCGTTCTGCTCCACACTGCAGGCTGCCTACATAGTATTGGTGGCCAATACTGCACTGCCATCTCTCGACCAATCGAACAGAATCTCCCCACTCCTCTATCTCACCCAAGGTACATAAACCAAGCATAACTTGATATCGAATATAGTCTAGAGTCCCGGAATTTCGTGCAATATAGTCTACATAGATGTCGTAGATTTCATTCGAGGTTCACCCAAGCTATACGGATTCAACGATGCAATATAGCATATTACATTCTACAGGTCGCAGATATTATCCCCACAAAAAATTCCACCAGAAAGACTCATTAACCCTAAAAACGTATAAAAATCGAAAATTGATCGCTAAATAAATCCCCCAAAAAAAAATTAAACTCAAAAATTTGCACAAAAACAAATTATATTCATCAATGATAGCAATAATTCCTTACTAAACATACTAAGTTCAAACCCACTAAAGATAGGCTGCACCTATAACCTAACTAATGCAAGGTGAGCCATCGAAGTGCAGCCTAATAAGAGTAGCAATGCGTGTGGGCTTCTCGTACACACAATATACCACGGACACGCAATGTCATTAACAGAGAGCTGTTGCCTCGTGTATTGGTCCGGTCTGTGCGAGCGCACAGATAGAGTCTCCCCCAGTGAGAAGCACTATACCGTGCTATAGCGCAACCGAATATATCCAAAGACCGAACGATAATTATTATCAGCACGTATAGAGCCGTGATCGTGTGTTTGCGTATGTAGAACCGGTGAGCATTATGTGGTGTGGGTAGTGGTGGGGTAAGTAACCGACCAATGGTTAAGGTCGGCCGGGGTTGCCAGGGAAACCGGTTAATGATTCGAGCCACCACTGAGGAATTGGCTCGGCTTGCTGATCCACGCGCATGCGCACCACGGACAAAGATACGATTTATTAATAGCGCCTTCGGTCTCCTCCGTGTGCCAGTATTGCGTGCGTATGCGCGCGCCCTTCCATGTGTCGCACGCATGCCTGTCAATTCTACTGACAGTCGGTTACTACCACTGGCTCCTACGACTACGAGCATTCACTCAGACCCTCATGAACGCTTTCACATACGCTCTTACACGTCGAGGAAGATGAAGGCGCCCGACGAAGCCTCCACGACGATTGGTTTCTTTCCCACCCTGATACTCTCCCTCTCTTTCTCTATCCCTCTCCCTCTCTCACTCTTTCTCTGTCACTCTTTAAGTCTCCCCCTTCCCACCTCTCCCCACCTAGCCCTCACCCAGCTTTCCCCTCTCCTGGTACGCGTCTCTCCCTGCCCCTCCGCTCTTCGCCACCGCTCCGCCGAGGCCCTCTCTCTTTCTCTCTCTCACTCCTTCACGCTCTCCCCCCACTTTAGGTTGTGCGCACCGTTCCATCACGTTTTACTGATTCGATGATTGGCCCCGGCGGCCTCGCCTGTTCACCCGAAAGACTTTATCTACGCACGACTTTCATCGGAGGAAATTGCCAGGAAGGTGTGTCTGCTGCTACTTCCAACTAGTCCCACCTTCCCCCACTTGTCATTTAATTATTAGCGTACGCATCGGAGGCGGCTTGGATTTTCTTTACTTCACATCGTTCCTTACTGGGAAGTACTGACAGATTTCGAAAAATGATTATTCGTATGACTTTACTGGTATGCCTGAATCTGGTACACGATCATTGTGAATTTTTAATATTTCACCATGATCCTTAGTCGCGTATGTGTCAACTAATCACGTATGGATCAATGGACGAAGGCACTTTAATATTTATGTAGTTAAGTCGACCCAGCGATATATGTGCCAATGTGGGATCTGTCGGGTATAGTATGATTTATAAGTACTAGGAGGATGATGGATTTAAAAAATTTATCGAATTCTCCTATTTTTTGTATAACATGAATGTTCCACGTAATATTCACTCGTTCATAGGTCGTAAGGAATAATGGATCACTGGTACAGTTTAATTATGAGAAATTATCTGGATTCTTAAAATAGACACGTTTGCCTTTCCTCGATAAGCAACCTGTCGCTGAACTACTGGTTCCATTAATGAAAACGAGAAAAAAAGGCGTGTAATTCCATAGCCACGCTACAATTCTCCCCGTTCAAGCCGTCAACTATCCCCACCATTACTTTTCATCCCGCGACGCTCTATCGTGTTTTAGTCTAATGTAACGATTGGCTCGACCAGAATCCCCACTAACGGATAGCCCTCACGTCCACCTCCATATATGTACGTCACTGCCACGTGTGGACACTCATATCACTGACACGTACTTACACCCGATGCCTATGCATATATATATATATACATTGTCGGTAATGATTATATCAAATCCTCATCAACCTGTCATATATTTTTTGTGATTTTTTATAATCCAACTTCCATCAGTGTAATCGAAGTTATCAATTACAATAAAGTAGCCTCGAATCGATTGCTCGTGCTGAGATGAATTACGAAAATATTGCTATTAATTAGAATTTTTTTATGGGAGAATCCATCGTCCCATAAGCTAGACGTCATTGGTATTTATTCTTAAAAAAAAATAATTTTTTTCGGCTATCAACTTTGTTACGATTGTCAATTAATCGTGCGATACTATTTTCTATGTGGTGCATATTGTCATAGCGAAGAGGGACATCATTTTCAGAATTTATAAGCAGCCATCTTTGTTTCGCGACGATATATAATTCGCCCTGCCGTTACTCCGTTGATGCGTAGAATTCATTTTATTCGTTTGCTATTGATTATTATACATTTTTTACTCGTCACGTTATCGCGTTCAGCGTTGCCATAGCCAATTTTGCGATCGTCATAATCAAGCCTTACGTTAACTCTACAAAAATTGAATTCGATACAAGGCGGACGTACGCGAACGCTTACTTCACTTGCGAGTGGTTGCTTCTTATAATTTTTATAGCAGGCACCATCATATTTACGAGGGATAAATGAAACATCGATTCATAGGAGAAAGATTGAACTTTCTTCCGATCATTTCAATTTTCCACTATCGTCGTCACGAAACAGTTGAAACCGAAAATCTGGACTTACGAGACTATATGATCCGAATTCCTCAACTTCTTGTAGCAGTAGCGCCATCGTGATAGCAGTATAGTTAGACATATATTTCTTAAGTATTTATGCGTAATCAACGGCATATACAGAAATAATATTTGCTTCAGATTATCGCGACCATAAACATATCAACGATACAAAACTGTATCCCTGAAACGTAAAGTATAGCTATATCTAAAGGATACGTGGTTTGGAACAAAGGATAAAAATATTTTTTTTGAACTACAATATCTTTATAAGGTGACTAGAAGTTTGTAAAAATAATAATAAAAGTTCGTGTAGACGTCTTGTTAAATGTTGCAACGCACGCACGCGTTTTACGGAGTTATTACGTCATATGTCTGAAGCATGCGAAGCAGCGTCTACGTTGAACAAATTGCGAGACCAATTACAATGAAGTTTGTATACGACAACAGGAGATTGAATGTAACCGTAACGCAAGGAAAGTCTTGACTAATTAATAACAGGAAGTTGAGCAGTCACAATGCTGACTTTAATAATTAACATCTTGAGCAAGTCTCCCTCTGTCGGATATATTTAATTGGACGTTAATTTTCTATAATGTTTATAAATAATACACACGAGTAACGTTAATGAATAAATAATATCATTTGCACTATCCTACCTTGTACCTATAGTCCTTGATACCAGTGGGCTACAAGATTATGATTAGAGTCGATCACGTGAATTAATCACGTTGGCAGATATATTCGTTACAAGGCATTGCCCCTAATACCATATACATCTTACTCCAATATACAAAGCAATTATCCCAAGATTTAGTCTGACATTGATTAAGTATGTATGCCTCGTGCATAAGTGAGCTGTATTAGATACCCAATGACGAAGTGCCGATTGGTTAAGAATATCGAAATTACATTATGCCTCGTATTACGTATAGTTAGATGCCAGAATATATCCTGACCTCGCGCAGGAAGTTCAATGCTTGCACCAAATGCACATCTCCCAGCGACATTATAGTGTCAGCCTGTGCAGTATTACGTAGCAAAATGTATCTAAGACTAAAGGTATATCTTATCCTTGACTCGAATCCGCAGCCATAACCATCTTATAGTACAAGCCGTGACATCCATCTCAAAAAGCCATTCGGGTATATCGTACGCGGAAGAAAGTTCGAAATCTTCCGCCCGAAAAATTCTTTAATAATCTCTAAAATTTAAATAATCCTCTCTCGTATCCGGCATTCCAATCTCTCCCTAGATCCTTAACAGCTCCGAACCGCCCAAATGCGTGTCTTGGTCAAAGTTCTCGGTGCACGGTGGAAACTGCATTATCGACAGAGAGAACCCTACCGGTAGGAGATAGAAAGGTGACTATAAAAAAAGTATCTTATCCATAGCTGATTATCGTCCTCGTATACCGGTTCTGCCTAGTATATTACTGACTGTGAGTGAATTTTGTTTGTGGGTGGGATGAGCGATAAATATAGTAGGGTGGTCGCTATGGTGGTTGACTATGGTGGTGCAGTGGCAGTAGGGAACCTGGGCGTCCATAGTTCCCTCGTAGCTCAACGATACAGGATCTATGGGAATCCCGTTATACGTGTCCTTCTCTGTTAAGGCCTTCCCCTTCTCTTGACTCTTACTCCCCACCCCGACGGGACAGCCGTTTTTCGATCTTCTTTCTCTCTCTCTCTCCCTCTACCGCGGTCAATTCCCACTCTTCTTGCGACATAGACAGGAGGACTACGTACCGAGAGCAGTTGAGTAGTGCGCGCGTGCACAGTGGGCGTACCAGGACGGCGTAGCGTGAGGCGTCGAGGACTCACGTGGTGTTCCGACGCTTCTACCTATACATATATACGTAGCGAGTGTCCTGAAGTGTGGGTATATCCTCTATCTTCTGTTTATACAAGCGGACTCTCTGGAGTGCAATAATCAAACGACGACTCTATGGCTGAGAAAGTGGGGACGGTGCACGCGTCTCTTTCTCGCAGTCGTGTATATACGTATATATACGCGTAGAGCCTCTCTCATTCTGTTTATCTCTCTTTCGCTCTCGACCCCCCCCCCCCCCCTATGGCTGAGAAAGTGGGGACGGTGCACGCGTCTCTTTCTCGCAGTCGTGTATATACGTATATATACGCGTAGAGCCTCTCTCATTCTGTTTATCTCTCTTTCGCTCTCGACCCCCCCCCCTCACTCTCTCTCTCTCGCTCTCGCTCTCACTCAATCTCTCCCTTACACTCTCTGATCTCGTCCCCTTCCACGTGCCCGCTACACACCTTGATGTTCCCACCGGTGCATCTATATAGGGTCAAGGGTGCTGTATATTGGAGCGGTATACTTATACGTTATATTTAGGAATACGCACTGGGTATAGCTCATTGTTGACATGTAACTTGCTAGTGGAAAAGTAGTTTGAAGAGTCGATTTATTTATAGCTCAGACTGGTTGATATCAGGGATAATTATTTATTATTTAGAAATCTGAAATATCTCTTGCAATGTAAAAATCTTGTTGATTCGTATTGAAGTTTCAGATTTCAAAGATTCATTATGTTTAGTCTACTGCTCTTTTTTTGGATACTGGGTAATTTACCTGGTTTATTCTACTTTTGTGTACGTAAGTAAGTTTTATCTTTATGCAGATTGAGTTTAGAAGGTTATAGAGTTTTTTATGCTATCAAGTCTTCTGGTTATGGAATATAGATATAAGTAACGCGACCCTCCGGAGTGGCGAGACGCGGATTGCGCTGGTTCATGGGTGGGGATAGACCCCGAGACTCGCTGAATATATAGATTCCCTACAGGCCAATCGCGTACCGATCCTAGAACGTTGGTTGGAAGCCGCCTGAGCACGAAAAATTCCAATAGGCATATCCGCGCACACGAGTTGGTAGATTTGCACGCCAGTTTCTTTCGCGCCGTAAGAGGGGATAACGCGCGCATGGCCAAGAATATAGATCTGCCTATTTATACGTGCTAATACCATAGATCCTTCGTCAGGGACTTTGCAGTGGGATATATAGGTATTCAACTACGATACGTTAGTCGCAATGAGTATTATCGAAGGATTGCGATTTTCTGTAGAAGAAAATTACAGTTTTCGTGACTGGTACGTATATTATTTTACGAATATTTTTGGAAATTTTTAGCAAGTTTGATATTGAACAATTATTTTGAATTACGTGAAATCTCTCCATAATTATTTTAATTGTCGAATGGTCCAGAGGGATTGATAGTTATACATTTTTTTTCATCGGTGAATAATGATCGCTGCAAAGTTAATATGAAAAATTGTATTTTTTTTTCTTATCTGGAGTGAATTTGAAATTTTGAAAAATAATTTTTATATCTTTGTAATATAATATAATCGGGGAAATTCGTACCAGTTACTAGGGACAGGAAAGTTCTTTGTTGCATGTCCATTATTTTCTTTGCTCTTCCCCTTTTCTGGTCGTCACGCTCTTTCTCTCGCCCCGATGACGCGACTTTCTCTTGCTCCGCGTGCGAACTCAGGGGGGAGTCTAGAAAAAAAGAAGGAAAAACTCTGTTGCCCGGAAAAGTATATCGCGCGTACCGAAATGGAAATGCGGAAAAATTGCGGCACTCTCTGGACACTTTTTAGAGTCCTGTGGTGGACTTTAACTGATTGTAAGGAACAGGTAAGTCAACGGGCACCAATGGATGACCTTAGAATCTGCCGAGGGAGTCATATTCCTTTGCGAACAATGGCAGGTCAGGTAACGAGCGAGGTAAATGGCTTCATGACCATTGTAAACCTACTGTTCGAATAAATAGCTTCTTTTCATAAGGAGTCCTTCCGTAGTTAGTTGCGTTACCAAGGCTTTAACGAACCTCTTTTCGTTTATGGCTTGCACTTTTGGGTTTATGGTGCCTCGTTATTTTGTCATTTTACGCCGATATTCGATAGCTGAAAGAGCACGCTTCGGCTCAAGTGTTATATCAGATATTAACTTATTTCAAACAGTTGTGTATTTATGGTCTCTCATATTATACCTGTGTTATACAGCAGTATGATTCGAGTAGAACACCATTTTTTAATAAATTATTTACTGATGATGATATTCAGAGAATTGGTCAGGATTGGAGAGTTCAACGTCACTGATGTTATGCTGTTTGATGACGTTGATAATATAATAGTATAGTATGTTAATATGCATACTCCTTGTGAATGGTAGAAATCTGCAGTTATGACTTTATATAAGAAATTTTAGTTACAGCTGTACAATTTTCTTTTTAGCCAATGTACTAATTTCTAAATAAAAATAAATTTGATGATTTTCAATAATTTAGGCTGCAAACTACAGGAGTCTTTTAAATATAAACGTCCATCGAAAAAATATTCATTGACGAATTGAAACTTATAAAATTCATTATTTTCTTGTAACTTTTTTTACCCGTTTCTTTAAAAAGTAACATAAAATCTTATTAGAGGAATAATTATTTTGGCAAAATTAGTCGTTCTTTCAATATTTATACTTATTTTTTTTTTTTACAGATTTTAGAGGATGCTGAGGAGTATAAACCAATCGCTAAGTAGGACGGTATTTAGTGTACCTAAATACTTACCACTTGCTATTAAACATGCACGAATCCTCTGTTTTCGTCATGCTTCTAACAATACAAAACCAGAGTTAACATCAGTGAGGTACAACGTACAACGTGGACCTTACTCAAAGGTTACTGATAATCATGTACAATTTTTTGATGGTCTCCTTGGACAAGGAAGAGTACTCACTGATCCTGATGAATGTGAAAGCTACAATATAGATTGGATAAAAATGGTTCGAGGTAGGGACTTTGAAGTACGATAATTGAATTCAGTCTACTCCAATTGCCTAATTATGGTTTCAATACTTCATATTGACATCTTTTCAGGTGCGAGTAAGGTAGTCGTGAAGCCAAAGACTACTGAAGAAGTGTCAGCAATATTGCGCTATTGCAATGAAAATCGCTTAGCTGTTTGTCCACAGAGTGGAAATACTGGACTGGTTGGAGGAAATGTACCAGTATTTGATGAAATTATAATTTCTATGAAGTTAATGAATAATATTATTAGTACTGATGAACTGTCAGGTCTGTATTTTAATTGTGGTTCATACAAACAATGTGACATAATTAATTTGTAGAATGAGGTGTGTATGATATTTGTAGTGTATCTGTAATATTAGGAACATTGGTATGTCAGGCTGGTTGTATTCTGGAAAATCTGGAAAAGCATTTAGAAAATGTTAATTTGATGATGCCACTGGATTTGGGTGCTAAAGGAAGTTGTTTAATTGGAGGATGTGTCTCAACAAATGCTGGTGGCCTTAGGCTCTTACGTTATGGAAACCTACATGGAAATATATTGGGATTGGAAGCGGTAAGTAATATTAAAAGGGAAGGCAATACTTTCAAGATCTCGCTATGATATTCACATATCGTATTGTGGTACTTCTTGATACTTTTCAGAAATTAATATTTTCAGGTGAAAGCCAATGGCGAAGTGGTGAACTGCTTGAATACTTTAAAAAAAGATAATACAGGCTACCATATTAAACACATGTTTATTGGTTCAGAGGGTACTCTTGGCATTGTAACTAAAGTAGCAATACAGTGCCCACCACTTCCTAAATCTATAAATGTTGCATTTCTTGGTACGTTCCTTCTTAGCAGTAGCCTATTAAAGTTATATTGCTCAATAGTAGTAATCATGTCATAATATTGTTACAGGTTTAAAAAGCTTTGAAAATGTTTTAAAAACATATAAAGCAGCGAAAAGAGAATTAGGAGAGATTCTATCTTCGTGTGAATTAATTGATAAAACATCATTAGAGGCATGTACCACAGCTTTAGGCCTTAAAAATCCCTTGGACACTGGAAGCAATGACTATGAATTTTATGTTCTTCTTGAAACATCAGGAAGTGAAACACACCATGATGAAGAAAAATTTGCCAGACTATTAGAGAAATTACTTGAAGAGGGTATTATTTCAGATGGCACTCTTGCCAGTGAACCAACCAAAATCAAAGTAGGTTATTGATATTTCATTAACACAAACGTGTCAACACTTGTTTCTGCATAGTAAATAAAACCGCATGAAGAAAGAGAAAAATATAAACTTGAATGGTATTCGCTACTGTAATCTAACCTTGAAGTTTGTGCTTTTACTGTATTAAATGTGACTCTTACAGAATATTTGGACTCTTCGAGAAAGCCTCACTCAAGCTGTTATGTATGATGGTTATGTGTTCAAGTATGACATTTCAATGCCACTTCCAGAATTTTACAAAATCGTTGAGATTCTTCGTGAACGACTAAAGGATCCTCGCATCGTGCGAATAGGAGGATACGGACATCTCGGTATAGTTTATTCATCATGCATAATATTTGTTAATACTGTGTTATAATAGACGTTTGCTTCGTAATGAAAGGATTATTGTGCGTTCACAAGAAAGGATATTATGTGTGCTTACAAGAAATGCATAACTCTTCCCATTCGCGCAGATCCAAGTTTACGTCACAATACGATACACTCCACTCTTACATATAAGATATATACTGCTTTCACGACTATAACCATTGTTATACTTTCTTAGTCATTAATATCTAAGAATTTTTCTCATCCTGATTACTTAAAATAATTCCAGTTATACTTTCGCACGCCTTTAAGAAAGTAGAAAAGTGCTATTGGATATACATTTTACATATAAGAATTAGCAAGTGAAAGTTAAGAAGACAAGACCTGATAAAATAATAAAATGTTGTGAAATTCTCATAGAGAAAGATAATTACTCTGCAAAAAAGCAGTATTTATATGTATACTTATATACGCCAAGTCCATATAGAAGGTATATCTTCATCTAGTTATATTTTTAAATTTTATATTCCGACGTTTAAAGGCACCGCGCCTAAGCAGATAAGTCGAGTGCATCCTATTGGTCATATCGAAGCATACGTAATATCCTTATAACATATGTTGCTGCTGCCTTTTTTTATCAATAAAAGACCCTTTCGCTCTCAACCCTCACCAGGTGGCAGCACCAATCTAGAATCGAATGAAATTGTATATCGAGAACGACTTTTACACACACACACAAACATATAAAGGATATATTATTGTTGACCAGGTGACGGAAATCTGCACTTGCAAGTGTCGATACCGACTTATGCTGAGGATATAGCCTCTCAACTGGAACCATTCATTTTCGAATACATTTCAAAGCAACGTGGTAGCATAAGTGCCGAACATGGCATAGGATTCAAGAAAACGAAGTTCTTGCATTACAGCAAGGACAAGTCTGCGATACAAGTTATGCGTGAGCTCAAGAAAATGATGGATCCAAACGGCATACTCAACCCATATAAAGTCTTAGACCCTTTATGAGATTGCCGTGAGAAGATGATGCTATTTTTGAGTTAACAGTGCATTAATCACAGTAGTATTATTTCTACAAAATAATTTTCTAATTAAAAACATTGTTTATATGAATTTTATAAAAGCACATCTATTGCTATCTTAATAAAGATGTTAATAAATTCAGAATTAATTAAAAATCAATTAACTGGCATGTACATCCATGCAGTATTAGGTAATCCTGTCAAGTAGTAATAATTGTACTTCTCAACGTACAGATGTTCCTCATTGTATATAGGTCTTCCTCACCATAAGTTTTGATACCTAAGGATTCTTTGCTGGGTTTCCCTAACGTTCATATGTTCCTCGCCGTAGTTACTGGTGTTTAGTGTCTCCATGTAGTTCCTGATATTTTGGTGTTAAACATGAAAACTAGAGTGTCCAAACTACATCTCCTCAGTATAATGAAAACCCAAATGTCCGACATTTGTAATTCATTTATTCTTCGTTTATTAACATGGATTGACTAAAGTGTCGCATAGATTTAAATTATGGTTGTGCAATAGGTGATTAGTACTATATTAGAATTCTAAATGACGTATGAAGAAACAAAATATTTTATACAGATAAAATTCTAATCGTTTTAATAATTACGTATTTCTAAGAAATAACCATAATAATTACAGTATTGTGTACTTTTTCATCTGAAAAAAATTTGACTCATATTGCGATATCAACATTTTTGGTTGAGGATCTAATTACAACCGTTATTATAGTATGCATTTGGCGTCGTTTTTTCTTTTGGAAATGTTAGAGCGGATATTACACGATGATTATATAAAACTGTGACTGTATCTATTCGAATTCTTTAATGATTCTATACTCATGTACTTGAATATAATTGTCGTATTAAGTGTAACTCAAATAAATTTTCTATCGCGCGTATTTAATGCCTTATGATGATGTCACCGATATTATTCACTAAATATTTTAATCGAATTATAAAATTTCATTTTTTCAAATTTCGTTACGAGCTGATTGACTGTCAATAAATATTCCCCTCATTTAATATTCTCCACTACGAGAAAGCAGTATAACAATATTAAATTGCACCGATCGAACGTCGTCCGGAGAAATGACGGAAATGTTTTATTGATTGTCCTGAATAGCACGCAGTTAATCAAATTTAGCTATATATTCCTGAATTGAACAAAATTGTTAGATAACGATTTTCTACCAAACCTCATAAATTCCCAGATAACGTAAATTTCTAAAATTATGGAAAAAATATTCACAATTACCTAATCAGATGAAATAGGGAGTAATATAACCTATATTACCGGAAACGCATAAACTCATCGCTAAACGATCTTGCTAAAGACGGAAGTGATCATAGTGGGTCAAAAGGACCGGAAATCTATCTTTGCGAAATGTCAACAGGTATTTAACTACACATAATGAAGATATCGCAACAGATAGGAACTATTACTTATCTAATTTACCTACCGTAGATTCGCATCGCGTACATTCCTAATGGCTGATGGGTATATTAGGTACGGCTGCTGGGAATGACTATAACGTAATCAATAAACTGTGCGCCAGCATCGTACTGGCATTTCCTCTTAGATAAGCGCCTCTGCAAACTACTCAATATTTTTTCGTACTATACAAAACTAGTCTCGCCTCTGGTAATAATCTCTAAAATAGTTAACCTGCAATAATCGATATTCTTGGTAAAATTTCATTAGCCGGAAATAGCAGTTACGGTTGCAGAGTTCACAGTCAGAGGGAAGAGAAAATCAGATGAATTGCTTATTCCTAGAATATCTGTCGTCTCACTGCTTTACGAAATTCGGCTAATTATTCATGTCGCGTTCCTGATGTTCATCGACCCGATATGGTCGCTTGACTAGAAAATATATCTGGGATCTGATCTGTAGTGGAGAAAAGAAAGAAACGATATGGCGAACGACGTAATGTACAATAGGGATGTCTATCTATTCTTTCGTTTTGTAAGAGTCATGGAATCTTATGGAAGTTTACCATTATTCTTATATTACATAGTTGTGAGAGGATGGTCTGCGACGTGCTTCACGAATAACAATGATTTCTCGAAAGGGAGAAATGTTAAATTCATTTGTCGTAATCGGGGATTCCTACCTGGAAAATTATCTGGAATCTTGCACTATGAGGTATCTGTATTTGCATTCCTAACGAAGATGTACGAAGAGGCTGTTGCGTGAAATAATAAAGGTAATTTTTTTTGCAGAATGATTGAAGTTTCCATTGGTGACCGTGGTCCTATGTATTTCAAGTACGCTGTGTAACGGTACTTGACACTATTTCACATGAGAAACCTTAGCGCCAATCAATTCCCACGAAAAGTGCAGCCGAGAGAGAAATTAAATTACGTTTTAGCATAGTGCTTTGTTAACTGTTTCAAATTGTAGTTAATTTGTGTGATATCCGTTCACATGATAAGAGTGTTGAGAATGCAGTTTTCCGGAAAAGTATAGAGAAAATTATACGTCGTATTTTGATATAATATTACGTATAATATTGAGCGTCGTTAATTGACTGCAATTCGTAGTATATGGTACTGATGAATAATTTAAAGCAAAACAAAATTGCAATATTAATTGACCAAACTGTTACGGTCGGATACGAATATATATTTTTACCGAATAAATAGAAATTTTATAATCGAAACATGATATTCCGCAGGAAATAATATTGGTATAATGGTCGAGCTGCCAGAGGGTGTTTGGTTAAAGAATATAAATTCGACGGACATCGATAGGACGTTCCGTTACCGTTATATTAGAAATTAATCCTTTTCCCCGAGGATTTAATTGGCGTTGCAGACGTAAGCTTGTATTATTCCTAGGGAGAACTATTCAATGACAATGGATTATAATTATCATCTGTAACTGCATTAAACTCGAGTAAAATGAGTTACGCTATGAAGGCAATCGATTAGCGTAAGAAAACATTCTAAAGATCGACCAAGTATATATATCTATATAAAATTTGAATAGTAAGTAGAACACACGTAACGAATAAAGAATTCTTGGAAGAAAAAAAACAATAAACCACTCATACTCAATGCAATGCCCTAAATCAGTAGCGTTATTCGTAAGTAATAATTCACGAAGAAAAACACGAAACTGCCCACAGTAGCGCAGAATAGCTTTTCACAAAAATGTCGGGTAAGTGCACAGACACAAGTATGCACGAAGTAATCTACATATCCATGAAATTCGCCGATAAAGTGTAGCAAAACCGTATGGCTTACGTGCTCTTGGAATAGGGGGTGCGTGGGTTGCGTGGAGTGATGACAGCCTCTAGTGTGGTCCAGGATCTGGGGTTCGAACGGCCAATGGCCGCTAGTTTGACGCGACGGTGGCGCCACCATCGAAAGCCACAGTAACGGCGGCTCGCGTCTCGACGCGAGTTGCCAGTCGGTTTCGGCCCACGGCCGCTCGGAGTCGACTCGAGTGCGTTGGATGTTAGGACGGTCGGCCGTCGACGGCCTGGCCTAGCCTGTTTCGGAGTCGTTGCTCTGCAGCGAGTAGTAGTTGATTCTTGGGGTGGAAGTGGTGGAGGTGGCCAGTGGTAGCGCAGCCAGTGCTCGCGGTGGTATTGCTGGTGCTGGTGCTAGTGACAGTGGCGGTTGCTATTGGTGGCGGTGTAGGTGCTGGTGGGAAGAACGGCGACGGTGTAGTGCTGTGTTTTGGGATTGGGTATGGGGGTGAGGGTTGGACGGGTGGATAGTATCAGAGAGGCCGCTGGCACGTCCAGGTGTAGGGTTATCCCGCGAGTGCACTTGATGATTTGGTGATAATGTAAGTTGCAACGAGCTGGAGCGGCGTCGTTTACAAGTACGCCCCCGCCGTAGAGAGATCGATAAGCGGGCTTTCGAAGCAAGCAAGCAAGGAAGCAGTCTGCCATACAGAATAGAATGGTCTGGATAGGTTCGTGGTGACGATTATAGAGCGTGAGACTTGGCGAATCTATCCAAGACTGTTACAATTGAGGCGGAATGCTTGGCGTTTAATTGCGTGACACGCGCTTTACAGGTTCGTCCACTTTCACTCGAGTCGAAGATAGATGTGCGTGCAGAAGGAATCCGCATCGAATGTACCTGCTATCACCGACGTGTCTACAGGAAGAAAATTCTATAGGAGTTACCAAGTGTTCTCGTCGGACCAAATCTTTTAACGACGCTATGGTGACTTAGTGACAAGATCAAACGAGTTAAGAGTGAAATATGGAGCGGAGCGAAGCATCTGTTAGATAAAACCGACAGTGTAGCTAAGAGAAAATGAAGGAACACGGCAACATGAACGATCAGACGGGGGATCATGTCCCCGTCAAGGTACTCAAGTCCTTGCTGAAGAAGCCTGGACAGGTCAAAGCGAAGACCCAGAAGAATCGCGTCGTGATAAATGAGAAGCTCAATGAGTTCTTCGCGGCGGACTACATCATACTGATAAAGGAGGAGTGTTGTGCGGATTACGAGGAGGAGTGTGACTGTTGCTGCCAAGAGCATGAGATGATCCGATTGGGTAATTGTAAGGAGTGTCGTGCTGAATTGAATCTTCATTTCGGGGGTGCTCCTCGATTCGATGATAGAGATGGACAGTCGGACAGTGAATCAGCGGATGGACGCGAACAGGTGTTTCCCGGCGAGGAGTCTCATCCAGAAGACGATGGGCTCGAAGTTCTACATGAGGATAAGGTTTCCGCCACGCCTGATCGTATCCATCAGCAGCAACGACAACCTCATCAGCAACAGGAAACCCTGAGTCCACCCGAGGGCTACAAGGACGTCTGCGAGGAAAACGAACTCGCTGACGAATCGGAGCATCGCATTCATCCCTTATGCGCTGAGTGCAATTACTATCATCAACGGGGGGCAGGTGAGTCATCAAAGTTACCCTGTGCCGTATGACCTGCTAACACCTGACACCGTTCACGTTGGTTCTTCATCAGACCCTTTATTATTTCTGTACACTACCCCTTCCAGAAAGAACCCACCAACCCGCTCATACTTCACCCCTCTTCTTTACCCGCACCTGTACACCTTCGTGTTGGTCAAGGACCTGCTGTACTTGGACCCCACTTCCGGTTCAGTCCCATTCTCTAAATGAATTCGGAATTCCCATTCATAAATTTCTTTTATCAAAATCCTGTGCATTGATCGCGAGGTACAGAATTGCACTGCATAAGGTTCTTCGCTGGGATTTGCTATGTTTGTTTTCTGGATAGATTAAACGAGTAACAGTCTTACCGAAAGTATATATTTTCTGTACCTCGAGTATTTAATGCCTAGACTGAACTGACTTGCTGCTCATGCACGTGAAGTGGATTCGTTTCTGATTCGAAACACGATACCGGCTAATGCAGATAATCACTAGAAAGGAAGCACGTCAACGTGAATATTTCTACTGTAGGGATTCCTTTATCTCAATACTGCACCTCTTGAGCCATTTCCACGGCCGATTAAATGCAACTGGAATTCTTTTTATTAGTCGTATTTTATTCGCTGGACACTTATATCGTAGGCATACGAGATTTCTCTGCAATGTTTTATATAGGTTTTTCGTTATACAATTATCTGTTTCGCCAATAATCAATACTTTCTACTAGGGGAGGAAACCGGTATGAGTGGATAGACTTTCGAATCTTTCCATCGCAGATGGGATTACATTGATTCTTAGCTCGATCAATTTATTTCCTAAAGCCTATTTCAGTACGCTTACCTTATGCCGAGAAATCGTCCTTTAAAGTCATATTGAAATATACCATGTTAACATTCCAATGTCGTATCTGTACACCTATGCGATTCTTAATATTTAAAAATGAATTAATGGATTACAGATGTCTCTGGGATTTCTAATTACGTTCATTCTTCGTTAAGTTTTTTCAGGTCTTCGTTAATTTAAAACGGTCATACATATAAGTATATTCCTACGAGCTTGCGAAACTGTCACATATAGTTTCCCACGTGGTCGATAAGAATGATCGTTGGCTCAAATCAAAGCCGAAAAAGAATGGAGGACGTCACTAAAAAAAAAAATGACACTCTACAGTAGAATGTACTGCCAAAATCGTTCGTTGCTACTTGCCAGAAACTGTCAGAGAGCCAATATAGCTAGGTTAATACTGCATATCGTAGTCGCATCAATCGATCTCGAGATAAGGCTGCTGCGGATTTGAAAATTTATGAGAATCTGCCGAAGCTTCTTACCTACTTTGCTTGTCAGATTCATCGAAATAAGGCCGTGTCGCGATAACAGTAGCTATTATCAACCGTAAAGGTTCCTCCGCAGTGACCGTGTCGTTCACGGTCTAATTCTTGGCAAATGCAGAAAAAGACAAACAGCGCTCATCCTTATTATTACCGGCGGACATAATTTACTTAATACACAGCGTACGTAATGCTCGTGCTTACGACATTACGCAATCGTTAAATGCACACCGAGCAACGGAATGCATAAATACAGCAGTCCTACGGTAAGTCATTAATTAATTTGGCCATTAAACGTCATCGGCGTCGTTAAAACATTTGGGCGGTCATGGCGCGTTCGCGATGAAAAAAAGTAGCTGCCAGGCGTAGAATAAATAGTAAAATCGGCTGGTAAATCATTAAGATAGGCGCTCCCGTAGCCAGAGGTTCGTGGACACGTGCCAGCCATCGGGGGAGGCTTTTTAACCGTAACAGTAGAACGGGTTTGCGAGGGATCGGACTGGATTGTAGGAGCGAACTTTGGTAGCTATTATACCGAAATCGAAGTACACGAAAGGAAGTACCAGACAATGCGGTATGATATTACTTTTTCTTTTCCTTCAAGTTTCGAATAATAAATTCAAGACACGGTTCCGTCGATATTCTATCACTGCCGTGTCCATGCTTCCAGGTTTAAGAGGACATTCGAACGATGATGCTATATGAGGCACGAGGTACCCCAGGCGATGGGAAGTTTCTTCGGCAGGCACGGTAACGGAAGTTAGGTACCCTGTGGTGCGGTATATAACCTAACCTAGGTAGCTGGAGGTATTAGGTAAAAATGCAAATTGAACCCTTACGTTTGCAACGTGCATGTACAGCAGCCGAGAGAAATAACTTTGTTTCGGTTCACGAACGAATCAGTCCAATCCCTTCGTTAAACTAATGAACGGCTGGTCGACAGTTTTACTTTGACCGCACTACCCTTATTTAGCTAATTGAAGCCCTTGAGGATATGTGGAACTTGGCTCTCGAGATACTTCCTGGTAAGCGTAGTTTACGGGCAGTCATCGGTTTGGAAAATTAAAGTGGGATACGCATATACCAATCCTTGAAATGAAAGTTGGGAATTGCATATTTCATATGCGAGCCGGACATATTTTTTCTTATTCTGCATTTACAAGAACTTCGCCAATCAGCGGGACTGACTCTGAGGGTGATAGTGGAAGGAAAAAAAAAGGGTCATGTTCGATTTCATTTTATATTCATACGAATGCGCTCTTGAGGCTACTCGACGAGAAGTTCGAAACGGTGAAATTGCAATCTCCGGATAGCAGGAACCTGCGACGCTTTACTGAAAGGATTTGCGTTACAACCTTGAGGTAGATTAGGTTTCCCGGGCTGAGACTCGAGCTTGCACGAGGTCCTGTAGCGAATTTGAACCGCGTGTGCGATTTATGAGACACGAACGGTATAATTTGATATAAAATATGTTAGTTGTCTTAAAATGATCCCAGCTCCATCCGCTCGAAATGCAATTAAGTTGCACCTAACGATGACTACGGGTAGCGACTATACGGTTTCCTATGATAATCGAACACTCGCTTATTCAGTTACTTCAAGAGGCTAATTAGGTCGATTTCGCTAATTGAGTGCATTTCATCTCGTTTGAAATTTTACGGGAGTAATTGCCGGGATCCGTTCTCCCTTGGTCCTCTTACCTTTTGATTTGCTTTAATTTTGACGAAATTCTACGTTTTATTAAATCAAAAGTCGCTTATACGATTTTTATACGTACGGCCGTGTGTGCGTCGGCTTCCAGGTGTCGGAGGATCGATACGACTTTAATGAGCAACTTATAAGGGGAATGGTTTGTATATTAGCTGTTTAGCTCGTTAACGGTGTCCAGATATACCCTGCCGAAATAAACAGTTCGTTAACCACAGAATCGCCGGGAACGAATTCGTGCTCAGAGTCGGACAACGATCGTCAGGTTACAATCGTTCAGTCACTGGCCGTCGTTCCGTGATAACGTAGAGTCTTAAGGGGAAAGCGTTCCGTCCTATCTGTTTTACCTGGTGATAAAGAAAAAGCAAAAAGTCCAACCATCCCCTCGTATAACGACCACCGGAAGCTAGTCCCAACTTTCGTGGCACAAAGCCAAGCGATCCACGCGAAATTCGACGGTAAGTTTACGCGACGAGTCTTTATTGCTGAGAGGCCACGTGGCCACGCGATATCACAGGCACCTGTCATATGCTAAACAAAAGTCAAGGGTCAGCTTTGACTCGGCACTGGTTGCAGCCTGAAAGAACAGGGACGACTATTCTTGCCACGGATTTTCTCCCAGTCTATTATCAACCGTGCGGATATCGATCTGCACTTTCATACATATATAAATGCCTTAATGACAGTATATTAATAAAACCTTGTAACGTTATAAAATTATGGACAATCTTTTTTTTATCTACATGGGTCACAGAGCCGCGTATACCTTCTATGGGGCGAGACTTTCTGATTTATGGATCTTAGTTAGCGAGGGTGTAAAATGTCACTGGGCGCTTGCTAAAATCGAAATACAGAACCGAGCTTGGCTGGCTGGCCAGGCGAGCAGGCAGTCGGCATGGAGGGACTTCTTTCCATGTATTTGCTAATATACACTGGCACCGTCGCGAGCTCTGCGCACACCAGGCATTCTCAAGGTTTCGGTCGGGTTCGTCTTCGTACGAATTCGCGCCTGCGCTACAATATTGAATTTGAAACTGTTCGTATAGGAACCGTACCAGCCGCTCAAACGCTTTACGGAGTTATGTTTGCCCGCGAATGAATGACCGAACGATGAATGGCTCCCTTTTGACAGATCGATCGTGCGACGGTTATGCTTGCTCCTTTCGTTGCTGATTGTTCGTGAGCCGAAGGACCGACAGCAAATCTATTGAGACTTTGAACCGTGGATACGTCTCGGTAATGAAGACGTCTTACGCATTCATTTATGACGTAACGACCAACTAGTCTCACGTTACGTGCACATGGCTGTGTGGAGATGTTTCATTTCTTTTTTAGGTTAGAAAATTTATTAAATATCGATATCGTAGATTCGGGCTGTTATCGTTCGTGGGAAAATTTTGGACCTTCCTAGGGCTCGAAATAAGTTTTACGTAATTATGACTTATTATGGATTACCTAGCTCAACCCGACAATCTTACTATTTGAACTCCCCTAACTATTTCCCTCGTGGGCTGTCGTTCGTTACTGTACTCTTATGTATAGGGTGAACAGTTAATGATGCAGTTACCTGTAGACAGTACTACAGTATACGCTGTAAACATGTATATCGAGCCAATGTATTTTCCTAGTGTTTAATAATCAACTCGGCGTCAATTTTTTATTTATTATTATTTCAATCAATTAATAATTCCATTCGAAACTCGCCCGAAAGAACTCGAATGCTGGACCAATGTCGAAAATGAATTGCCAATCTGCAGTTGGTACTCGGGTCGATGTAGTTATGAAATCTAGTTGTTCTGACTGCTGCCCGTTCGGTACTAGCATAAAACATGGAGAATGTGTACCATAGGTACGCATTTGAAGATTGCCTGAATACACGCTGCCATGTATCCATAATGCATGTGCGCTTAGTCGGCCACTCGAATGGCCAGTCTATCGACATGCTTTTTCTCACAAAGGGCACGAACGCCGGTGAATGAAAAATCGTAAGAGGAGTAGCACCGAGGCTTTCTGTGCTCTTTATTTTTGAAAAGCTACAGGTTTCCACTTTTCGAAGTAAATTGCACTTTTTTTTTATTTCTACATTTCCTTCGAAGTAGATCGCTTTGTTTACACTCGCTCTCAGCGTTGCATACGCCTATCTCGTTTCACGAAGTCCGTTTAGTACTTCTCGGTCGATCCACTCGAAGTAACATCCTTGACGAAGCTATTGCCCAACCCTCAGCGCGACACGTGTGACAACTTGCAATGTCAAACTTTCGAGCTTCCTATGCTACGTCCAAACACATTGCTCAGGCTTTGGTGAAACGTTAGCTCGAAGATGCCATAGAGTCAAGGTAGACTCTGCCTGTATATGCCTGTAGAATGTTTTCGACTCTGGCAATTCGTGACTTCCAATTAACGTCTCTCTAAGCATTCGACACGAATGCTCAACCGAGAAACGATGGCAGCGAGAACAAACCTTACATTGCTTTGAGTAATAGGGGCGATACCCTTTCAGAGATCAGGAATGCGAAAAACTCGACTGGCACGGCCCAACGCTGCACAATTCACTTAATTAAAGTAATCTCTTTGTTTCGCGAGGCACAGCCGCCTGCGTGATATTTCATCGCACAATGCAGTTGCTTGTTTATTTCCCTTTTAATTTCTACCGTGAAGCGCTTGGACTTTCCCGTGGTCTTCGGACAGCTGCTCGGCAGTATTTCAGTTGGTTGGCAAATTGACACGTCGTAGTAGGAATGCTTTTCCGTAAGTTCAGGGCATGTCTAGGACCCCCAATGGATCTGAACAGACTTGACAAAGACCTCGTCAGGTCTTTGATTTTCATATTTCCATATATTCCAACGTGAAAATAAGACGCTTTAATGTAAAACGTGACTGCCACAGAAAGAATAGGGAATAAGACACTTGAATTTCCAACGTGCCGTCGCCACGAAACGTCAAACTGTTTCTCCGTGGTATATAGAATTTCGCAAAAAAATAACGACGAGTTGCGCAAGCACCCACGCACTAAATGGAATCAGCTTGAAATCGTAGGACGATCGTATGTCTTGCCAGGCAACAGTCCGTGTCTGGTTGCCTTCTTTGACCTTCAGCCGACACGAGTTTAGCCGCGCCCTCGATTCGAGGAAAATGCATAGCGCAGTAGTCGGGCTAGGTCCTAGGATTATAGAGCAGGTACGGAGTGAACCGAAGTCGAGTGTTTAAGCAGGTCAGTGCAGAGCTATGCCAGGAAAAGGTTACACGTCAAAATGCGGCCAGTGAAACGCGACAGCCGTTGGAAGCGTAAATTGCCGTAATTATATGCCATGGCTTCCGCGGGTGGAGAGGAGTTCCACGAGGAACAGCGCACGAGGCTTGATTAACGCGGCATCCACGTAAATACATACAGCAATATACGCAGCGAACAATCGTACGTCGACGTGACGAATTTCTCATTGGTATTACGTGAAAGCGTCAAAGTGACGCAGCCGTCCTGCCATTCGAGGCATAAAAACTTTTTCGAGCGAACCTTTTCGCGTTCTTGGTTAAAAAAAATGGAGGCGACGCGTAGTCACGTTCACGGAGGCGTCTATGGGACTCTCGTGCGAACTGGAACGTCTTTACGATACCATTAAACTGGATTGCCTATAAACCTCGTCGTAATTTCTTTCGAGGCTGATTTCTCTCTATATATACATTGCACGCTGGTCCTAATGCTATCCTTTAGCGAATCCGTAGTTCTTATATATCCGGTAGATGTAACTTTAATCTAGTTATGCCTGGTTAATATATTTTTTTTCGGCACGTTTGCTTCCACGTCAGGCCGAGACGCGCACGATGAAATTTTAGCGACGAAAATATTACTGTGTCGCTTAGGATGACTATCGATATATATTTTTTGCCTTTTTACATATTTCTCGAATCGTTACCCCTCTCGTGTTCGGCAGACTGTGAATTTGAATTTTCCCGCTTCCCTTCTCCATATCGTGTCTGTCGCGTGTCTCTCGTACCGTCCTTAAGAAAAACTTTACTGTGCCCGATATATCCGTACCGCCTTTCACGTCGTTATCCTGTCTTCTCGATGACGGAATCATACTTCGTTGACCTCCTGCCGGAAATGGAATTAGATTCGACCACGAGTCGTATGGTTTTTTACGATCGTCGCCCTCGTTCCTTGCCTTTGCTCGGCGCTCTAACGATTAGCTCGCATTGGTACAATGTAATGCACGAGGCAAACACATCGAGGGCTACCGTTATATTCACGCGGTAGGACGAATTCTATATTTTCGTTGACGGCTGAATTTTTGCACGCTCCATACCGTAGAGTGAACACGTGGCCACGACTTGACAACTGGTACCCATCGTCTTGTATCCTTGACGAATTATATACGCGTCGCGAACTCCTGAAAAACCGAAACTCGAAACGCGGCTGCTCTGAATCGACTCGTGTCGTGTTTCTGCGGTGACGCGGCCGAGTGAGAATTGGGCCCGCGCGCGAGGACTGCCTATTCCTAGCTTCCGAAGGACTCGTAGGCTCGTAGGACTCCGTGTCTCGCGTGGCCCGCGTTCACCGGATGTACAGTGTAGCGTGACTCCGGTCTTCCAGTAGTTCTCCCTCCGCGTCCCGTCATTCGTTCCAGGATACCTATTGTGGTATACAAGCTCATATACCTATATACCTATAGCCTATAGCCCACAGCCCACAGCACAGACTGCAGGAGTCTCCGCGATGCATATAGCCCACGTTCCACCCGTATAGGGGAACTCGACGATTATCCCTGGAATTTCTCGAGTAATCTGCACTCCACATTGTTTCTGAGCGACCTCAGCGCAAACGTCTTCCGAACCCAACGGCCGTGACCTCGGATTCCCACGATCCGGCCGGGACATCATCCCTGCGATAGGGAACGCTTTCACTGAGTGCCACAAAACCGAACGAAAACGACGCGGAAGATCACGGCGAGGACGTCGTAAGGGAAATCGAAATTCCCGCTGGTGCGATCGCTATACTCTTCGGCGTGAACGATTTCACTCTACCTTCCCGACCTTCGTCTCCGTTTTCGTCCTTCGTTCCTTTTCTCTACCTTCTTCTCATTCCGATCGCCTCGTTCCCTCTCTTATCCCGTATTGCAGCTCTTTTCACTCACCCTGTATATTGTCCAGAGGAATGAAGCCGCGGGTGGGTAAGGTAGGCTCCTGCTCGACTTTTATGTTTTCAGTATGAAAATTGCTTTTCTGCTGGCGAGCTTCATTCAATGTTATCCTCGAGCTCTGCTCGTATGGAGCGACCCCAGTTTTTCCGAGGATTTGCACCCCTGGGAGATTGGCCTCCGGCGTGGAACGGTGCCATCGGCAAAGTTATTTGCGAGCCCAATGAGCACTCCTCTTGCCTTCAATATTAAACGATCGAATCCGTGGCGTTGGGGGGGAGGGAG
>NW_014332821.1:487538-489136 GCF_000341935.2 Cephus cinctus
ATCCGTGGCGTTGGGGGGGAGGGAGGGAGGGGGAGGGGAAGGGGGAGGGGGGGATAACGTTTGGTTATGTCTGCTGTGCATATATAGGTATGTCTGAATCTTTTTTATTTTCACATTTTTTCTTTACGCACCGTAGGCGTCAATGAATTCTCGCATAGAATTTACGTGCACGAAAGAATTCATCTTCGTTTCGACAATACGGATTTAGCGGTGAGAATACATTCGTCTCTATGATTTACGTGGATCATAGTGAGACTTAATGTATTCTTTTTTTATATATGCCAGAAGAATAGCCACGTTCGTATATCTACGTAGCGTCGTGACTGTACGCTTGACGCGGCGATGTACCGAAGCTACAGTATCGTGATGACTGTATCATCTTCTGGCAGAATGCCATACGGTGCGATACGTTATGCTGGGATCGATATCGTGCCAAGATTTCACATTGTTGTTGATCAGGCGCATTCTTAGGACGTCGAAGGCGCCAACGGGTGCCATCCGTACTTGCTTACGCGTCGTCATCCTAGATTACCAGTCGAGGAGAGAAGGGACTGCGAGTAGTGTTTTGCGCCTGCGTAAACCTAGTCGGCTTTCCCTCCTTACCATGAGATCTGCAGGAAAAATGTCCAAGCAATTTGCTTTATTCTACCCAATTTCGTTTTCTTCCTGCACTTTGTCCTCGGCTTTTACGTCCTTTCGTTTTACTCCTCCGCTCGTAAACTCGTGCTTGCATTATTTCACTTGTTATAAAACTGGTAGCTGCCCTGGAAAATTTATGTCGCCAGTGGCCTGGCTTATCGCCATATACGTATGCATATATTTATTTTAACCTTTACCTGCCTGCCGATTTAACATACGAGATGCTGTATTTTTCTTCGCATATATAACTGTACACCTTCTTCTTCTCGTCTTGCAATTCGAACGCGGGCGGAGCGTGAAATTTGACGTACAGCGGTGTCGTCTAGTCGAAGGAACTTTTAAGTTCGACGTCGCAGTTTCAAATATATACAAACTTTCGTGTATAGGTGTAAGAGTTTTTTTTTTTTACAAGAGACGTTCCTTCTCGTGCGGACATTACAGGCGCAATACAATTTTATACCGAGTTGCGTTTTTCCCGGATGACTTTTGAAGGACGCTGTACGTCTCAAAGGTGAACTCGGATAATCTGACTTTGATATTGGTAATACTCGTTAAGAATATCTGTGGATGGTACTTTCAGACTTGCGAGAATACCTGCTGAATATATATACAGGGTGGGGCATTTATAGCGACCAGGTCGATTTTTTTGGAAAGGAAGCCAGATATTAAAAAAATGTTTATGACAGAAGTTGTAGAGTTTCAAGGGGGACGAAAGATTCCTTTATAGAATTCCTCTCTGAGTGCAGGCGTTAAGGTAATTCGAAGGTTAATTTTCATTTTTTTCAATGGGATGATGCAATTTTTCTTACGGAAATCAAAAGATGATTCAATTTTGAGTCTGAAGGTACAAGTACACTAATGACCCAAAATTGGCAGGTGATAAGATATTTTAAAAATGAGAAAAAATATGTTTTTTTTAAATATTACCTGGGATCTAATATCTACAATCCCTCTTTTCT
>NW_014332821.1:489506-517883 GCF_000341935.2 Cephus cinctus
AATCTACAAGGAATTCCAGTCCTAGTCGACCGCGAAACACGACAAAATTTAAGCCAGGCATTTTTAACGTCCCTGCTATAGCTAGCTAATAGCCCTAGTTAAATCATGCTTTAAGCCGCGTGTACAATGTGTCCCAGGTAACCATGTAAGCTACTTAGAACGGACATTTTTTCTTATTTTTAAATTTCGGTCATTATTGTACTTGTACCATTGGACTCAAAATTGAATGCTCTCTTGATTTTCCGAATAAAAATTTCATCATCCTATAGAAACTATTAAAGTCGACCTTCGAATTACATTAACGCCTGCACTCAGAAAGAAATTCAATAACGAAATCTTCCGTTCCCCTTGAAATCCTACGACTCCTGTCTGAAACATTTTTTTATATCTGTCTTCGTTTCCGAAAAAAAAATCGACCCAGTCATTATAAATGCCCCACCCTGTATACATGCTCTTGGCGCGATACGACTAAATCAACGGATGTCAAAGGTGACATTTCATCGTCTCCGATCTTTACATATTTTATTAATCCTTTTAATGAACCTTTTATACAATTATGCATTCATTAAACTCGTGCAAACGAATGTCCTCTGGAATAAATTTTCTGAAAGAGCATAGCTTGTCTTTCTGTCGAGCAAATCAGTTCTTGAAGACGTCGCGTTCAAGGTGGTGGCGCCACCGTCGACCGGCGTCCCGCTATCCCTACTTTCACATTTCCGATGAAACTTTTCGCAACCAACGTGATCGCCCTTCTTTCTCGTAGGACTTTCATCGCTCTCGACACAGCAGACCGCACCGAATTGATTTATCGCGGTATAACTAGCGAGAAAAAAGTGTCACTTTGTTCCAACTCGACTAAAGACGATGCTTACTATGCCAAGGTAGTTAACCGAGAGTCATAACGACATTTACTGCAATGAAATTATACAACAGAGCTCATGTCAAGCCTAACAAAGCGTGAAGCCGCGTTGTGTGTCGCGTCGTTGTAGGTATACTACTCAAATAAATAAAGCAAAGCCTCGTACTCAGCCGGGCGACAGAGTTGTCAACGTGACTGAAGCCCGACGTAGATATACTTCAAGCGTAGGATACTTTAGAACTCCTTCTTCTACAGACACCCTCTCTCTCTCTCTATCTCTCTCTATCTCTCTCTATCTCTCTCTATCTCTCTCTAGACCCTCGTCCTCACCGAACAGTTCACCCTCATACTCGTACAGCCACTTGTGTATCTTCTGTCCACTTCACCTACGTGTTTTATATTCACTTCGCATCCCGTCCAATGGAATGCGTGTACGCTGTCTATGTAGTCGGTAGTTAGTATATCGTGTAACAGTCGAGCGCCTGTCGCATAATAAAGCGAGAACAAAGGAACGCACTTTTAACGGATGCCTCTGTCCTCTGATCGTACGCGAGTGCGCGTGCGTTGGCCTGTGACCAATTTTCGCTTTAACTCCAAAAACATTTGGAAAATGCTGCTTTTTCGATCGCTCGCTGTCAAACCTCTACTGCACTACCGATTTATTCGTTCCCGTGTAAATCAACGTCGAGGCTTCGAATCTGCCGTGCATTCGTGCGATCCTGCACTTTTCAAAGCTTTTCCATTAGCCACTCGCCATACCCCGTACTCTGCGAAGAAGGTAGCTCCTGGAGTACGTACATTGCCATTGATTTAGACTGTTTGCTCGTTCGTAACTTCTTTCACGTAACGTTCAATCAAATTTTTCGTTGGGCCTTTTTCATCTTTTTACATCCTTTTTTTCCTTTGTCTAGGGTCATTCGTGCTTTATATATCTCTTGCTTCCTTGTTTTTCTCTTTTTCGTTCTTTCGTCGATCCCTGTCGAAAATCGAGATTGATGCAGCAAATTAAGCGAGTCCCTACGTGACATCACGACTTTTCTTCTCGAGCGACCGATACTGACGTTACGTATCGTAACAGCTTTATCGACAGATTACGTTTCATAATCTTTGAAAAGTACGATATTCCTTTCACTGCAATCCGAAAACTTTGACTATTATTATACACACTCGATTGTTTTCTCGTGAACAGCAACTGTTTGGTATTTTTTTTCTTCTTTAGCTTCAACGTACCGTCACCGTTCTTTACTGTACTTCGTGCATCTGGCTTTTCTGTTCTTATCGCTATTTTTTGCTATCGGAAAATTATTTTTATTCCTACAACGAACGGGATTTACATTTCCCATATTTATTTAGCAAACAATACGTGCCGGCTTCGTGAATCGTAATTATTGCATAAAGTCAATATTGAAGTTTGCGCTCAAATAATGATTTTTTTCGAGCATACCGAACACACATTAAATCTATATTACACGAGAGCCTCGTACAATTCTCACGTTGCTTTATCTTCTATTTCGATCGTACTAAAAACGTTATCACCTTCTTGTTTTAATCGGACCGCCGTATCAGCAATATAACACAGTAAAGATACCTAAGAGACTCGGGCAAATCTCGCGCCAAGTAAGGAAAAGAAACTTGGCCGGGCTACATTCACTGGAGTCGCTGCAGTCACTGGAGTTATCTAGTTATACCTGAAGATGCGGTCAAATGCAGTCAATGCCCTGCTTTCTAGAAATTGATCAAAACTTTTCTCTATATATTTTCGTGTATTCGGAATCTATGTTTAACCAAGGCGAAAGAAATCGGCGATGCATATACGTACGTAGGATCACAGTGCGTCTGAGACTCGAGTGACATCTAAACATGTCCTTTCTGACGTCATCTTTAAAACCTGCAGTTCCCTTTTACCCGTGCAGTACATAACGTATGCATAACGGAACACGTGAATTATAATTACTCCGTGCATTTAAATATCTATCATTTGAAATATGAGCAGTGCATATATTCACTTACCGCGGGATTGCATAGTTTATCATTAATATGGGAATTTCTCTTATCATATTTCGTATAGACAAAACGTTGCTATTAGCAGAGGAAAAATCATCGTATGTTTACGTTGTGATAACACGACAGATATACAGAGTTAAATGAATACATAGAAAGCGCAATGTAACTGATAAGAGATAAATCCAAGTCGGCCAGATAATAACTGAAGGGTAATCAACTTGCGGTGCTTCAGTAGACGACTGGTCGTCAAGGCGAATACGCGTGGTTCGTTGCTTCGCAATAGTAAATCGTTAAATGATTACATGGAGATCAGAATAAAGTACAAGACCAAAATCTGCAGAAGTGAGATCCAGGAAATCAAGTGTTTCTATCGTGCTTTCAATTTCGTCTGTGTTTAGTATAAAAATTGAAATTTTGAACCCTAAATTCTTTACCGTCTAACGGGACTGTCACGTTAGACGCGACCGAGCGAGCGATTAGTCGTAAAGACGCCCATTTAATGGAACATGGCTGAACGTATCTCTCAACGGATTTTCCTTTTTTTGCAGAATCGAACGAACAGGGGAAAAATGAGGGAACCGGCGAGGACTTCACGAACGGTCAGGAATCCATGCAAAATGGTGAGGACGACGTTGCCCAGGAAACGAGCGATCAGGCTCAACAAACCACACCAGGTATATCCGCTCGATATTCATGCTCGTACGAGATAGTGACGATAACGCGTGGTAGACGAATTCGTAAAAAGAGATATACTGTATCTAGAATAAAAATAGGTATTTGAATTTCGTAATTTTATTTGTTTTCATGAGAGATAGTCGTTCATGGGTCTAAATGGCTTTATACCAATTCAGTATGCTATGGAATGGCGCTTAGGTCATGTTACGAAACATTGTATTCACCGTTGAAAAATTGTCAATTAAATCGTCGGGTGGTACGGAAAAAGAGAAAGGAAAATATATTGTTGATTATAAATGAAGTAAGGAGCCACGGTGAAAAGTGTCCTTGTAATTGAAGTGTATTGCAGTAAAATAGTACGATTACTTAATCATAAGTCGTTGCTATGTTGTAGACTTGCATCAGCGCTATCTGGTGGAGACCATCACAATGACAACGGTAACGGAACGTCGGGTCGTGCGGGAGATCAGTGAGGAGGACTCGAAACCAGGAATAGACGAGAGCGACAGCAGCCTGGTAAAGTCCATCCAGAGTCCAAAGGACGAGACAGTCGGAAAGGAGGAGACCTCGGTCGATCTCGATGACTCGAGTAAGTGCGGAAGTCTTGAAAACGTGAACAAGCCCATCGGCGCGAAGTCTGTCGCGAGCGACCAAGGAGGCCGGGAGACACCGGACCCGACGGAATTGTCGTTGTCATTTAAACTGGGCAGAATATCTCTGGTGTCAAACAGTCTGAAACCCAATTCAGCTGTCAGACAACTCTTTCCTGACCCGAGATTCATTTCCCCGCCTCCAGCACCGGCCAAGTCTCTACCGCAGACCACTGGGCCGGAAGACAGCGAGGAGTCGAATAACGCAGAGGCACAAAAGTTTTTGATAACCACCGAGAGCCTGCGACTGTTCGACGCTGTCAAAAGGTCAAAACTTACTGGCGCACAGAGCGACTCGTCCGAGAGCGATTCCTCGAGCATCAAGAAAACAATAGAGCGGAACGCGCTAAGACGCAGTCTCATATCCAAGTTCGAGTCTAGCAGCAAGAAGAAGAACTTGCGCTCGAAGGATCTCACCCTGGAGGAGAGGATACGGCAGTTGACGTGCGTCGATCAGGATGATCTGGATACGGAAAGTAGTACCTCGGAGAATGCGACTACGGCGAATGGAAGTGACTATATTGAATTTCCAATACGCACTTCGCCCTCTGGCGAGGAGACGAAGGTCGAGACTCTTTCGCGTAATTCCGGATCCACGAACAACTCCCAGGAACATGTCTCAAGCAGTGGATCCAACAGTGGACCCGGAGGTACTCATCAGTCGACGTACAAGAAGATCACTGATTTGTTTGGGCAGAAGAAATGCGAGGCGATTGTCGACTCGACGAAGAATCTCCCTGACCTGGGTATTGGGAATAAGATGACTCAGGTAAAGGATTACTCTGGCAAGACACCTGTATCGAAGATGAACTCGGATGCTCGTAAGCAATTTCTTGCCAGTCTCGCTCCCTTGTCCTGCGTCGCGGCCACTGCTATGGATAATCGCGAGGACTACTACCAACTGTCTTCGAAGATGACAACCAGCGGCAACAGGGACTCGATAGGGTACAACTCGGATTCCTCGTACAGTCTCGAGGACATCGACGCCGCCCTGCGGGGCGAAGAGAGGAATTATAAAAACGCGGCTGGCCCGCCAGATGTCACTAGAGGAACTCCGACCGGTACAGGACCCGATCGCGACGGTGGGGATTCCACGAGCGACGAATTGCTGGCCTTTGTCGAGCAGGACAAATCCAGGACCGAGAGGATCAAGAAACGTTACAACGACACGGAGGAACATCGCGAGGACGACGAGGACGACGAACTCAATGATTATGGATTCAATCGGCGACCTTCCGTACGAGGTATAAAGCCTCAGTTCGGCTCTACCAACGAGATCATACGGCAGCTTCAATCGCGGAACGCTGTCGCGCCCGGTTCCTTCGGCGACGCTAAGGCCGGTTTTCATAATCAACAACGATATTTAAAATCGACATTTGAAAACTTCCCCGAGCCCGCGGACGAGGATGGCTACGTGATGTTTGAGGATGGCCGGGATACAAACACTATTGACAGGATAAGGACGATGCAGAAGCAGATCGACGAGATGTATGAGATTATAGGAGAGTCCGCAGTGAGCCAGGGCACCCTGAAGCGTAGCTCGTATCTCGAGAGCACTCTACCGCGACCGTTAGTTCGAGTTCCCATGGCTGACGAGGGAAGTCATCGCTATCCCGATCACAAGAATGGCGTTCGCTTCCCCGAGCAACACACCCCGGCAGGTGCGAGAATGCTACGCATCGCCGGCGGGGGTGACGGCGCACCGGGAAACATTTACAGCACCCTTCCGGCGAAGGCACGACGTCATCCAGCCGTGGCTGTTTCCACCAACCACTGCGGCCTAGTTCCCACTTCCGATGCTAAATGCTATCGGACAATGTATTTTGTTCCCTATAACGGAATATCGGATCCGACCTATCAGAACATCCAGCGGATCCTGCCGCCGCATTCCTCGCCGAATTACGCAAACCATATCGAGCGCTATCCTTATCCACGAAACGCTCACGCGGACCAGCATCAGCAACCGCGTTACTATTCGAGAGCTGCGGCTGTTCTTCCAGCCCATTCCCAAAGCCCTGCTCTGCATTTGCATCTCCATCAGCCCGAAGAGTTTCGTCTATCCGGTGCCGGTAGTTTGCAACCCTTGACTTCGCTGGGTCCCCTCGGTCCTCATAATCTTCATCCCCCTCACCCCGCTCACCTGCCCCACGGGCATCCCATGCAAATTCAACAACAGCAGCAACCCCCGGCACCACCTCCTCCTCCGCCGCAGCACCACCACCCTCATACTCATCCACATCAGCATCAGCATCAACAACAATCCATACCGATCTACGGGGTCGCGTCCTCCGTCCCCTATTCCGTGACCACACCGATGCGGGCTGCTACACCGGGTGGCGCTGGCTACTCCTATCAAGTACATCTGGGACGCGGCGCTGCCGATGTACAGACGCAAACGATTTCCGTACCTTCGGCAACTACCTCTTCATCCTTATCATCGTACAACATGGCGACCGCGTCGGTTCAGCTCTCTACCATTTCCTCGAGTTCCTCGTCACCCTTGTCCTCGCCAACCAAGGCACAGCGTACCGTGGCCGAACGTGGAGTTCCCGAGGGTGCCGCTAGTGCACCTGCTCACGATTTCACGAGCAACACATCCGCCGGTCATCCACCCAGCTCCTTCCTGGGACATCCGAGCAGCGTGCCACCACCGAATACCCAGAACTCTGTGTACTACGCAATGAACGTGTAAAACTTCGAATATTGGACTAATGGATCGTCATGAGGAACTGTCTCGTTATGCATGTACATATAACGTGTTACCATTTCTTCAGGTAAAAATTAAGGAATGTCAGTCGAACGCGTCAGCTCCTCCAATGTATACGCTAAGTTTACCCAAATGCTTTCTAGGGATGCAGGATTCATGAAAATACCGGCGGGAGACCTTTGGGAATTGTTTCGACAGAAGGGTACATCGTCCGTCTTCGTTTTCAATAATTCAAGCAAACGGTGATCGTTAATCCCCGAGGTGACGGACGCGTCCAAAGAAGCAACTGGATCTCACGGATCCTACGGATTTAGACCAAATTACTCCGTTAGAAGTTTTTGGTATCTTTTGACGCTCGCGGGAATCTTGTGTGTAAAAATTCTTCGAAATTGGGAATGACCCTTGCTGTGCACTGTGCTGAATCTCCACGAGTAGATTTGCGTATAAGGCTTTCACTGTCTGGGATCTATGTGCATCTCTTGCATGACGTGTATAATGTATATATGTATAAGAGATAGCAAAATTTTTGACGTACGGCTACGGCCAATCAGCTCGAGCAGGAGATTCCGCACATACTTTTTGGAGTAGAAATTAGCGATTCGCGTGTCGTGTCTGTTGGCCGCGCTTCTTGATGTAGGCCATGGCGTCACTTTCGGATCGATGCATTTTCTTGCTCCGGAGTTTATACGGTAACTTTTTCATCCTTACCGTCTGAATAGGAATATCGTTCCTAAGTATATTTCCAATCAACATTGAATTTCTTTGTCGGTATGGAATTCTATAGGATCATTGAAAACGTGTCATACGTCATTAGGGTGTTGGGGGAGACGATAGTTTTATCAATGCACGATACTTCGTATTCGAAAGAATAATAATTGTGCCAAATTGAGCAAAGACGTTAGAGGGACAAAGAATGTTTTGAGATGTAACTTTAATAGGACGAAATTATCTCGTTGGATCTGTTAAATGCTGAAGGGAATTGTGGAAAAGCTGAATTTAATTATTACGTAGCTCACGATCTGTTCGAATTCTAGTTTCTCGTGATCAATATAAAAGCTTCTCAGTGTTCAGTGGAAGGATGCAGGATCTAAAGACGGTCCGAGGCTTAAACGAAAATCATGCCAAATTGCACGATAAAGAATTATTAACGTTTTCGGTTATTTCGCACGGTTAGAATTTTCGAATTTTTTTCTAAAATTCAATACCGATCGATGTAACGGTCATTGATATCTCCTAAAGTTGCACGCATTATAGGTAATCTAATGTGTCAGCGATATCCGCTGTTGATCGGCTGGTATCATTAATTACAGATCATTTCTTTTTCTTGTTCTTCGCAGTGACACTGTCACTATAATTTCGTTCGAACTAGGAAGCATACAAAAAAAGTTGTATGATCGCTCGTTACGCCGATCATGATTGACAAATACGTCAGTCCGAAGATCACGAGTGCCGTTAGAGTCGCTTTTAAGTGATGCATGAAAGATCTTCACCAGGCCCAAAAGATAAACAGAGATCGATGAATCATAATGGTACGTGTAACTTGACAGTCGCTTAAGCAGTTGATGGGAAGATGAAAAGGAGACTTTTAATATTCAAGATAAATCAAGAGAGCGCAAAAGAGAGAAATTGATTAACCATAATAAACCAATGAATTTTTAATCCTCCGTAAATGCTCGATTAATCTGACGTAGAGTACTGAAAAGTCTCTCCCGATTGCTGATACATACGTAAGGACGAAGCGAACTTTGCTTGCGAAACAATGCGAATTTTTATATCGATCACGGTTTGCGATTAAAACACGCCGACGTTTATATTGCGAAACTCTGTAAGTTTCGACGAAGGAGAATAGTTTATCGTGTGATCTTAGCCGATATCGATCGCAGTGTAATCATAGCGTTAATAACAATAATAATAACACTACTAATAATAGAAAAACACTGAGAACCAAAGTTATTATATTATCGTTAATTATGATTTAAATAGTTTTTATTTATAATATCAATTAAAAGCATCATTCCGCCCTAGAGATAGATCTTTTTATTACTAAATAATAGTCACGGACACGTTACGTATGTAAATACATATCACGTGATCATAAAAATCCTTTTTCGTACTCCACACGTAACGCACTGGATAATTCTTTTATCACTTCCATATACACATATTCACGATATATCTTAAGTTCGTAAATATCCATGTAATTCTGCGTTTATGATGCTCGTTAGATTTATCATATTATTTGTACACGCTGTTATTTCTTTGCGAGCGAGAAGCGTAGCGCGAAAGACCAAGTCGGGAAGTGCGGAATTGGTAATCGAATGAGAACCAAATGGGTTTTCGGTATTCAATATTAAAATTGAGAATTGCTTCTGTTCCAAGTTCCAATGTTACAGAATGCACTGTGGACGTTGCATTTGGAGTACGTTTCACGTGAGATTGGATTTTCACGAGATATTCCGTAACACTTTGGCGTAACGACTAGATCCCCAAATATTTATATTTTTACGAATAACAGTCATCTACACTTATCACGCGATAATGATAATTGGAACGACGTATGCGGTTGGAAGAGAACAAAAAGAAATTTTCTAGACGAAAAAGAAAAGAACGAAAGACACAGAGGGCTTTTAAACATTGAAGACTGCAATAATTACAACACTGGCCTATTAATTAATATATAGCTAGGTATCTACCAATCGTAGACAAAACTATAGATTCAAGTATGTCTATACGCTTACGCCATTACAGAGACAAGATAATACGATACATACCATTATCCACCTAAACACACACACGGTTAGGACACATTAATAGGTAGGTAGATATATATAAACATATATATAATATATACACATAAATATATATACAAGTGAACACACACGATCGTGTGTATATGTGCGTTATCGTTTTCTTATAGAAAATCTCATATTCATTATTTATTTGTACTTTTATTTTAGTTACCTCTTAAGTTAGTAAAGTTCATTCCAAAGAGTTCTCTTAACTAGGAATTGCGTTTGACTTACCTTCGTCCATCCCATTTCACGATCGACAGGACGCCTCGCGTCGATGCGTATCTGTCATTGTTTCTTTTTATGCCGGTCGATTTACGTCGCACGTAAAATATATATTAAATCTCGTACGAAGTGGCAGATCGTACTATGGTATTCTCAGAATAAACTTTCCTGGTTGTTCTTCTTTTTCATTTTTCCACCTATTAGGGTTTTCCTCTTAAGAGTGGCACATCGTGATAAAGTTCTACCAAGCGCGAGAGTGTCTGAACTGTCTCTTATACAAATTGCTCGCAGGCAACACATTTGTACGAGGTATTAATCGGTGTTGGTGATAGCTCACAGTGCGCTGTACAGAAATGCACTTTCGTTGTATCGCAAGGAAACGTCTATGCATTGTGTAGTTACTGTCAGTGAAATATGTAAGCGACACTAGCGCCGCCTGTACGCCGTTGCGAGTACTACGACGGCAAAGTTACGTTCTCAGATACTATAATAGATAATCTTGAAATCTCATCTACCTGAGGCAGAATTGACATTACGAAAATTCGTGTACTTATTGTAGTTTTTGAAAAGTTGATACTATGATTTTGAAATCGAGGTTCGGATAAATTTAATATAACTGTACACGTGAGGTATTATGTAGGTCCGTTGGACACTGTGGATACTTAATAACTTTTAAGATTATTTAACTCAGGTGGAAAAATCTGCTGGACCATAGCTAGAAAAAGTGTAGAAGACAAATTTGTTGTAATATCGAAAAAATTTGACGTATCTCGCGAGATTTGTAAACACGATTGCGAATCGACTGAGCGAGATCGAGTAATCGAATGTTCGTTAATATATCACTGTCATTGTTATTATTGTTATTATATCGTAATAATAGTACATGTGATGCGAACAAAGTTATCCAGGTACCATGCACAAACTACTTTACATAACGAATAACGAGCCTTTTCGCAGGCTTATATTGTAATAATTAATGATGTAATATTGTAAACTATATTGCTAGAGAGATTGATAACTAACAGTATTTGGGACCCTCCGTAGTAATGTTATGTAAACGTAACGATGTAACAAGTCCAATTTTTGAGGAATGTTGCATACACATAGGGGATGGAAGTGATAGAATGGAAATTTCGAATTTTTTCTTTAGTCTTTTTTTTCTTATTTCATTTTTTGACGACTGGTATCATCTTTACAGCGATTCACGCATGTTAATACCAAGCGACCGTTTGTTCTAATGCGTTAAAATGAAATTTCGGTACTCGTTGCGAATTGGCTGCATATTGAAATTATTGTATTCTATTCGTCTGTACTGTTTATATATACATATACATATATATAGACCATTTCAGATTGAGGTCGCCACTATTACGAGAGTTAAAAATCAATAATTTGTATCGCTAGTATTTTTTTCGAAAACGTTTGGCATTCGATTTATCGTTGAAAATTATATAGTTTAGCGCTGTTGGAACACTTTTTGTGGATTGCGAAGATTAAGTTGCTTGTCGAGGAAACTCGAGTTTAATCGGTAATAAAAGATCATAAAACTGATGGAAAACGATTGTGGAGAAATACACGTGGGAAAAACGAGAATTTTCTATAATCTGGATAGCGGATACGAGTAAATATTGCAAAAATAGAAGAACTTGCGAGATTGCTCGCTGCGAAAGGTATTAACAGCGATTAGTAAATCTGATACGGTTTTGACTTGCTGATACAAAAAAAAATTTTTGAGAAAACAATATATATATACATATATATATATAATACATATACACAGGGTGTGCGAAAGAGATTGTATGTTCGTATAAAAAAAAATTGCAGTATGCACTTCCATTGATATAATTATTTAAAGAACAATATATAATAACAAGTCGATTATCATAAATCTCAATTATTTCATCGAATGGAAATACAATTTTTTCGATTATTATTCCAACAATAATTCTTCCTATTGTTAAATTCAAAACACACGAGATTTGATTACTCTTCGGAGATACGGTCATTTTCGAACAGCCGGTATATATAGGGTACAAAATGAAATTGCTGTTCTATAAGTGTGATCAATAGTGGATGCAAGTCGTTGGTGTGAATCGAGCATTAAAATTAAGAGAAGCAGCTCATGGAATAATCGTAGTGGAAAAAAAATTAGCATTTTATAAAGGACGCAGTTAGAATCTTTCGTGAAACCCATTAAAAAATTATTCGACAAGACACATTTAAGTGTCACCCGTTAAGTGAAGTGTACTTGATCGAGCATATGCTTAAATACATAACTTCACTTATTTCTCTCTCTGAAGGATACTATTTAATTTATTAACGACTAGGCCATGCTATTGTACAACACTATTGTCCAGTGGTCCAGTGAAGAATTTACAGTATTCTCTTATTCCATAGATAAATATAGCGAGAATGAAAATACGAGTGTCGTATGAGTATTTGCTTCTTTTTGTTTTTTGGAGACGTCATTACGTGTAATTCAGTCGGGACACAGGCAGAAATACGAAGCAGTACGTTGAGGAGAATCGTGAATGATTAAGGTTGATGATTCAAGAAGAGGCCAAGGGCGAGACGCAGGAAACTTTGCGGTTTCTCAAACGAAGTATTAAAGTATCCAAAGTATATCTTAACGAGTTCCAGTATAGCACGAGCATGATGATAAGAAACAGATGAGATTTCGATTAATTTGCATCAAAGACACGTAGTCCGTATAATATAGTTACTTAGACATTATGTAGTAAATAAATTCATAAACTTAGTACAATAGCTATTGAAGTATTTTATGATAGAGAATAGTATTAACGTTACACTACGTATATGAAATGTTGGTTTTAATGTAAGTTAGATACTTTTATGATCGATGGCCAAAAGTGAGATAAACTGTATATATCCACTTGATTGTTAAATAAATTAGTCGTTAGTATGTAAATAAAAGCTTTATCTATACAAGAGTTATACCGGCGCATAGTTAATTCGTCAAATAAATCCTGCATAGTGAAGTCGTCTAAGATATGCGCATTGCTTTTTGCTTTGGTAAGTACCTTCCTTAAGAAACACGGTGTGGCAGTTACAAATTAGTAATGTTCGAATTTCTTACCGAAGGATGTAATAGTTATGAAACGCCTGATATTGTATGTCACTGGGTAGGAAGTTTTAGCATTTTTCATGGAAATATTATACTATGCTTGCCGGGTTATTTTTACTTTCGTTTGATTGGTGCTTCTGTAACAGTTATAGCAACTTTTTGCTTTTCTCATTTACTTATGCTTTGGCAACTTTAACAAAAGCTGGCGCATTATAAATTACCGATTTCATTCAGCAAGTATACTTTGGTATTATAATTAGGCAATTCTTTAATTCGGTATGTGATTAGTAAATGTTCATTAATATTTTTAAAATACAATTTCGCTGGATACAAAAGTAACTAAAATTGTTGCGATGACAGATCCAAGCGTGGAGTATTATTTCCTAAAGTCAAAATATATTTTTTTAATAAATTCTTTTTATTTAACTAATTGCAATTATTAGGTACATCTGCAACTAGTATCGATTTAACTTTTTGTTACTAGTGCTGTACAATCTCTAGGTATCGACCCCTATTATTCTTGTATCGTGCTACAAATTTGTATAGCACTAGAGTTGTAGTATGGTTGTACTGTTAATTATTTCGAAAATTTTCGATAGACTATTGACCGGCTCTAACAAAAATTTTTCAAAACAAGTGACGCAACTGTTGTACAATTTCAGTGGATTATTCATATGTAATACGAATGGAAAACGAAGGCCCTGGATTTACCTGTTCTCGATGTACATGGAAATTTTTTTAAATAATTGAACGAGGAAAATGATCACACAAACGATTTAAAAAGGTGAAGCGGAAACGGTAGGTTGTACGGTACAGATATTAGTTAAGAGTGAGAAATCGGTTATGAAACATTTTATGTGAATTTTAATGTTAGTATAATATAATATTGTACTTTCCAAAGGTGCATCTATCGAGCACCATACAAATGACCGATAAAGGAAATCAAATTAAATTCGGTTTCTTCATATTCAGACAATACTTTGTCATACAGTTAATATAATATGTATATATTTATAAAGATGCAAACTTACGGGGAAAGAGAGTTTTCTTATTTTTGTTAGAGTCTATCGTTCAGGAATAATGCCCATATGTGCAGGGATTTACGTGGAGTTAAAAATCCACTTAAAGGATCACTCGATAAGTTTTCGCGCGTCTGTGTTTGGTCAATTTGCAATTGACGTGCCACTTGAATTTTGTGCGACGCGCGTGAAACAGGCTATTTATAATGGAAACGAAGTATGGAAAAATTTAATTTAATTTTATCAGAAAATAATAAAAAAGTAGTATTCATGTAAACCTCTCTCCTTTGTTCGTGACTTCTAAACAAGAAAAGTATACTTGATGATCTTTTAATTTTTAATTTATTAAAAAATTCACATTAGTAACTTATTATTAGAAATGCCTTAATTTTTTTTACTATATATTTGAGAGGCTGGCATCCCGATTACAACTCACAGGGGATTGCTCCAGTCCAGGATGGTCGATTCGTTTTGTTTATGCGATCGTAAAAAGTATTCATATTCAATACCGTAGTCCATCCTAAACAGAAATGTTCCGCATGAACTCTCAATTTAAATGACTTCCCTATAGCTCGTGCTCCCTAGTTGCCATACACCCTAAATGCTTGTCGCGCTCTTTTGAATTATACTGTTCGCAGTATATCTGGATTACCGAATTCAGATTAAGCTCAGCAATGTGATAAAGAGAAATTGGTAATACGTGTGACGTGAGGTAGATATGGCACAATGGTGTTGATAGAATGCACGCATAAGACTGTAGGAATAAAAATAAAAATAAAAATTTGAGCATGCACGTCTCACTTAAAATCTGCATAAAAATCACTTATTAAATTTGGATTTATTCGCGTGTCCGATATCGCGTCTTATATACATGCAACTGTAATAAGTTTCGGTACTGGCGTAGAAGCTTTTGTACGAGAGACAAATTCCGCAAGGTTTATTAGAATAAACTCTGTAACTGATTCGACTTTAGAATGTCTTCGTGGCTACTTTTTGGTCGCCTACATATGCATATTCTTATGTGTATTCAATAATGAAACTTACAAAGTAGGGCGCAACGAGCCAATTGTTTCAAGATAAGACGGAAAGACGCACAGCCCCCTACAAGATGACACACTTTCTTCTCCTTACAGGTTCTGGTGGTTCTAAAGCTGCCAGGATTGCTTCGTCGAAGACGTTCTTCAATCCTTTCTAAAAATGTAAATGTAAGATGCAAGATCAAATGATGATACTGCTGCAGGAGGCAAAAGATATGCAAGATAATGTACGATAGATTCAACAGATGATTATTACGTGGTAGAAGGAATGTTTTATAATATTAATATGGTTTGAGAAATTACCTGTGTCAGAGCGCTGCATTCGACATATTTAACAGCTTTAAGCTCCTTTGCAAGCTTTTCACCCTGTTCTGATGTGATTGGCTTTTGTTTGTTTTTCGCGAGCTTCTCAATGGTCGTCGCATCGTCTCGCAAATCGATTTGGGTGCCAACCAGTAAGAACGGTGTCTTTTGACAATGATGTGTTATCTCCGGCACCCACTGATAACACAGAAGAGATGTTCCTTACTAGATAGTTTTTGATTATTAAGTTCGATCGTTTTTTGCCGTAGAATAGTTATACGGTACTGTACGTTGATTCATGCTGACTTAACATTTTTTTAACATTCACAGAATATTTATAAGTTAGACAGTTTTGACAGTAAATGAAAGCAATGAACGTTACAATGTCTCACCTTTTCTTTAACGTTTTCAAAGGATGATGGTGATACGACAGAAAAACACACAAGGAATACGTCAGTTTGCGGGTAACTCAAAGGCCGCAGTCTGTCGTAGTCTTCCTGGCCTATAAAACATTTCACATTTAACAGCCTAATCATTACATAAAACAAGCATACTAGATACTACTGATAGTACAATATAGCATTTCATCTCAGGATAAAAAATGGATATAAAAACTGGAAAAAACAGTCATGGATAAAAGTGTTGTGGCTATTATCTATGCTCATCAATATGCGGTGAAAATATTTAGTACATTATGTATGGTTTAATCTAATTCATGCTCTTACGTTAATAATCAACACTTGTTCTTACCAGCTGTGTCAAACAATCCTAGAGTGTACGGTTCCCCACCAATCATGACTGTCACAGCATAATTGTCGAATACAGTAGGGACATACTCCGATGGAAACTTGTTGGTAGTGTATGATATTAGCAGGCATGTTTTACCCACAGCTCCATCACCTACCACAACACACTTTATTGTCTGCATTTCTGCGTTTTGCTATCTGTTAACATAATAAACATCACATGTGGTTAAAATTGATTCTAACAAAATCTCATTGGTCATTTAAGAAATTTGATCATTTGCATTGATCTACTATATAAGAATTGGTAAAACTGCTAAATACGACTTTTGAAGAACTCCATGTAAGGAAACACTAGCAATATACAGCCAACTTCAAGGAGTCGTATTTGGCAGTTTAGCCTATGAAAATATAGCACATTATGTTTATGTAAGGAGATAATGTACAGGATGTAATCAAAGAGCCTCAATCTATTTTCAATATATTTTTCTGCTATAATTGAATAACCATGCTATATGATCATTTAAGGAAGTTAACAATCTTACACGAAGAGTGATTCCAGAAAATATAAACATTCTTTTAATCTATAAGGCCATATGCATCTACTAAAGATTAATTATCATTTTCAATAATGAAATATATAACAATATAAGTTTCCTAACTGATTTAATGCAATAATCTTGTATCATATAAGAAATGTAAAGTAAAATCGTAGATTCCAATGATATCCATTATACCTGGATATATCTTTCAGGCTATTCTGATAATTAATAACCTAGCAAATCTTCGATAATGAAAGAATATTTATTTGTTGAATTTACTTAATTTTAAATTATTTTGCTACTGTTTTACAAAAACATTCTTAATCTATGCTATCTACAACAATTTCAAGCAAGTATTTAAACTTATGATGAACCACTATATAGTGAACAGTAAAGCCAAGTTTCCTTTAAAAAATGCAAATATAATAAAATCATAATGTACAATGAAACTTAAAAGACAGAACTGTCAACCATAAAAATTATCGTAGGTATTCTTAGAAGAGTATGACACGCGAGATGCCATCCTATTGAGTGACCGCGATTAAGGAAGTGGTACTAAAAGCACAAATGCCTCCAGTACTGTCATGCAAGACCGATTAACCGAATTCCAAAGACTAGATGATCACTTGGCAACGAAATAGCTGCATTCGAAAGCATATAAGTATGCAGTATGTGCCGTACATCGTGATTGTCCAATTACGACAATCTCCGGATCAGCAAGAACGCACATATGCACATTGAGGAATTGTTTTTAGAGGAGCCATTTTGCTCTGCACTACGAATTTTTCGTTTCATTTACTCAATCCCATAAAGATACGACTTGCGCGGTATACAAGAGATTAAATTCGTGCCGGTGATGCAGTTTGCGGACTGTCGTACCTTTGATAATAATATATAAAATTAAATTCAGCAACTCACAAGCAACTGGGCGTCGACAACACTTCACTGTCAGAAAATTCCAACTCTCGTAGAAAGACCACTCGATTCCATGTCGCTCAATAGGTCACAGTAGCGCCATCTAAATGACGTAAAATCATAAGGCTGGCTTTCAATGATATTTTCCGGTTATCGCTTAAGTCGGACTTCCCCTTTAGATAAAGATCGATATAGATCAGTAGTTTTCCTGTTGCTCCAGTTGAGACGGCAAAAAGCTACATTATTAGCCATTTAAAATATGTTCTGTTAGAGCCAAGAAATAATCAAGCTGTGTGTCGAGATAGGTCGATTCGACTTGAGTAAATGGAAAATCCCCATAAACGTGCTTCTCCGAAATTCAGCTTAGATCATTAAAAACTGCAGAATTACTACAATCATTCCAACAGAACTAATGAATAATCATGCAACACGTATGCAATGATTTAATTATTTTAATTATTTAAGAGTTATCCTACGATGAAAATAGAGCTGATATTCATTAGAATATATTTTCGTACTTAGCATTTGCCCTAATCTTGTACATACGTAGCTGTATCTAATTATTTACTTAAATCCTACGTGAATCATCTGAGGGAAACGTCGAACAAATCTTGTTTCTCCTAGGAATTCCTACTATACTTACAACTCTGTCGATAAAGCAGAAATCCAATCTACTTTATGTTTATCCTTATGTGTACATTTTCTTTTGTTTAATATTCTTTTTCAACTCACCAAACAATTATTGTTTTGTTGTTGGACAACTTCCTTACGGGTTGTTACAACCTTCTTGCGGCTAAAATGTCCCATGAACGTGAAACTGATCTCTCGACCTGCTACTCTATGTATGATTCCATATGTTTCTTACACAAATGCTTCATTGACATTGTGGGATGTTCGAACGAGGAAATAATGATTTATAAAAGAAATTCAATGTAATTTTATTACTATATAAGTCAATCGATAAGTATATATGTTTGTTCATATGAGAGTATCACGTATTGTTAGGAATACGTACTGAAGACTTAAGAAAAATTAATGAACGCAAGTTGGTATATTAACGACAAAGAAAGTATTGAGTTCAATGAGGGACGCCAAGATCAAAAAGACACCGTACATGATCAGACAGTAGACGCCGACCTTGCGGTCCAGTTTGAACTTGTTCACGATAAATGCCGTATACAAAAGTACCAATGTTGAGAATAAAGAGAGTGAACTGTACACGATACCCTCTGAGTTGATTTTTACATAATGTTGACCAGGTATTTTTGGCAAAAACGCCGATTTAACAAACCATGGCAGTCCGAGACAAAGCAACACGTCAAAAACGTTCGAACCAATTGAATTGCTGATGCCCATTGTCCCGTGTCCTGGAACCAAACGTACGTGGAATTCAAATGTTAAATCATTATCGAATCATCACACGCACTGTCACATTTTATCATTATGTCGTTGATTATAATTAAAAAAGGATTCGTATTTATGATAAGTCTTCAAATCAGAATCGAGTCTTGAATATACAGAAGTCGCAGTCCTGTAATAATATAATTTATATATTATATTAAATTAATGATTTTACCTTGATTGGTGACAATGACGCTGGACACAGCTTCAGGTACACTCATGCCTGCTGCGAGAAAAGTCAGACCCATCACAGAATCCGGAATCGAAAGAGTGTCGCCTGAAATTTTATAAAAATAATAAAAGGTCTTAAATCACTATGAAAATGTATGGGCTAATGATGATTGCATTTAATTTACAGTTTACCTATATAAATACATTTAAAAGTCGATTAAAGATTATGAAATATTTTCATAGCTTACCGATAATCGTAATGACCCATGATACTACGTAGGACATGGTTGCGATCCAAACGACGCACATAATAAAAGTCAGAGGAAACCAAGATTTAAGGGACGGTCTTCTGCAGTCTGGGACAGTGATAAGTAAAGCTAAATTAATAGGCCAAGTTAAAACCCACCACACTTTATCCCAGGTGCCACTGGGCCAATTTGTCAGATTCACAATTTCTGGTAAATAAAAATAAGAATTTCATCGATCACAATATATTCATCTAAGATAAAATCATTAAGAATTCAAACTTCTCATATATAAATATTTAAATAATTTACCTCCCTCGTCGTCACTGAACTCCAGTGCCTCTATACCTTTGTCTTCAACGTGATCTGGAACAATCGATGAAATTATTCGATAATATTAAATCAATAATTCTTTTTATCGATAATAAATATTTTTATTGACATTCAATTTTAGTTCAGCCTGCACCTATTGTCGTATTCGAATAACGTTCCTTCCATGTTATTATAACGAAACTTGGAAATCTAATGTTGTGTATCTATAAAATGCGTCTGATGCTGAGGAAAATGAAATTCACCGTTATATTCATCGCGTTAAAGGAACTGGAAAATAATTCAAAACGGAAACTGGGTTACCGGGCGCTCAGAATGACGCAGAGTAAAGTCGCAAAATCTTTACTTATTGTACGACTCCCGTACATTTGGGCAATCTGCCACGAATCATCTCAAGGTCTCCATTTCTTGTGTAGCAACGTTCCACAATCTAAGAAATATACCCGTGAGTTGCCCCAGTAAGAAACAAAGAGTAAACGCGTAAGTGAAAAACACAAACATAAAAAGTGAATTAAAAAAAAACTTAACAGATGTATATATATATAATATCAAATCAATAAATTCAATATCTTACTATTACATACGAGCGGAGTTTGTTCGCTCAAATTTGTATACTCCTTTCTTTTGAATTTCAATAAATTTATCCACCTCGTTATTCTCCGATTGAACACCATGGCTGTAAAATAATATATTTTTCCTTAGCAATAATTATACAGGAAAATTTCTTGGCTCTTTTAATTTCGAAATTACACTCACCCAGTATATATATAATATATGAGAAAACGAGAATTAATGCTTCATACCACTCGACACGACCATCTCGTAAAGTCACTATGAGTAATACTACGGTGATTCCGTAAGCAAGAGAGTCTCTGCTAACGGGCCACCGATCCAGATCTAATACCTGAAATTTAAAGGAAAACGTGACGCGCCATAAAACGTTCAAAACGAAAGATCCCTTACGAGCGAATAATGACAAATAGGAATATTAGTACCGAGATATCCCGCTAGGATATGAACTGTCAGTTACCTGTCTTGCGAATAATCCACAACAGGCGGGAACCGCAAGAATATTGAATACTGCAGAACCAACAATTGTACCAACTCCCAGATCTCCTTCAGTGATAAATGTTCCAACAACATTGATGAATAATTCCGGGCTGGAAGTAGCTGCCGCCATAAAAGTTGCTCCTGCTACGTCCTTCGTCATGCCGAGTCCTGCGTATTGATTATATCTCAGAACACCGATTTGATACTGATTAATACGGTTTATCTCGATGACATTGGAGATACTTAAAAAAAAATCTTTAGCAAAAATGATAATAGTACTCCTTCACTTATAGACTATAATAATGATCCTGTAAACTTGCCTCAAATTTTACTAAGAGGAAGAATACATGGCTTTTAAATTGATTAAAATTTAAAAAAAGTTTCACTTAATTTTTTCACTTTTTACGATCTTTTTCATTGTTAATTATGATACTCGTGTGTGACTTTCGTGTTATCACAAATGTCGAAAGGACGTCTTAATAAAGACGACTTCGAGTTGTCATTTGGTCTGAAGACGTCTTTAAATCGTCTCTAAGACAGACTTTCTACAGGTTTGCTAACAATTATTTATTCTTATCGATTCTTAAGGAAAACACGTATAGATTAATAACACCAGTTAGACTAAGCTGCCCACTGATTGATTAGAAATCTATGATATATCTATTATTTTTATAATCATAATAAATATATATATATCAAGCCAGTATCGTGCGAGTATTTTTAGGGACTTCCATATAATATTCCATAATAAATTTTCCGCGAATTCTACTGTATAATCAATACTGTAATAATCCGTATAGAGAGTTATGAAGAACAAATAGACAGGGTAACCTCAATGAATACTTTTCCCCTGAATAATCCTGTATACGTATAAAAACAAATATAGATCATGTTGAACAAAATTATACTCACTTTCACATATTTTCTTAATAGAAGGTACAAAGTAGTCGTCGCAAACAATGGCGAGTAACAGAAAGAGATACATAGCAATGAGAAAATGAATTGCTATGTAACCGGATTGTCTTTGTGCCCGTGTGAATCCATCGGATGGAAACTCGGTGACAGCAGGCGGAGTACAATTAATCTCGCCGTCAATAGCATTTTCTTCTACCCAAAGTAGTCTACGAGATCCTGAAATTATATAACGATAAATTTTGTATGATGATAATTAATTTCTTGCCAGTGATTACAGTATGCAGATGATATCTCGAAGAAACGACTTTTGTAGGTTATTTTAATTCTGTTATCTCAAAATAATTCAATATCTTGAAACGATGAAAGCACGTGAGTATGGGCGTATTGCAATTATGTGGTATAAGCTGACACGTGTGTCTTCATTGTTGCAGTGCGAACTTTGTGAAATACGTGACTATTTATTGCAGATTCCTCAGTACTTAACCTTATCATTACCAATAGAATGCAGTCATCTCAACGTATTAAATGTATAATGTTTATTATATTTTGTAATACTTTAATTAGTCATCACACTTGAATTGAGAACAGAGAAATTAATCAATTAATATATTCTAATGTTTCATTAATTGTTTGTATGTAATAGTACGATATATCGTGATATATCGTGACACGTCTTTGTACTAGTTATAAAAATGACATAACGTAGTAGGCAACGTGTTGGATTTAGATAATTCGTATATGGAGAAAATTAATTATTTTTATGTCCAATTTCTTACAAGCTGTGTAAAATTAACTAAAGTTTCTTTTTTTCCTCTTATCACGAGTGTCCGATAATTAGATACAGATACTAAAGATATTACATAATTTCTGTTAAATTACAAAAAATGGCGATCAATCATCACTTTATATAATCCAAATGATATAGTTATATGTTTAATGTGATATATGGATATTTTCTTTTTTTTGGCTGAATTCATTTATGCTATTGCGTTTAAGTAATTGTTACGTAAGTTATTATATTTAATCTAGCTGAGCCAGAAATACTATTCAATTTAAGAATTAATTAATTTTCTTGCGAATAATAAAAAAAAAGAGCAACAAAGAAAGAATTATTAAATTATCTATGTTTGATATACATATACATATATTTGGCTACCACGTAATACATATATCTTATATCTCAAATGAATAATTTTCATCAGACAGTAATAAAGTATCAGAGAGTACTACGAGATTCGAATATGCTATATACAGGGTGAATCACGAATCGTGATCAGCAGAGATTACTTTGTTATTAGCATGTCAACAACATAGGATGCGTAATAACGGCGTAGCTGTGATTCTCCTTGTGATACAAAGTTTTTTAATTTTCTTTCGAACCAGATGAAAAAAATGTCATGTCCTTACATGTGCCGAATTCGTCTTGAAATCCTCTAACAGACAGGCGTAAAAAAATTATATGTTCGGTTGCAAAAAATTCAAGGTAACCTTGAAAAAACATTAAAAAAAGAGTTGACCAGTAATTTTTCACTATCACGTTAAAGCTCTCTTGAAACCATGCAAAAGCTGATAAAAAGATTTTCGATCGGACTGCTAATAACAAAGTAATCTCAACTGATCACGATTCGTGATTCACCCTGTATAATAAAATTCTTTCTTTTTACAGGTGGAAAGTGTTTGATCAAAATCAACGTCAAATCAATGACAGAAGACTACACGTGATACAGTTCATTTGATTGAACTCTGAATTTAATATTATTATTTTTATATATTATCATAAGTATATTATTAGTACATTATGATACAAGGACAGAAAGTTGATGATTGCTGATGAGTGTAACGGCAAATGTCACACGAGTAGGAATCGCCAACCCGTACGCGTATCATATACTATTTTTTGCACGTATAATAAATTTAACAACTCATCGTTTTTTTTTTTCTCGAAACATATTCACCATTTTTCGTTCGATAACGTACGAGTATACTGCTATTAAAGACTAATCAACCACCTGAAGATGGCTCTATCAATTAGATTTTTATTAATTCCCACAGGCGAAACATCTTCAGATTGCTAAACAGTCCTTAATAACCGTGTACATGCATCTGGAAGAATATACAATTTATTGTATACTCACCTATATTCTCAAGCTTTGTCTTATCACCCGGATCTTTGGGAGAAAACAGTCCAGCGAAACTGACGCAGAGAAAATACATAGCGGGAATAACCAGTACCAGTAGAATTCTATAACCGATCATATGTCTGTGACGTCTTGCCATAATTAATTACTGAAAATTCCGATTTTTAATTTAAAAAAGATGGATTAATGCTCGATAATAGTTGACGAACAGTATCCGATGTTCAAACCGATACTGGCACGCAATACGTCGATACCATGAGTATAATTCATTCGACTATAGACGTTATCACGACGATAAGATTATTCGACTAAGTAAATTTCTTCTGTATTCTTGCAAGAAGCAGGATAATATTCCATTGAAAGTGAATGTTTCTTGCATCATCTTTTCCGTGACTTTTTACTTTTTCTATATCAATGTGAATTTCTTTTCTTCTTATGAGGCGATAGTGACGATATATCATACAAGTCGAAATGATTTACGAATGCTTATGCAATGGAATCTTGGGTTCGATTGAAATTTAAAGAAATATTGCATTTTTTAAAAATCATAATACTACTGAAAATTTAACTATTTATAATCTAGTTTTGATTCTTATTAAAAATTCTATTAATGCATAAAGGATTGAACTAACTTTTGACACTTTAAATATATTTTTGATATATCATATGAGACGCGAGGTACAGAAAATTGTTGTCTTGTAACGTTACAATTTAACACATAAAATAGATACTGATTATTATTGGAAAACTTATGGGAAGACGAGATGCAGAACGTCCGATAGAGGAGAAAGGGGCGATTTAGTACGTAACAAGAGACTGCGATGGGATAGGAAATAAAAATATGAAATTTTGAAAGAATTTTAGATTTAAAGGAGAAAGGATTGTATTGGAATAACGGCATATAAAGAAGCAGCAAATAGTCTAAAAGATATTAGAAAGTTTATCGAGTGCTACATTATTATTTTTATTTATTGGTATTGTGCGATATACTCATTTTTATTGATTTAATTTTATTAGTCATGTATCCAGGTAATCAAAGTCACTCGATTGATTAAAAATGTTTGTTTTCCTCAATGTCTTCGTGGAAAGCTTGTAAGATCAACTTTGTATGTGAAAGGTAAACTTTTTTATCTTATAATAAATATAACAATCGCCAAAGCGATAGGATGAAACAAAATTGCATTCGGATGTAGGTAATATTTGATAATATTGTATAATACAAGAAGTCACGAAATTCAAAATATTTAAGTCGTGTATATTTATCATATGTAAATACAATTATATTTTTGAGCCCGTACTACATTTCAAGATATACATACATAAAGTTAAGCAACATCATTAAAAGCCTTGTCAAAGTTCATTTCATAGTTAACGATAGCTACTAGAGTTTACATTTTGTATAATAATTAACGTGTATGAACGATATTTTGAGAAAACAATATTTTCTAAGGTTAACAAATATCAGTCTGTTTTATTTTAAATTTGTCACAAGAAATATAATGCGAGTAGTCATAGAATTGTAACTGAAAACTAATTTCCTACCGATTATACAAACATCATACTAGATATTACATTATTTTATTTCGATTAAGTTCAATTAATTATTTTTCATATAAAGTTCCCCTCTTAAACCAAAAAACTTTGTAATAACTGAAGTTGGCAATACCGTTGACTCACCATTAAAAAACGTTTAACCAATACGAAGTATTTGTATAATTTGAAAATATATAACAACATTATATAACATTGATTGCGAAAAATTCCAATAATTTTAATAGCACGGCTCAGTAAACTTTGCTTCCAAATCATAAAAAAATCATCGACATAAAAATAAATGCCAAATCAAATATCCCAATAAAAAAAAACCCAATACCACTATTTATAGAATATTGTCCAATATCAAAATATTCATCCCATTCGAATAGAATTAGCAGAGTTTATTCGAATTTTAATTGCACCAGCATAGCAGCCCTTTACTCCAGCAAGTTACGTTGCGACCAGGCCTCTCGACATATGTACTATATGTATATATTGACGTGTAGACATAATTAATTAAACGAATGATTTACACGATATAAACGTGGGATAAAAGGATGGAACAGAGAAAAGGGTGAAAGAATTCATGTAATTAATATTTGGTTATTATCAGTGTCGATGACTACCCAAAGTGCAATGATTTGGCGATTAGCGTTACGGTGCGGCGAGTTGTATACGTTTTGTCGTAGAATCGAAGAGACGCAACGAGCGCGAAGAGGGAGGGACACGGGATTCAACAAACGATGTCGGACTTCGGAGTAGTTGTTAATGTAGTATGTGTGTGACAACGGGATTGACAACATGGATACGTTTGACCTAGGAGGAGGTTGGTTTATCTGCATTTTTTTAATCTCTTCAAATATTATCCGTCACACAACTATTCGTTCGCTGTGCCAAACACAATTTTGATTCGCTGTTGAGTTTTTGTTAAAAAATTCTATCGCAATTACTGCAAAAGAGAGAGTCAATCGGATGCAAGAAAATCGAGGGTGTATACTAACGATTGTTTTTACCTTCGTGCAAGGCCTTCTGGGATGAAGCAAAGAATGGAAATGAAAAATGATAAATTTTGTTGTTTTATTCGCACGATAGAGCGCGAGGTGATGCGTTGCTTTTTGTCGGCATTCGATTATAGGAAATCGTTTGCAGGCAGACATGTTACGTTGAAGTTAGAGTGACACGGGAAAAAGTTTGAACGATGAGAACGTTACGGATTTGAAATTTCTTATTGATCGACGGACTTGGTTCGGCGTCATTGCTATGCAAAATGGGACATATTTTTACAGATTTTCCATAAGCAATTTACTATCTTTCTTTACAGAGCTTCCGATAGACTGCTGTTATGTGATTTCGATTTAGTTTTTATGTTTTACATTTATTCCTGCTCCTTATTCAAAATCTTTACTTTCATTGGAGAAATTTATGTCGACTCGTAGACACTGAACACTTTTGCTTACGAACCTTTTAATAATGCTCAAGTTCTATTAAATCGAGGTGTGTCAAATAATATATCTTCATTTAGATATACAAGTTGGACCTTTTTTTTTATTTTTACAATTTTCATTTTATATTAGTTATCTACTTATTTACGTTTCACGCGGTTTTTAACGTTTCTACTAATATTTTCAGGATTGGCATATTTAATTAACTCGTAAATTGCTTAGAATTATATTTTATTACCTTCAAGATATTTCATTTATATTTCAGAGACTTTCGGTATTTATTATTTAAATATATTATTATGCAGTCGTAAAATAAGGATGATTTTGACAAGAAAAAAAATATTTTTAAATTTATCCTATTGTCTTATATCGTTAAAACGCTGTTTCACATTACCGTCATTTCTTGACAATTTTCTTCATTTCACAGTCTTCGTATGTGCACTGTCATTGAGCATTGAAACATATATGCAAATAACAAAATATTTACAGACGTGTTACACCGTACTATAATCTACGGTTCGTAGTTTCGATGCGTTATAAAAGTGATGACCCATTGCCCGAACTTGCAAACGTATCCAAGCCAATAAATGACTATTTTAGTAACTCAATATTCATACCTTACGTCGAAATCAGATTAAGTATAAGAACCAAATCATCTCTTGTTCTGTATAATCGTCACTAGTTCAGACAAATGAGAATCCATCGTGTCCCAATGCGAATTAGATTCAGGTATAAACATTGAAATTTCATTAAACAACGAAAATTGTCCACGCAGAGTGTATCAAGGATGAGGAAGAGATATGAAAACACAAAGCAAGAATTTTCCCCATAGAACAACATAGATCTTGCTGAATACAGTATTCGGTGTAATAAAAGTCATGATAATAGTTTATACTCCGAGGACCAATCGGCAATCGGGTCTTTCTATTACGTGCGCGTATGTTTCTTTCGTGCCTCTGATCTTAACGAAGGAAATAAGGATCATTAATGTATTATCTGGCTCAGCTAAGAAAGGACCTAAGTAGGTCTATTAAGCTATGAGTTAAGTGCGATTAAGTATTAGTTAAGATTGGTAATTAACAATAAGGCATCAAGTAAAAGAGAAGGACTCACAGATATAACTATACGAGTAAAAATAGAGAAGTTGAAGTCCGTTGGTCGGTCTGTCAGTTGGTCGGCCGGTCGGTCGGTCGAGCGCCCGAGTTGTTGAGTCGTGTTATACCTAGTTTATACGGCGTACATTAGGCATGAATGGCATCTACTCTACTCGGTTGAATGAGAGCAATTTAACTTCTTTAGGTTGCTTAATCGGTAGGAAGTCACATCAGCCACATAGGTATAACCTACACCAGGCACCTATACACTTGCTTTACCTACCAACATGGACAGAGGGACACTCACTCGAAAAAGAAATTATACGTCTGCATTTTTACCATTTTCTTCTCTATTCGGTCTCCGTCTTCGCATTTCTCATAACGATTATACATTCCGCAATTTCCACGTTAAATTCGTATTTCTTTATCTTTAGAGATATTCTTTACGTTCGATCCTACTTGATTTATTTATCGTTTTCTCTCCTCCCTCTCCCCCCCCCCC
>NW_014332821.1:517945-577535 GCF_000341935.2 Cephus cinctus
CTTGATTTTTTTTTTTTTTTCTCCCCCCCCCCCCCCCCCCCCCCGCCGCCTCTCTCTCTTTCATTTACTACTTCTCTTCTCTTCTCTTACTCTCTCGCGGGATGTTCCATGAGTCTTCCAAGTCCTTCAATTGAAATCGTACGCCGCTTCGCTCGGAAACGGCTATTAACTCTTATGTTAGTGCTAACCGGTCGGCAGAGTTCTCGAGTCTTCGTACCGCATACGCGCAAGGCGTGCTTGAATCATTTCATAAGTCATCCAGGATTTATATGAATGAAAATCGATAAATCAATGATTATATTTCGTAGATCCTATCAAGCGAGACGATACGTAGTACTGGCTGTATCAAACGGAAGGTATATGTAAAAACGTCCGAGATAACGAAGAAATCTGAGGAATTTTTTTTCTCTCACAAAATAATTTCTTTAAAGTACGTGGTATCTGTCGTACACCACTCGAGCAGACGCGTCTGACGTATAATTTTCCTAAATAAGGGAAGGCGCGATATTGCGAAATGACAAAATTGAGAATCGCCGGGGACGTTTAACGAGTCGCTTCCTACTTGGCGATTCGGTGTTTTACTATCGTGCGCTGCAATTTTGTTGCGATGTAATTGACGCGTGTCTGCAACGAGCACTCGTCCTCCTAGCATAGCGCGCATGGCTATGACTTTTAGGCAGCCTCAAATAGGACCTGACCGACTTCGTGTTTATTGATAATTAGGCCCTTTTATTAGCGACGTTCAATAGTCGGGGCATTACGTGAATGGTATATTTCACAAATGCTGCCATCAGGGAGTGGAGCATCCGGAGCAGAAAATGCGTAGCTAGCGACGATAATTATTATTTCCCGAACTCCAGCAACGATCCGCGTCCTACTTTCTGTGTTGACACGATGCGCGTAAAAAAAAATTATTGTTCAACATTTAGAATTTTTTTATCGACAATATTTAATCGACAAATTATCATTCGACTACGACTTTCTTATCGATTTCTTCGTGATACTCATTTCTCAAGTACTCAGTAAATCCTACTCCAGATTTTATGAGAATAATTTTGCGTATAATAACCACCAATCAGTTCATGCTAAATTCTTGTAAGGAAAGTCAACGACTGTGCCTACGCGTTACTCGGCTTACAAGCGACCACTTTGATTCGTGTAACGTTAGACCAATTCTCCTCTCTTCGCTGATCATCTTATCTCTGTTTGTGCTGTCAGAAATACCAAACACGCTAAATACTATACCACGCGCGATTAAGCGCTATTGCTGTGTCAATTATGTGATCACTTTGACAGTAAAGGTATCGTGTGAATACCGTATAGGCAGGCCGCGGTAACTGTACCAGGGAACGAACTCGCATTAGCACCGAGTATACTGACTCGCGGTACGAGTACGCGCGAACTATATCCCGAAGCTGGCTTGTAGTACTTTAAAAAGAATCTCTTTGCGCCGATTAGAATTATTTAACACGATACGTGTACCCAATAGTTTAACGAAGATGATTGGCTGTATTTTCTGTGTGACATAGATATCTAACGTCAATTACACAAAACGAATATAATAAAATATCTAATTAAATTAGAATTGACATAATTTTAATGAATTATTATTTTTAATGTTACAGGTATCAATTGCACACTACCCGCGATCGAAGACTTTCCACATGACTTATTCGACGAGAAGCAGCGACAAGACGGGGCTGTCGTCGTACACGTCATCGTATCCCTTTACCTCTTTATCGCGTTAGCAGTAGTCTGCGATAAGTTCTTCGTACCTGCCGTAGAAAAAATATGTCACGGTAAGGTTGTATTTTGAGCGTAACGATAAACATGCGAACTGTCACTTTGACAGGGTCAAAGTACAAAATAGTGTATTAATAATATACTTTTGTACAGTGTCCACCGACAGTAAATACTCTTGGCTACGAGTAGCATATGTCATAAGCAGCGTCGCGAAGAATTTTTCTTACGAATCGTTAATGTTTCGATGTTTTAGCATTGTCAATGTCGAAAGACGTGGCTGGTGCCACATTTATGGCAGCGGCGACTTCGGCTCCGGAATTATTCGTAAATGCAATTGGAACCTTCATCACCGAAGGGGACATTGGCGTTGGAACTATTGTTGGCTCGGCCGTGTTCAATATACTCGCAGTACCAGCTTGCTGTGGAATTGGTGCTGGAATGGTTGGTAACTTTTGTGTTAAACTTTGTATATACTGGCATTTCGTCTAGAGTCGATAATATTCAGACTTTACGGAAACGAACGCGTCACGTAATTTATTCTTCGTTATTCGCTTAATGAGAGCGAGGTTATGCCTAGTATTTTTATCGGTATCTTTTTTTTTTCACGGGAATGTAATCATTTACCGATTATATGGGTACTCTGTATAGGATCTGTGTACGTACGTGTGTTCGACATGAACAGCTGGGAAATTCAGTTTTGCATGACCCTTGTGTTGCACACGTGTTCGATAGTGTAGTATATCAGATTCAAGGGCTAATTGAAATGCGTACTTGTATGCTGTACAGGTTCATGAAGATAAGGATGGCTTACCAGAGTGAGTTTAGATCATGAGGTCAAAGGAAATTTTCACAGAAGTCTATAAAATTTAGTGGTGATTTAGGTACAGAAAATATATTTTACCTTGGACCATCGTACACGTGTCCGAGAGAGACACGGGATTCTTTGACCTTTTGGTTTCTCGCGACACCTTTTATTTTTTTTTCTAAAGCACGTAATTTTTTAACAAATGATTTTTATCACTTTATTTTATTTTCGACGCGTCGCGTACACTTTGTACGTATTAGAGGTTACGAATCTGTTATATTACTCATTGGAAAATAATAACGTTATGCAGGTCGTTCCATTGGATTGGTGGCCTGTCAGCAGAGATTGCCTTGCTTATGGAGTAACAGTAGCCATCTTAATCTGCATAATCCACGACGAACGTGTTGAGTGGTACGAGGCATTAACATTGGTACTACTATACATCGTTTACATAGCTGTTATGTACTGGGACAAATCCTTTCAACGATGTACCAGGTTTCGCACGAAAAACAGTCAGCTGTCATCGGATGACTGCCATATCGGTACAGGTAAAATTATTCTAAATTTTATCCATAAAATACGACTCGGCGATAATATTGATATATATTTTAAAATTTCAATGCAAAATAACTTCTGTGCCTGGCCGCGGGCAGGAGGTCAGTTCGCAAGTTAAAAAACGGAATACTCCGTAAATATATGATTATATCTTGAAACTACTGTTGGTTACTGCGATATAAAAAAATATTCACAAAATATTTTACGAGCGCTAGGCATATATTTAAAGCATTTCGTGTGAGTTCATATATAGAAAATTTTACATGATATCTTGATCGTATCAGAAATAATTGTCGGTTGACAGGTTCAAGAACCTTTTTATGTAACACAACATCTAAATGTCCACACAGTTGTTTGTTATCACAAGTGAAAGTGTTAGCATTTCATGAGGCATTGGCATATTGACACGTTCGAGATAACGTCTCTGTGTTTTTGTGTTGTACCTTTGATTGCGTACGTCTATCGATTAGAACAGTTATTTATGAGGTGGCCGATATTAGGGGAACGGTCGTTTCCGTCTTTGACGTCAATAATCGACGTAACGAGCGAAATGGGGTAAATTGTTGTTTTTCTCACGTGACAGGTTAAGACTGAGAATCAATAGTAATCTCAATGTATAAATTGTTTAAAAAATTGTTCAACACGGTTACTGTATTGGTGTTGTATTATTTTTTATCTGAGAATAAATCGCGTAATCCGCAATAACAGAAACGTATTGTATTAAGATCGGTTGTCTTGCGCAATTGGATCGTAATCTTGATATTGGTTTGTAGGAGATGCCGGAGAAGTTCATCTATCCAGACCAGATAAATTACAATCGAGTGGCGACCGTGTGGAACAAGTGGCGACTATTGACGTCCCATTGCAGAATGGTGGTACGAAAACTCAAGAAGAAAATCATGACCCTGGTAAGACGTAAAATAATGTTTCTTTTAAAATAATTTGTTACATTTATTTTTGTAACATTTTATTAAAAAAAAAAAAATAATAATTCAATTCCAATCTACTATTTCATAGTGCACTACGCCGTATTCTTCAGAGTTCGTAAAAATTTGGTGCTATCGCATTTTTAATCGCTCAAGTTATTTTAGATTATGAGTACGAGCTTCTAGTATGGCCAGCACGTGGTGGATGGATACGCAAGACTGCTTGGGTGATAACGTGGCCGATACACTTGGTTTTCATGTGCACGATACCGGATTGCAATAAACCGCGTTTCAAAAATTGGTTCCCCATAACGTTTCTTATGTGCATCATTTGGATCGGATCTCTGAGTTACGTCGTCGCATGGATGATAACGATAATCGGTAAGTGCCTAGTGAAAGTTTTCATTTTTTTTTTAAATTTTATGAATTTCATAAAATTAAATCTATAATTAACATGTGGACGATATAGAACAATGTGACTTTTAGGTGACACATTAAAAATACCGGACTCTGTAATGGGTATCACATTCCTCGCAGCTGGAACCAGCGTCCCGGAAGCGGTGTCCAGCGTGATTGTAGCGAAGCAAGGTATCACTTACGTTAATCCGCTCTATCAATTGCAAAAATGCAATGACATTGACATCGTATATCCCTGGGAAGCCGCTTCTTCCCTTAAATAAAGAAGAAGCCCATAATAGTTCATATCAGAAGAAAGTACTTTCACAATAGTCGAGGACAGTTCGAAAACACGAGTCTTTAATTTTCAGGTCATGGCTCCATGGGCATAAGCAATTCGATTGGTTCAAACACGTTCGATATTCTACTCTGCCTGGGTCTACCTTGGCTGATCAAATCCTCCTTCTCACCTACGCAACCAGGAAAGCACTATATCAGCATAAACTCGGGTGGCCTCGAGTACAGCGCAATTTCTCTACTATCGACGCTAATGATGTTATACATTGCGTTCGCGTCAAATAAATTTCAGCTAGATAGAAAAGTAGGCCGGGCCTGTCTCTGTATGTACGCAGTATTTCTCATTCTGGCCTCCCTGATCGAGCTCAATGTATTCTTCAGGGTGAATCTGCCCACTTGTCAGAGGACGGTCAAATGATCGTGCATCGGACGCGCACACCGAATATATCTGTTCCGACGATTCTAACTGTCGTAGGCTCTCTCTGTGCGAACCTGCGAAACACGATAAACTGAGGAAGGGTGCTTATATATTGACTACATGAGAATTTTTTTGTGTGTACAGTTTTAATATTACATTTATTACGATAAAGAGTTGAGGAACAACACATTTTATACGTCTGTCATTTAGCGTAATATCAACTAGGTATTGCATTATTATTAAATTATAACACCCCTACATTTAAGGAGTTGTCTACCTTACGGATTAGATCAGTAATAGAATACGTTCTAGACGGTTGCTCACGCCTATACGGAGAGATGATGCACGTCTGCGCTCCGAAGTAGTTACATACCTTAAACGGTCAGACGCCAAGTTTCACTAGACGTATGAGAAGTAAGGCAGTGGACACGCGATCATAAAGTCGAAGGCGATCGATAGATCGATCATCGAGAGAGATATTACAATTAATGGCTGCTTCAAAGGAAGCTTTGACCGTATATGTATAAGCACAGAAATACGATAGGCCAATTAAAGCCTTGGATTAAAAATGCAAAACTTTTGTTTTCTTTGGGTATGGTCTATTTTCTCATTTTTCTTTTTTTTTTTTCAATACTCATGCGATTCCACTAACTCTGCGATTACGCGTGCGAGTATCTTGTCACGTATCTTTTAGGATTACTGTTCAATTTTTACAGCAGGATATATTGCAAGATCACGAATTATATAAGATTCTTTTTTAAACGTTATATCACGTTTACCTCGTTTCCCTTTTTTTTTCTCTGGTAATCACTATTTTTATCGAGGGTACAATTTTATCGGGACGAATGATTCTTCAATTGATAATTTCTCCGGTATGAAAATTTGATCCATCACAGGCAGCGATATAGGTTTCGTTAACCATATGTTAAAATTGAAAAAACACCGTTAATATTGACCTTCGATGTATTTAATATCACGCACTGACATTAGACCACATACGCAACCATGTAGCTAGTTAATTAACAAATTAAGATTAATATATCTGTAATAAATTATTATAAATGGCCAGTCGGAAGATCTTCCTGCTCGATGTGTTTAACAACGGAGGTAGGCACTAAATCTCTATCGCCTTATTCAAAAATGATCCGAACGATTTATGAGCATTTCTTTTTGGTATAATTCTGACGAGTAAATCTGTCGTGCATATATATACACACATATATAAAATGCGACGAAGCTAATGCAAGATTAAATGATTTCTCCAAATGACTGTTTATCTTTCGTCATTAAAATATATATTAAATATTAATAAAAGATTTTCGCACAGAATTTTAACTAGCTATATGATTTCTATTATAGTGCCGTGTATTAAAATATCTTTATTATAGTTCAATATTGAAATCGACAGGTTGATGTGCCCATTTTTAATGCGATCCGTCTATTTTCTTTCGAGTATGATCGATGATATAGATTAGTATTCACACTTGTATCCTACATTGATTTAGCCTTATAAAACAACTTGATCCACCCACGCTCCAAGTAACTGTAACACGCAGCGTACAGAATTCTAACTTACGTTAAATCAATAATCCATTAGTAAAACAGTAGCCGAAGTAACTATTTTGTTTGAGGATTTAATCCATTTATCAGCATCACTGTTAGGTAAATGCACGCAGAAACATCTTATGTCCCATTGAGAGTATAATTGTTTACGCAATAAATAACTTTAAAAAAATGATCACAGTAAAGATCAATTGAATTAATACTTTACCTGGTCTTTCACAGATGAATGCGCAAGTATTAAAGTATTCGCAAAAGGATAATTGAGTTTCGAACGGTGCAAAAAGAAGAGTAGCCTGTAAAGGAAGCGTATCGATATACTGATAAGATCGAGACGAAACTGCTGGGATCCAGGTCGCACGTCGATCGATCGTTCTAAAAAGAATTCTCTCGCTGATTTCCCATCGAAGCTTCGTCGAAGCGAACAACGCGGTACGTTAGACAGTAAAAAAAAAGGAAAAAGAAACTAACCTGGAAAAAGCTGCTATGACAGAAGCAATCGCTGTCGCGTCTGAACAAGCGAGGATAACGGAAGTGGAATAAAGGACGAGAGACAAGGTAGGGGCGAACAAGCGTAATGGGATAGAGAAGATAAGACGATAGAAAAGAAATGAGCTGTAGTAAAAAGAAGAGAATAAAAAGGAGATAGATAGTTGGATATAAAGAGAAAAAGAGTGAGAGAAAAAAACGAAGATGGAGTATGACGTTCGAATCTTTCCCCACCCTTCTGCTAAATCCACAAGAACCAGACGCTCGGACGGAGAATGTCAGTTTAGGTCCTTGACACTTCACAATCGGGATAACCTCGAATTCGGTGAGATATTTGCAAGATAGGTTAGTCAGTAGGTCGGAGGGAAAAGGTAGGTTGGTAGGTTGCTAGGTTGCTAGGTTCCCCCGATTGAAGATGGGGTTGGTCGTGATGCCAGCGTGCAGATCCGCAATGCGGCGTTGCCGGCGAGTTCGTTGGTTCGGCATAGTTACCGTGGCGCGGAGCTGCCGTAATGGTGGGGAACGTCGGAAGCTTCTGGGTAAGACACGAAGCGGAGCGACGAGGATAGGATATTACAGTAGAGATTGTCGGTGGGGATAGAAAGCAAAGCGGGGTTTGGCGAATAGAGAGGGTGGCGGCGACGGTGGTGGCCGGCTGTATGCAGGTATATATTAATAGAGGAGAAACGAGTCGATCCATGCGTTGCTGGATGCGACGGAGTCATGCGCTCTTGCTGCCCTCTTTCCACGTCAGGGAGAATCTCACCCTCTTGTGCGGTACCTGAGAGCCGCGCAGTGTTGCCTACCGCGCAGAGAGCACAACACTTGCCGTTAAACATATTTTTACTAACGTTTCATTTACCATTTGTGTGTGTTTCTTTCTAAAAGCCATTATCGCCGTTACCGTACCTAATGTGTATCCTAGATTATTATATGACGTATATCATCCGTAAGGTTAGGGTGTAACGCTACAAGGAGATATCTCTCGATTGTCGACGTCGTCCTCGTCATCGCCGCCGCGAATCGCGTGTTCCGGAGAACTGGGTTATAGGTATCGAATGAATCGTCTCACATATCTAGGCTCATATCGACTATCCCTTGTAAATAGTAATTTTGGATAATTACTCAAAATATGAACAGTCGTTGTGATCATAATCGAGGATTATGAGGATGATGATGATGATAACGACGATAATAATAATAATAACGGCAACACAATAGCCACGGGGATCTCTCTTAAACGGTGCCTATAAATGATTCAATAAACTAGTGCCTAAATCGTATGTGCAATAATAAATACATTGATTCGCTTGATCGATCTGACAGTCAACATCATATGTACCGTATATGTGTCTATATACGTAGATACATATATATGTGTAATTCTAGTGTTCATTTACGGTATAAGTATCGTTACGGCCAACTATGAGGATTGATTCGTAAGCTGCCGGTCTATAAACAACTACGGACGGTCTTGTCGATTACATTTTGACAAATAATGGAAGTTGCCATATGCTATCGAACCTGATCGCGAACTTTTCAAGGTTCTGCGCTTTGGTACGCGTCACGTTCGTATTCGTTCGGTTGTAACTGTCGTTTCGTCAGTGATGTCACACTTAATGCTATGCAATCTTGGAAATAGTTCGAATACGGGAAATGACACAAACAACAACGCGAACACCAATAGCAGTATGGAAGATGACGACTCGTACCCACTACCTACGATTTATCGGTACGATCTTTTTTTACAGAATAAATTCCTTGTTGAGTTTTCCTAGATTGATTCGTATGCCTAATTTTCTTCATACTTTCTTTGAAATTTTTAACTATCGATAAATAGCACGTGATCAATGTATGTTGTACATAGGAGTTAAATATATTTACAGAATATCTCTGTATCAAGCGTGAGATCGTGCCTTATCGAATAATCATTATTTATAATTAATAAAATTCACAGTATCAATTATCTTCTTGATTATTATTTTGTTATATATAATTTTATAATTTTTTTCGTATAAAAAATTGTTGAACCTAAAATCAAGTAGAAAAGATTGAGTGGAAATTGTAAGATAAAAATATAATAAATATTGCTGAGTCTTACAACGCTAATGACTGAGCTATGGAAAAAAATTGTGATAAAAAATTTTTTTCTAATTCCCTCAGTCATCGTAATAATTGAATGACGCTCAGATTCTGGAGATATCTCAATTTCAAATTCAAATAATTGTAATCGCATATGAGTGCGTCTGATTAATTATCGATAAAAGGCATGGTACCGTGAGTCTTTAGAAACTCGTAACGCTGTGAAATTCCCAGGAAATTAGTATTTCAGTAGAGGGCAGAACCTGAACTACAGGCTAGGGGGTGGGTGTTGGAGCTGCCACGTCCAGTATGCTTCTATATATCCTCGTTGGTTCCGGGATAGGCGAAGAGATTCTGCAGACCAGTACCAATCCGTTCGACGTCCCGCATAGTACCAGAAGGGAGTTTTAAAGGTTTCAAAGTTTTTTGAACAGGCTGACCAATCAAACCGGTTAAAGGAAAACAGACTCGCGTTACTATTCGGGTATTCTTTGGGGAAACTGTCATTGAGACGTCACGACTACCTAGCACGCGGATTTCAGTGCAAAGCGCGTGCGTCAGACGGAAGCTTAAGTAGGAAACAAGGCAGGAGTGCTTACTTATACATGGCTGGAATGCAGTATCAAGGTGGGGGTAAACCAGTTTGGCTTTAGAAGTGGTACAAACTGTACGAACACTGCCACTAAGTTGGAATTCCCTGAGCTTTTATTTACCTTTGTTCATTGATTAAGAAAAATTTGGTGTTCGCGTGATAAAATTTGCGACTTCGAAAAAATTTTAACGACAAAATACTAAGTTTTAAAGTCTATTGGAATTGGCTGCCGAACAGCTGGTACAATTGTGATTAAATATGCTTAGCATCTGCAGACACAGAATAAATATTAATAAATTATTTGGCACCCGATATGTAAATTTGACTTTAATTTATATCAATATTTTTAAATTACCTTTGAAATTGTATCCATGCGAATTTCGAGTCTTATGTCACACGCTGAATTAGATGCGATAATAATAGCATGCAATATATTATATTTTATATATCACTTTTCTTTTTTAGGTGCTTCATTTCCCAATGTGAGATTTTAGTAACATGTAATATATATACATATATTCTCGAGTACTTATCGTGACGATCTTGAGATGACAAGATCTTCTATGCTTGAATTGAAATTTTTAATTGTGATATGTGACAGGTGTCGTGCTCCGATAGCGAGTTTGGATTGCATGGAAGAATTTAATGCCGGTGGTGGCGGCGGAGATTCTGGAGTAAACTGCAGTACCACGGCAGGGACTAAGGAACAATTGCTGACCAACTGCATTGCTGCACAGGCACAACGCTTACAGCATCCTTCGCCAGGTATTCGCTACCGCAACTTGGGCAAAAGCGGTCTACGTGTTTCCAATGTTGGATTAGGTACGCTAAACGTCACCCCTCTCTTCTCGTAGATACTTCCCTATTATCGCACATATGATACTTTCCCATCGGATGATCAGTGCGAATACTATATTTATTGCATATACTTTATTAAATCAAATAATACGTAGTCAAAATTAATTTTAATGAAATCATATTCAATTCTCATTACATGATGATGATTTACAGTCAATTCATTTATTACTTTTATTACAAGAACCTGCTGTCATATTCCACTATTGTTACATTTGGAGTATAGACTTTCTTCACTTCATGGTAAATATTTAATTTGAATAATATTACATTTAATCCCTCTATCGTGTTTGTGAAGAGTGGCCGTGTTTAATGTCGCAACGATGTTTAGTTACGTTTGTTTCGACGTGCTTCGTGTATAGTCTTTCCACGAGTAAAATATATTCCCGAGGGGCCACCTCTTTATGACTTTCAATACGCAAGAGTCCCTAATGTCACGCACTTTACTCGTCGATCGATCATAGCTTTGATGTTCCCTTTGCTTTATGCACCCGTTATACTTTCTTTTGTTTCAATGTAATTCTGGATTGTAATCATCTATTCATTGTTAACTACTAATATACTGTCTTACATATTAATATGTGTATGTATAATTGATTTTTTTCGCAGCCGTTTATTATGCAATGATTATTATTAATCACTTACGATGATCTACTCGTGCGAACGTTATGTAATAAAAATAATAAGAAATTTTCATTAAAAAAGTGTATTTGGTCAGCGTATTAAAATTCTTTACTAAGTACTGTATAAAGTGAAATAGGTCTGTTGTGTAAACTTAAATATTGTGACAATATTTACTGACCTCGAGTACTTACGTCGATAATACTTGATAGGAGTGCTCGTTCCTTCATTCTTCTTACGTCATTGAATTGCAAGTACGTCATTGATCTTCCTCGTGTAACAAAGGAGAATAAGACAATACACGTTAGGAACAGGAAGTAGTATGTACAATCTTGCTGACTTTGGCTTTGTAAAATATCAAATTTGTTAGAATAGGGATTTGTCAGACTAATAGTACAAAGTAAAGGTTAAGATTATGTTAAATGCAATACGTTAAAAATGAGAAGATAAGTTAACTATAATAAAATCGAATTTAAAAAGAAAAGTATAAAATTCCAATTTCCTGTGAAAATAATTTTTATGATAAAACTCATATATGCAAGCTCGAATAACGAAATTCTAACTTTGGTGATGCTTTGAAAATTAAATTTTAACGAACGCATTTTCTATTGTAATCTCAGTACATGATATAAAGTCTTATAACTGTTTAATAAAAATAGCGTTGTACCAATAACTGTATTTCACACGTCTAAAGGCTACAGGTCTGCTACAACGTTTTCCAATAACTTTGTGGTCACGATCAAGAACTCTTATGAGCACATGTTGTGCCAATCTTTTATTTTCTCTTTAACGTCAGTTGCCAGTTTCCTTATAGTATCTACGCTGCTTGAATCATTGATTTTGACGCTTCAGTCCGTGCGACTGATAACAGCCCAAAATCAAAATTCGCTTCGATAAATTTTAATATATTATCAGTTGAAATTGCATAGTCCTTTATTTTCAATTTTATAACCAGTAGAATTATAATCGGATTATGAAAAATACGCGTTAACTATTTAACTGGAGGAAAGGTAAAACAGTGACGATTAAATAAAAATGTATTCCCTTAAGTACCTGGAAGCCCATGTTATAATAGCACATTTGTTATGTGGTATCCTCATATTTTTTATCTTCAGACGTGAGAACGGACCTCCTAATATTTTCAAATGTCAATATAATATACTTGTAGCTCATCTTAGGATTCGTTGCTGTGGAAATTATTTTTAAAAGATTTGCTTATAGCCTACCTGGGCAATATGTCTTTTTATGTGCTGAAGCTTTTTGATACTTCGGATATTAAACAAATTTACCGTGTGTTCTGTGGTTTTTGTAAGACAATAAAACTATTATTATTGCCTCTCATTATTATTTTCAATCGTCAAATCTGAAAAATGCTAATTTTACATTTTATTATCACCTACGTCATTCGTGTAACATATTTTAATCTCCGAGCAGTTTTATATATTTTATGCATTGACATGACTAGATGCATTTGACATTTTTTTAATTGAAAACAATAATGCAAATCATAGAGATAAAAAATGTATATTGAAATATTTAATTCAATGTGAAGTCATAATTCCCTTTAAGGAGATTTCATTTACTTGTACGTTTAATCTCAATAAGAATCTGTTATACGATTCTGATCTTGTATATTATCACGAAATTGAAGGCTTTGTTAATCTTGACAAGGATTTAGATAAAGATATAATTATTGATACTAAATATGTTTGTTTAATTAGAATATCTTTTTTAACTCGTTAACAGTTTTCTGATACAAAATAAAATGATGGAATATACGAATTATCTATATCAAGATATTGTATTTATGATAATGTAACCTTTGTAATATCTTGAACGTTAATCGCAACTATATCTATAGACATCGAAAGATAAAAATGATGAGATTTTTTGATATGTCACGTATGTTGATTATGCGATTTCAATGATAACATCAACATATGTCCAAATCAAAGTAATGTCCAACCGAAAAAAGTAAACTATTAAAAAGAAATAATTATGGTACTTCAATTTTTTCCATACATATATAGATTTTCATGAAAAATTGTATTGTTAAGTATCGCAAATTTCTTTGTAATTTGAAACGACGATACGAAAAAATAAAATGCAACTGACAGTGCAGCTAATATACTACAGTGAGAACGTCGCAGTAGGTCTTCCATGTTTCCTGTTTTCCATTAATCGGATAGCCACCAACTTTACGTAATATTTAATACTTTAAAAGGATGCAAAATAAGCACACTGTTGGTCTATATAACCAAGCCGTATAAAATAAATTTTACCATTTATGACCTCTTTCATATACATCTGACATATATATATATTCATATGGAATAAACATATAAACGAGTACACGTTGAATGAACTCCCAACAAATCAAACAACCTGACGTTTTCGAATCGCGAATTAAAAGTCAATCAAATAACGAAAGCAGACTTGGAAACGCTATAAATTTCACGTTCTGCCTATAACAACGTTTAATTTTCAATTATCGCTATATGTATATGTGATCTGCCGAGCGACGTGACGTTTTGATTATCTAGTCAAAAATAATTCGTTTATTATTTAATCCAGATACATCCTTATGAGATCCATTGGACGTTGTACTATTGTATAATGTATTTATAAGCGTGTGATTATTGTGATTATTATCTTCGTCTATTTGTTCTATGTATTATGAATTTTCACGCTGTCACGTTATGCAGGTACGTGGACAACCTTCGGCGGCGTAGGAGGTTGCAGTAGCGAGGAAACAGCGGAAGCTGTTGTGGCTCTGGCATACGACAGTGGGATTAACGTGTTCGATCTGAGTGAAGCCCATAGCGGACAACGCGCAGAGATACAATTGGGACGCATCCTTTTACGTCGTGCTTGGAATCGTTCCAGCTATGTCGTTACCACAAAGATATACTGGAATACCAAGTAGGTTAAATCTGAATTACATTTGAAATTCTCATCGACATCACATAATTCGATTGACGTAAATCTTACGAAACGTGAAATTCGGTTACTTGGTATACTATCAAGTGCGTTTATAGTAATCATCGTAAGCTGATTTTCAATTGGCGAAACTTTAATGGCATAGTTTAAACAATTTTTTTTTTTTCAATATCACAACTTATTTCTATAATTAATTTCATGAATTATCTTACGTAAGCTCATTGAAAGGGCCTATATCCATATTTTATCTAGAGAATATTGACTAAGTTATTATCTAGTATCTCATGTTCTATGGAGTTTTTGTATTAAATGTATCACTGAGTAATTATTGTTGTTAATATCAATTGGCATTATTTACATATTTATTTGTCTATTAATAGGACCGAAGGACGGGGCTTATCTCGCAAGCACATAATCGAATCCGTGCAAGCGTCTTTAGTCAGATTACAACTATCTTATATTGACATAGTCATGATTCATAAAGTTGATCCAATGTGCCCGATGGAAGGTAAGTTTTTAATAATTATTACATCTTATCAAAAAGTTTGTGTGGATTTGAAACTACGTTTATTGGTCTATATGCATATAGATAATGTTTTATAGACGATGCAGATATTAATTCGTATAATCTCCGTTTATTTTGACTGTACGTCAATCATGTTATTATTATTATTAGTAAAACATTAATTATTGGAAGAGTTTATCACATATGCAGTAGATATACAGGGTGTTCGTTATGAAACGCACTGTACTAACACCGTTGCATTCCTTGTCAAATTCTAAGGAATACGTGTATTTTGATTTTTTATTTAATGTATCAAAATTTCGAGATAATCGTGGGATAGATGACGTCGCGAGTCAGCTCACAAGGCCTGCTTACACAAGGCCGATAACACTAAGAGTATCGTCTCTTGTATCTTACTCAATTACATGCAGATAAACAGGGACACTACGACGATACTCTTAGTGTTATTGGCCTAGTGTAAGCAGGTCTTGCGGGCTGGCTCACGACGTCATCTACGCTCCGTTTAAACGCGTTCTGATTGGTCGCATTACTGCAACTTCAACCTTGATTATCTCAAAATTTTGGTATATGAAATAAAAAATGAAAATACACGTATTTTTTAGAATTTGACAAGGAATGCAACGATGTTACTGCAGTGCGTTTCATGACGAACACCCTGTATGTACAAATATGTAAAGCAAGTTGTATAAAAGTTTAAACCGAACGCACATAATATGTTTGCTCTGGTTAAAATTTCTTTACGTCATTTTGTCTAATTGTTATAGAAATAGTACGTGCTATGAATTACGTAATAAGTAAAGGTTGGGTGATGTATTGGGGTACGTCGCGATGGTCCCCTGTGGAAATCATGGAGGCTTATACGAACTGCAGGCAGTTCAATTGCGTCACTCCGATCGTCGAGCAGGCGGAGTACCATCTGTTTTACAGAGACAAACCAGAGCTTTACATGCCAGAGCTGTACAATAAAATTGGTAATACGATAGATTTTAAAAAGGGCTCGGAAGAAATCAATTTCCAATAACATTAGAATTTTATAAATTAACGATTTATTGCAGGAGTCGGTCTAATGGCATGGTCGACTGTAACAATCGGGATGGTCTCTGCGAAACCCGATGACTCCGGAATGTCTTTCCTTTCTAGATCGTCATACAAGGTAAAGATAAGACACGATAAAGTAACTCAAAGACAGATAGCACTTTGTTTGTAACGAAAACGCATTGTTTTTCTATCTGGAAAAATATTTTTCATCGACTGATAACCGATATGAGAATTTATTCGACATCTATAAGCGGAAGTTGTCACTGTGATTTCAATTGATCTGCGAGTAATTCGCTTTGTATTTTCAGAATAAGTATTCCTCGTTCAGTTGGACCGAGGATGAAACCCAATCTTTGTACAAAGAGGTGCGTTTCCTCGTACGCCTTCGAAGATCGTCGACTTGGAGGCGGTTTACTTTTTGACGTTCTGTCCCAGGCAAATAAGACGATTTATCTCATTGATGCAGGAGTACGCGTGGAAAGATAAGACCGTCGACGAGGAAGCGCGCAAGTACTCGGACAAACTGAGGGACGTTTGCGCCCTGGCTGAGAGATTGGGATGCTCCTTTGGACAACTGGCCATCGCCTGGTCCTTAAAGAACGAAAGTGTACAGTGCCTTCTTCTCGGAGCCTCCAACATAGATCAACTGTACGAGAGTTTACAAAGTTTGCAGGTATAGGAGATTCTTATTTTACCTATATATATATATGTATATTGTATTATGTACTGAGCTTTTCTCAAGGATCACAATGCCATGCGGCTCTAAGAATCATTGTTTTGTTCTCGTTTGATTCCAGCTCATTCCAAAGCTCAATGCAAACATGATGAACGAGATCGAGAGAATACTCGACAACAAACCGTCCCGGCCTCCAATGGTGTCCACTCTGGCGCTTAGATGACAATCGATTTGCCCCCACGGTGCCGGTGGGGGCTCCCTTGAAGAGGGTGGTAGTCCGAAGAGCGAGGGCGGCCACAGTCAGGATCACGAACAGACCAAAGAAGTCAACAACAAGCTTCCTTTCTGCGAGATACAATGAAGAGATAATTTCAATTGTTTCTTTGACACTCTGGCTGATGCAACAAAAATCTTTCTAATCTGCCTGGCACTTGGCGACAATTAAGACGATTACGAAGGACGTGTAAGGGAGGAAGAACTTGCACGTTTATGCATAATTGGTCAGCTATGAATACGAATTCTCGAAGTTTGAGGCTGTTTGAGAAGTGGACCAGATTTTGGTCTTTAGTATTTTGAACAAGTTCCACTTGGTCTATGCTTACGAGTGGGCTAACTGGAATTGGTGATAAGCTCAAGCTGGTTAAGGAAATTTCAATAAGGATATACGAGTATTTATGAAGTTGCGGATTTACGAGTAGAATTTTAAAAAACGCTTGCTTCGATTGGTATATTCTTTCATGGGTGATGAATCTCGAAGTAATTCAAGTTTTCTAGTCGAATCATAAACCTGCGATATTTTGAAAAATATTAACTATTCCTATTGGAAATGTGATTTCAATGAATCGTGCAATTTCCGAATAACGCCAGCGACTGAAATCGAACAACTTGTAGATTTCGATAGGGACGACGATGATAAAATTTAACGTCGTCTCGCGTTGTTTGCCAATTTTTACGATCGAAATATTCGTTACAATTACGTATTAATTGATACGAAAAAAAAAAATCCAATAAATTGTCACAAGCGAGATACGATTTTTTAATGTCAGCCATGTATTTGCTACCGATATTAAATAGTGCACGACAGAATGCAGTACCGTAATGTACATGGCGAATGCCATGGTAAAATAATTACAAATTCACATAAAAGACAATTAAATTCATAGACACTCTTTCTAGGGCATTTCCATGAAATGGCAATTCTCACCAAAAAAAAGTACGTAGTATGATACACGGACGAGATCTTTTCCTTAAGAGACATTTTTCAAGCTACTTCACTTTAGGTAGATATAGCGAATTACGATCACGAGGAACATGTTAAGGCGTCATCCTTATCCTTCGGGTACTATATTTTCAATAATTCGGTGCTCAGACTCAGACGAATCTAGAGTAAAGAATACGAAAAGTCGATCGACGATAATATTCAATTTAAACATGATAAAGTAGGTTGCCCAAAATTCACGACAGATCTAGATAACGGATAACGATAGAATTAATAACAATGAAGATTCTGTATTCTCCTGGAACACACATAAGAGTGTATAAGTCTACGCGCTTAGCGCAATGTTAATAAAATATACATACCTCTCGGGCATCGTATACATATACTTTTTACTGGACGTAATACGACACGGAGAAAAAAAATATTGAAAATTAAAAACATATATTTACACCAGGGCCAATGACATTTGAGCAAAAACCTTCTATCGTTATGTCTATATTATTATACACGTACACAATTAGTCCTTCTCAAAATAGTCTCCACAATATGCATACCTAACATAAGTGAGTTATCGACGCAACTTCCGTAATCAACTTTTTCAGATTTTAACTACTCGACACATTCAACTTACTCACGTTAGATTAGAGGTACGTCCTCTCCTAATTTTCATATAATTCGACAACTTGCTACAGAATCTCACGGATCAGAGTTGGCTTACGACAGTTAGTCCTTAATGACGTTAATAAATTCTTACCAAAATTGTTATAATTAGTGATGCATCCAGATCGGTTGCAAGCTTAAAATCTCTTTAGAGGTATAGACACATACGTTATGCCTTTGCTATCATTACACAATTCCTATTTATCTAGTTTTACAAATTACCTAATAATCATAATTTAAGAGACAAGTTTATTATTGGAATCTGCTCACCTCTCCGTCTCATCTCCCATATCCTTGATCCTTATCGATTATCCATTTTTTGATCTTTTCTCTCTATTCTCGTTGACATATAATTTTTTCTATTTTTTCTTTTTTTTTTTTTTATAATCATTTAATGATGATGTTTGCTACTGATAATAAAACAGCTGACGGTATTACGTATTTCACAAGAATGTATTTACTGCGGAATGTTTCGAAAAGTCAAACTTTTGTCAAGATCATTGCTTCATAATTCGGCTGGACTATCCTTTAAATCAATTGTAACTTTGGGATACGTTAATAAGATTGAAAGTCAGACAGACAACAAAGAACACATTATTCATTCATAACGATTAAATCAATTATACTGTCCAATGGATTTTCAAGCAATTACTGACCGGGATATTTGCGCTCATAATTCTAATGTTCTACGATGTTCTATAACATCTATATAGATTCGAGGTAAAACTGTGCTCAACGCTTTAGAGTTACCGATTGGATAATTAACAACGAATTGCGAATAAATGAATGAGAATAATACGTTACAGTGTAAAATTCGGTGTCAAAGAGAAGCTTTTTGCTTTTGAAAATTGCTACGATTTTCCTAGAGCTTTGATTGCGTAGAAGAAAAAGGTGAATTTGAAAAATTAAAACGAACCAAAAGTTTGAGATGCGATGATACCTTACCCGAGATACTCAAGTCGACCGCAGAAAAATCCTACAGAAATTATTAACTTTAACCCCGATGTTCAAAAAAGCATTGACAAGTTTATACAGAGAAGCTGAAAGTCCGCGACAAGCAAAAGTAGCACGACAGTAGCGTACCAGTCAGGAGTAAAACTCCCATTGATGTTTTCTATAGGAATAATATTCGGCATACAATTTGTCATTCCTAAAACTTGCAGTGCGATTGGATTTTTACGTGAACGTTAATTGTGATATACACGAAATTTATTTAACTTGGGACTTTCAGTTTACCTCGTAGCAACTTTTTGGTAATATTTTTTCAAAAACAAAGTTCGAGTTAGCAACTTCTCTACGACTTCCTTCGGACCAACTTTTGTTTATTGGGTAACTCTGCTATGGTGAGATTGGATGTCACAATAATGCTATACAGAAATTACATTACATTATACGCATTGCATTGCACTGAACAGTGCAAAAGAGATAAATTTGTACATTGTAATTGTCGTAATACGCGATTACTTTTCTACCTACGGTAAAGATTTTCATGACCTGTGAGAATTTTATAGAAGTTGCGTACGAATGTCGTTTTATATCTTTTAAAGCATCCTTGAACAACTTCACTCTCATACTCCTTTCAACGTGAATAATCTTGGTTTATGCACATCAAAAGAAAGAACAGAGGACGTTACTGTTTAGTGTCACCGAGGATGTAAACGCTACAGTGGAACTGTTGGTAATTTTATTGTATCACCCAGCAATTACCGGCTCTGCAATTGAATCTTATTGGGACAGAGCTTAAGGCATGAGGAAATAAATAAATAAATAAATTTAGTTTCGCGCATCGCCCGTTCACTGCAAAATAATTCAAGAGTCGATCGTCGCCATACGGCGGCTGAATATAAATTTTCCAAGTGTTAAACACAAAGGTGAAAAATTAGCTATTAATTACGGATGCATGTATCAGATATATTATAAACTTTGTGATCTTTTGGTGCACTCTATTTAAAGCTAAAATTGTTTCTATATTGTTAAGTGAAAAGCAAATTGTTTAATAAAGTTTTAATCGCGACGTAGCTTTCTCTATTTTACTTTGTATTTTATTATTTTGATTATTTAATGATTTTAAAAAGTATAATAGAAAATACACTTTTGCGATTGTACCATTGTTTCTATTAGTTCTTAGCATACTGAGATATCACGCTTGTGTGAACACTCTTTCTTGGCAATGCTTCTATATTGAATTTTTACTATATTTATTTACTCTTATACCTAAGATGTACGATGGATACATTCGTAAATAGAATAAATAAATTTAATGAAACAGTAACAATAAGTACGTATCGAATTTTGTATTTATTATTGCGCTTAGAATATTTCTGTAGATAGTTCTCTTCTATCTTTTACTTTCCCTATAATATCACTTACAATGGCTAAACTAACATGGCTTCGTATATATGTATAAATATTCAAGGGTTCTATCACAATTTAAAGGTTACAATTTCCTAATTAAATATAACTTCATTGTTTGATATTGTTTCGGCGAAAGAGTATTTTTCGTTTGTCAGAGTATTTTTTTCGGATTCAAGAACACTTCGTTGTCATTGCTAATATAAGTAGGGTAAAGTCAATGAAGAAGAACCAGCGTAAAAAGATGAGCGCAAGATTTTTTGAATCATACTTTTGATTAATAAAATCTTAAACAAGCTTAGCTAACGAAAAATGCATGTAAGGGATACTTTTATCTTTTTAATCGAATTTACTAGGGAAAAGAAATTTTTAATAGAAATAAAAATAATTATCGGAAAATATAATAAAATTGTTCATGAGGAAACGTCAGTAGCAATTGTTCGTTTAGTTGTATGCTCTATGCAACCCGAAATATTATAAAAATAATACTATCAATAACATTTAATGATAGTTTTTTTTTATCAGAGTAATATCAAAAAGTAAATGAAATAATATTATATTTAATGCATTTCTCTTTAATTATCTCCATTCTCATCAACTAATACTGTCTAATTTGTACACTGTTTAATGCCGACTGCGTTGTTTCATCGTCACGACTATAGTGGTCCATATTATCAGACCGTCTTTACTCTGCAAAAGAATGGACCATCTCATAATATTCAAAAAAAAATTGTTAATTACGCAGTACTATTTTTTCCGAAAAAGGACATCCAAACAAAAAAATTGCGTAGCTGATCTTATTTTTGAGTACCAAAATAATTTTAAAAAATGTGAAATTTATTCAGTCCATCTTTACTCACTTTACCCTATTCCATTAATTTTCTTGCGATAATATATTAAATTGTTCATTCATTCGTTCATTACAATATATCTACTTTTACTTATCCCATACTATTTTTATATCAATATATTTACACATGTACATACACACATTCATATGCATAAACTTTAATCTCTTTACGGAAGTCTAAAGTAAATCAATTTTCAAAATATAATGAAATAAAATTACGAGCAATCAAGTTTCCACGTACGCGAATAAAATCAATTAATTGTGTTCGGGTATAAGAGACAATTAGTTCAATTTACAGACAACGTACTGTATTTAACCAGGTACCAAGAACCACACAACGATTTATTATATAACCTCGAAATCTGACAGCTGATTGCTGGTACCCTCAATTTAAAAACGGCTATAATATAATAAAACTAAATGCGAAACAACGTATTTGGGTGTGTCGCGAAATTTACAGATAGTTATGTAAAAGTAATTACATCTCTTATAAATGCTTATGGATAAATAAGGACACAGCGTTGGTTACGGTACTGGCAGTACTGTCAGTACATTTCGGAACACGCCCTTTATAATATCATCTGAAACTTGTCGACATCAACTTGAAACAAGTGACTATAACAAATGTATCAGTGTAACTTGTCATTAAAATTTGGTCACATACAGTTTTCCAAAAGAGTACATATACCATGTGAAAAAAATGAATGCATATTTTTTTTGAGAATCAAAATATGCATCTAATCCGTATTGCAACACCCATAGATAAAATACCCCATATTTCATTACTGTTATATCTTTACTAAAACTTCAAAATAATTATCGCGTATCCAATGTCTCTCAAAAGAAGGAACTTCAATTCTAAAAGGGGTATATATACCATTTCGTACACCGGTATACTCAACTTTGCTATAGATAACCTGTGATAAGGTATCCCGCAGTTCGCACATAAAATTATAATATATTTTAATACTTAATGGTATAACGAGCATTAAAAATAATTAAATACTATCATAAGATATAACGCTATGTGAAAAAGCTTCTAACACGTTACTGCACTAATGTTCTGGCACGAACATAAAACGCTTCTAAAGACATTTCTTTACGCGCTTCTGTTATTGCACGTGCACATGAGATAATCGTTGATCGTGAATGGCTGTGGAGAGAAAAAAATTCAAGCCGCTAATTTATATCCTAAAACTAACGCAATTTCCCTCATACAGGAATTACATATATGAAAGAGACATCATACAGAACTCTGATCAAACTCCAGAACCTTATTTCACTGTGCCAATACTTTTGGCCGGCACTGTAGATTAAATTTTTAACAGGTACGAAGTTTTACGTGCTACGAAAGAAACACATTGGAATGACGATGAAGGAGAAAACTCTACGAGTAATGTCTTAACTGAGTTAAAAAACCACAAGGCAAATGTCCATGAAATTCATGTTACATTCCACGTGACCCATTGCCTACTCCAGATATGAAATTCATCATAGACGTTTCTACGTTTCATATCCCAGTCAACAATCATTCTCAGTCGTCGCACATCGGCCAATTCACGAAGAAGAATACGTTTGACTCTACGAGTATCGCCAGAACGAGATAAATTGCGTACATGAGGAGACAGGCCAGGCCGACTTTTTTGTTTATCCAGAATTTAGTCATGGCCGACACGATGAAGAGTGCAATTATGCAAATGATTATACCTATGACACTGTAGACAAGGGCATGCGATACAATTTCTACATTGGTGCTGAAAATTAATGTTTTCAAAGTCCAGGGTAAGCCCAAACATAACAGTATGTCCAGGCTGTTAGATCCAAATGAATTACTCATCGCCATGTCGCCATTGCCTGTAAAAATGTGTCGTTAAGCATCGTTGCCAATCGTTCTTGAAAATGCTTATCAAGCAATTGACTTATCGCATATTCCTTGGCGTCTTACCTTGTTTTGCAAGAATAATAATGGATATGAATTCAGGCATGTTACCTCCAGCCGCCAAGAATGTGATACCCATAATGGAATCAGCGATACCTAATGTGTCGCCTATTACAGTTATCATCCAGGATACCAAATAGGATGATATCGCAATCCAAATGACGCATATAATGAAGGTTAATGGATAGCAGTTTCGCATCTTCTTATATCTTGTGTCAGGTATGGTTATGAAGAGTATAAGCCTCAATGGCCACGTATAGAAAAACCATACTTTTTCCAATGTTCTTCCTTTTGGCCAATTGAATGGGGTATCTGTACGAATGAAATGTTGGTTATGCGAGATTAAGAAGAAAAAAAAAACTTTAGTAACTCGCGAGGTTAGACGCGACAACTTATTCAATGCTATAGTCGAAGAAAGACATTTAATGAATTGTTATTTCTATACGGGGATAATAATTATATTTAAGCTACAAGCGAATCAAAAGTATTTTTATTGTCCCATGTCAATTCCATTTCCAATAGACTAGACTCTGGCGAACGTAATACGAAATATAATAGAATGTGGTTTTAATATAATTTCTCATACCTGGCTCTACGTATTCTTCGATTGGTGGTTCTTCGGGAATCACAGTATTTGCTTCCATGTTGGACGGATCCTTCTTGTGGGATTTTCTAAAACTTTTCCTATACTCCAACACTAGTTCTCCGTGATAGAACGGCTTGTAAGTTCCTACGGGCAGATCGTTCGTTGGTGAATCGGGTGCTGTAGAAAATGAAACATTTTTCAACACTCGGAAACATTAATAAATATCAAGTGTAATCTGAAGATGAATAACCTTTCGAGAAATGTGCAGCACTGTTCTTTATTAAAAGTGTATAAAAATTGATCGAAATTCGTGTTTAAGATTTCTGAATGCAAAAATATAATTATAAGAAAATTAGTTTTTATTCATAAATGCAATTAGTTAATCGGTCAAGGCGAGCCGCGAGTGACCCACAGCTGCCACTTTCTTTTCGCGATTGCTAATCCTTGTCTTATCACTCTGTCTGCCATTCCTTTCCAGGACAGCGAACAGTTTCGGAGTTATCAAAAAAATTGATGAAACTTTTGGTAATACATCAAATATATATATACAGTGAGGACAAAAAGTCTGCATAGACTGCAAAGTAAAAACGAAAAAGTGAAAAAAAAAGAAATTCATATAAAAGCAGTAAAAGAAAAAGATCCGAAATGGAGTTCGAACCTTAAACTATTTATTTATGTAAAATATTTACAAATATGATTAAATATTATTTAGAAAAAAAAGTATTTCTGCGGCAATCCCGAGGAATCGCGGCCAAAAAGTCGTCGTACACGCGGCATATTCGAAACTCGAGAAAAATCCAGAGGTGGCCAAGAGGTGATTCGACTACGTAAAAAATCGGGCCGAGTATTTGACTATTATTTAGAAAAAAAAGTATTCATATAAAAGCAGTAAAAGAAAAAGATCCGAAATGGAGTTCGAACCTTAAACTATTTATTTATGTAAAATATTTACAAATATGATTAAATATTATTTAGAAAAAAAAGTATTTCTGCGGCAATCCCGAGGAATCGCGGCCAAAAAGTCGTCGTACACGCGGCATATTCGAAACTCGAGAAAAATCCAGAGGTGGCCAAGAGGTGATTCGACTACGTAAAAAATCGGGCCGAGTATTTGACTGTTCGGAGAAACAATTTTCTTTAGTTGTGATGAGAGCTTCGTTGTACTGACGTCGTTTTATACAGAAATGGAAGGAAAACGCAAAGAAACGAATAAAACTGAGAGACAATTGATTATTAAATTACATAATCAATGTAAATCATTATCTCAAATTGCAAAACTAGTTAACAGACCACGATCAACGGTGCAAAGTGTCATTAATCGATTTTGTATGAGAAAATCCTAGGAGAATAAACCCCGAAGTGGACGTCCGACGAAAGTAACTGATCGTGTGCGTAGAAAAATAACTAATTCAGTTAAAAAAAATCCAAGAATAGCCAGCACTCAAATACTGCAAGACATAACTAATGTAAGTGGAGTCAGTATATCACGCAGTACAGTTAAAAACGTATTGCATACATCGGGGTATCATGGTAGATCCGCTCGGAGGAAATGTTGGATAAGTAAAGAAAAGAAAAAAGAGCGGTTGCGATTTGCAAAAGAGTACAAACATAAGCCAATCGACTTCTGGGAACGTGTAATTTTTTCCGACGAGTCAAAATATAATATTTTTGAGACTGGTGGACGATGCAAAGCGTGGAGCAACCCGAACACCGAATTTGAGACACAAAATTTAATTCCTACGGTGAAACATGGTGGGGGATCAGTCACGGTATGGGGTTGTATGAGTGCTTCTGGAGTTGGAAATCTTTAAGGAAATTTTTAAAGAAAATCTTCGGCCAAGTGCTACAGAAATGAATCTAAATAACGATTGGCTGTTCGTGCAAGATAACGACCCGAAGCACAGCGCATGGAATACAAGAAAGTGGATACTCTATAATACCCCAAAATATCTTAAAACCCCTCCGCAGTCACCGGAGGTCAACCCAATGGAATACTTATGGGATTATCTACAAAAAAAAATTCACGATAAACAAATTTCCAATAAAAATGACTTGCAAATCTACACTAAAAAATTAGTTCATTCTATGCCACGTAGACTTCAAGCCATCATTAAAGCTAAAGGGGGTCCAAAAAAATATTGATTATCGCGTTGTTCATCAGACAATAAACAAATTCTCTTAGTGTACGACGACTTTTTGGCCGTGATTTTCCAGACTTGGCGTAGAAATACCTTTTTTCATAAGTAATCTTTAATCATATTTGTAACTATTTTTCATAAATAAATAGTTTAAGGTTCGAACTCCATTTCCAATTTTTTATCTTTTACTGCTTTTATATGAATTTCTTTTTTTTTCACTTTTTCATTTTACTTTGCAGTGTATGCAGACTTTTTGTCCTCACTGTATATATAAAGATATTTAAAATATGCACTCCTTACTTTTACACATGTTTGTGTACGGCGAACAACATTTTTGCAGATTCGAAACAACATTTTTTCATGATACGATATAACGTGAATTGCATTTGTGCGTTGTGTGATAAAAAAACACATTGAACTTATGGACCTATCATATAGTCGGTCCTAATTAACTTTTGAGTCATTAATCTACTTTTCATCAGTTAATTCTCAAAATGCATTTACGTACATTTTTCGTCCATTAGTTCAGAGCCCGTTGAAGAACACGAGAGGGTCTTGCTGAAGAATCGGTAAATAATTTTGTTGAAGAAGAGGAAGCCATAGTAGGCAAGAAGGAGTGTTGTGAGAGATACTGCTTCGTACGAAGTGATATATCCATCCCACATAGAGATGATCAATGCCGCTAACGCTACTGTGTACAGAAGACTGTCTCGAGCTAGTACGGTCCAGTCTAGTTTGACTCCCTAGAACAAAAAAGGAAATATAAATTACAGAAATTAGTTCTGCCGAAATAGGTAGATATTCGAGCATTGAAAATATACATTCTGTGAATGAAATAAGTAATTCTAAAATTAAATATAATCTATATATAACTTCTACATATAACTCCTTCACGGTACGTCTATTTGAAACGTATAAATTAAGTGGGCTCGAGCCCGAATAAATTATTAGGAAATTACTAAAGTAAATATCGGCGGAACGACTAAATAAGAGAAATAAGTTTTTTGTGCAAAACGAACAAAAAGAAAATTGTGTTCGCCTCTACAGTATATAGTAATATAATCAAATTAAAAATTTTTCTCTATCTGATCAGATCTAATATTGCACAAAAATACACTATGAAAATGTAATACCTACACTTACAATGAAAATATTACTTGCATAGAATGTACAGTTTGATAGTGAATTCTTGTAAAATTGTATATCAGATCGGATAGAGACAAACTTTAGATTTGATTATACGTAGGCAGTTTTTCCCAGGCCATGATAATGAACGTGACGGAATTTGAGAGCGTCGGTAAGAATTTGATTAGAAAAATATATTCAGCCTCGTACAATTTTTATTTCAATCGATCGATTTTAACTGACGTAACAAAGACGTCAATGTATATCTTATATCAGTACTGGTCGAGTTTATAATTTCCATCGGTTGTACTTTTGATTTAGCAGTTGACATAATCGGCATTCACGTCAGTGTACAATCAAGATGTAAAATATGTCTGAATAATTCCTCCGTACCGGTAACTCGAGTGTTAAAGAACTATGAAAATGAAAAATTTGTATTACTAAAAAAATTATCTAAGAATGATATCGGATTAAAACAAAATTGTCAGTATCATCTACATGATGCCACTTGAGATACACACTTTTCCTCGCGAAATTCGACGCAAGTTAACACACTTTTAATAAAGTGTGTCCCCTGAAGGTGTTATCCTGATATATACATTTAAAAGATACACTTTAGTTTCGGGTTGATTCTTTTCAACTCCTTGCCATCTAGCAACCGTACTTTGAACGATAACATTCACAATTCGTTCAACATAGCAGAATTGATATTAATCTTAGTTACTGTAGTTACAATTATGTAATCCCCACATTAATGAAAATGATAATATTTTACAAAAAAAAAGGAGCCAACGTCTATGAAAAGTGTCGAATTTGTGTACGAACAAAAAAAGCACACAGGTCAATGGTGAATCTGATTATCTACAGATGCCTACTTTGATATGAACTTATCTCTCATTGTCACTGCAATCTTGCAACGAATGTGACTAAGATTGTGGGTAATATGAAAATACCTGTACAGTAGATAAAGCTCCGCAGGCGGGAATCGCAAAGATGTTGAAGACGGCACTACCGACGACTGTACCAACGCCAAGATCGGATTGTGTCAAAAAGGTCCCGACGACGTTCACGAAAAGCTCAGGGAAGCAACTAGCCGTCGCCAGGAAAGTCGCACCCGCTACGTCTGCGCTGATTTTGAGGTCCGTACAGATACAGTCCATTGCGGGTAATAAGTAATCATTGCAGACAAATGCGGTGAGAGTGAAACAGTATACAGCGAAGAGTGCATGGAACAGTAATGCCCCATGTTTCCTTTGAGTTTTTGTAAATAAATCATTTGGAAATTCATTTATTGAACGTGATGTACAGTTTTCCTCAGTAGTCTCTCTTGCTAGCAAACGTACTATTATAGGGCTATTGGACAATTCGTCTGTTCCTGGCCAATTTAACGAGTTCGTTTCTACATGTAGCAATGATCTTCGTGAAATATCTGAAAATAATTGTAAATGCATTATTGATTATAAGCTCTCGGCTTTATTTATATTTTTATTATTTAATATTTTTTTTGCCCAATAATTTAACGGCTGACAATATATTATACTGATAAATATTACATTATTATATTGATTGGGTATATAATTATCAAATTTTTATTTAAAATCTATCTAACTATTACGTTTATGATGTTATGTCTTTGGCAAGATACGAACGTGCGAATACCTATGAGTATTTTTTTCTGTTATTCGACGCTTTAAATTTGTGAAATTTGTTGTACGCCCTATACGACAGTCAAAATACAGATTACAATGTGCTTGGCCCTCCATAGCAATATACTCTTCTGATGACTTTATTGCCAATAATGTTTTCTTCGGTAAGCGTTAATTTGTTTATGAACTTAAGTCAGAGATATGACATATGAAGATAACAGTTGATCGATTTGCATTTTATCAAGGAAGTTATAGTAATCTTTAAATTTTCAGAGGATTGATCCTACAAAATAATGTTACGATGAACGGAGCTTAAGAAAATACATACCATGACTTTGGTGTAAATTAGCCGCTCCAACGAATAATGGAAAAACAACAATGCATATTGTGCATAATTTATAAAATTTAAACATTATTTCATCGGTCGGCATTTTCAGTTGCACTGTTTCACTGATAAATATGACAAACTATTTAATGACTACTATTATTACGAGCTATTGTATATGGCGGGGCAAAGAAAGCATATGACTTCCTGAGAAGTCACGCTGAACTGCCTCTTAGGAAGGCGCAGGCCTTAGCCTTTATGATAAATATGTCTGATTAACTCCCTCCTGGGGGTATACATGTCTATCTCTCTCACATGGAGTGTCGCATCAACAATATATACAGATATCTAGATAATTATTGGATGTGATTTTTATTTTTTACGTAGACAGATAAATTCGTCTAAGAGAATTAGTACCACCTTGGAATTGATAAATCAAGATAGTTTCCATCTATTAATTTTATTTCAATAAATTATTGCGAGTAACACCTACGTGGTACGACAGCAGATATAAATTTTACTGACGTTATATATCGATTCATTATTTAACCTTTTAGCAGCTATGGTATCTGAGGTACGCTTATTTTATCGGATCATACAAATTTGACATTCAGCAAGACAGAGCTACGAATGGGTTAAGTACCATTTTCTGCGAGTCGGATGGAAGCTAGAAGTACCGTATTAAGTTAGGTTAGGAAATAGTACATTACGATACAAGTGCGCAAAGTAGGTGATTCCCGCAAGAGTCGGGTTTGTCGCCCGAGCGTAGCGAGGGTGACAAAAGAGACGAGTGCGGGAGACGCCTATGCGCACATGTATCGTATACTATTTTTCCTAACAGCGTGCGCAAAATCGAATTTTGTCGCTCGGGCGACAAACCCGACTCTTGCGGGAATCACCTACTTTGCGCACTTGTATCGTAATGTACTATTTCCTAACCTAACTTAATACGGTACTTCTAGCTTCCATCCGACTCGCAGAAAATGGTACTTAACCCATTCGTAGCTCTGTCTTGCTGAATGTCAAATTTGTATGATCCGATAAAATAAGCGTACCTCAGATACCATAGCTGCTAAAAGGTTAAATAATGAATCGATATATAACGTCAGTAAAATTTATATCTGCTGTCGTACCACCACGTGTTTTTCCTCCGAAATTATATCCAAACCGCAAGGGGTAAGGTAATGCGTAAACTTGTCGTTACGTCGCTTAAGAAAAAAAAGCCTAAAGCGTTTTCTTCAACTTTGTTATAATGCCATACAATTCTGGTTCAAATTTAAAATTATTCTGTGCTGTTGCCCAGAAAACACTATACTGTCCAAAAGTCATTTTTTAGAGATCTAATGCTACAGAGGTTACCGTTTAAGCCATTTAAATACTGTTTGGGATTCTGCTTATGATAAAATGAAGATTAGACTAGAAATATAGTGCGTGTCAGATGCGATTATTCGTATCACAATTTTTCATGTATCTCATGACGTTAATTCTTCGAATTAAGATTTAATCGATGTATTATTATCGAAGTTTCGAAAATCCAATTACGTACTTTTTACTGTAGTGATATAGAGGTTAACGCTACTGTTCTATCAATTTCAACACAGGAACGTCGCACAGGTAGACGGAGTAATGACGTTAGAAGCAAAATCTTTCATGTTATTTGCTTTCGTTCGAAATTAAATCAATATGATTTTGCATCTTTTTCGTGTGACGGGATATCCGGATGAGTTCGTATGATAGATGCCACTAGGTATGTATATATGGACTGAACATCAGGCTCTTGTGGACAATCGCTAGTCCCTTTATCTCGATAATATATCAAGAGCTATTAAGTGCAACTTAATAATGACAAAAAAAAGTGAAAATTGCTTAAATTATATTTATTTTATTGTATTTAAAAAATTTATTCGCAATAATATAATCCAATCACAGTACCAATGTTAGAATATACTTTTGCTCCAGGATTTTCTTATATAATTGTTAGTAGCGTTACATTGACTGTAATAAAACATGCGCTTACTCATAACTCATTAATTATCTACTTATAATTGATATACAACATTCTATTGCTATCGTGATAAATTAACCCAATAGAAACCAAGGAAATCGATTACATATTAATGTGGTAACCCTATGATGACTATAACGTGGCGTCAATTGCGATTTCATTATACCAAAAAGTAATTCTGCAAATAATAATAAAGCAAGATATAATAAGTTGCAAAATAATTATTAGCATCGTTATTTACTTACTTCTGGATTTTTAGCGTAATAACATTTATGAGTTTGAAAAGCGGTATCGCAGTTGTCTGATCCCCCTGAAAGTGCAAATACGCATTTTTTAAATTTATTGACGTCTTTTATTTTACGCTAAAACTCTATTAAATTTCTACAATAATGACTTCACGTCATTTGAAATGTCTGCTTGAGTGCTGATAAAAACTTGTCGTGATTACATCGATTTATAATATCGTTCAATAGATAACATTAGTAGTTTTACTGAAATTGCTTGTAAGACGACTCATATTGTATATATACAGGTATTAAATCATTGAGGTAGCATTGTTTCATTCCTTGGTAAATTCTAAGGAACAGATGTTTTTGCGTTTTTAATTTACATATAAAAAAAAAGTCGAGATAATCAGCATTAAAGTCCCAATTATTTAACTGCTGACAGCATCGTATTGCACGGTAATGAAGTTACTTTGTAAATTTTTATTCGAAATTTTGAAAGATAGTATTCCTTCGTCTTAAATATTTAATAGTGATATCATTCAATTAATGTCGATATACTGTTACATCAATGCTATAAATATATTCTACTGATTTGATGAATGGATTATAAGTTTAGGTACTTACTAACTGTTCCACATTCTCGAATAGTTGGAGCTGTCTCTGATTGCATCTCTTCAGGTAACATACTGATCACAGTTTCTTCGTCAACTTCTCCATCATCAGTCATCTGCGATGATTATCAAATAGTAATTAGTAAATATATATAGTCTGGTATCAGTACCAATTATCTTCAAAAAATAGGAAAATTATTTTTTTATAATCAAAATTATAATTCACTCCACCTATGATCATTAGTTTTATACGTCAAACTCTTTTGAATTATAATTTACTCATAAATATTTGTATCTAGTTCATTGTTCAAAATGGAATATCTTTAATTTCATTCGCCATTCATACGCCAATAATTTTTCGTCGTTTTTACAACATTAAATATTGTTAAAGTGCACAGATTTTCGAAGAAATTGTGCACAAAGTCGAGCAATTGGATTTTGTAAATTTTGACAAATAAATTTTAATGAAGATGGCCGGTTTTCGAAAATATATCCTTATACAGTATATAGAATATGTGGCGTGTGGTGGATTTTGAATTCCCATAAATACAAGCAAAATTGTTAATTGACTTTCATTAATTGACATTGATACAATATTTAGTCATTACAGACACGTTGTATAAATTTCGTATGATTACTTACTCCTGATACTTGATCCATGATGCACTTTATGTAACACTGTAAGATAATATCAACGTGAATTAGCTAATTTTGAATTAACATAGTAAAATCGTATACTACATATGAACAATTTCTTTACCACTTATTTTATAATATTTTTTAAGAATAATATACATTATTTTTATATACATTATTATTATTATTATACGAATTATCGCATTCAATAATTCATAATTAACTATTGGGTTGGCAAGAAAGTAACTTCGGTAAACATAACGCTATCTATTTGTGCAAACCAAAATTACTTTCTTGCCAACCCAATAGTTAAATATTTCGAATATACATATATGTGTATATATCTATATATATATATATATATAATGCTTTAACCTTCAAATTACTGTCCTCTGTAAATACTCCATCGCGACATTTTTCGATCAGACCTAAAAGATTAAAGAATATAATTCAGAAAAGTATTTCCAACGATACGAAATAATAATTACAATCAAAATCAAAAGTCTGTTAAATCACCTTCGTCAACACCAGTTTCACTGACACATGAATCATGTAACATTTTGGCCATTTCCATCATTTCATCAGATACTCCCTAGAAATAAAAGCATGAATATTATAATGTTTTCTATGATTTAAAAATTATTTCTTTTCATGTATTATAGGCGCAGAAATATAGTATGTGTTACAATGATTAGAAGAATGGGTATTATTGAAACAACAAATTTCTAGCACTAATGACAGCTATTCTATCAAAATTGACATAGCATTGCAGCTGCAATTCATTTCAAGTTATAGTTTGTAAATCTCGTGAAAATTCTTGTCATTAACACTATAATTCGTTATCCAAATATTAATCATTTTTGCTTCTTCATAGAGGAAGCTATGTTTTCATGAAAACATTTTTTTTCGAGATTTTCATGTTCAATACTTAAAATGGTCTAAAACGTCAAGAAAAGTAGTTTAGAAAAAATGTCCGTGTGTGTGTGTGTGTGTGTGTGTGTATGCAGGGCTTCGAAAATTCAAGTGCCTTTTACTCAGTAACCATTAGAACGATCGGACTGAAATTTGGCACGCAAGTAAAGTAGATATCCCTCTTTAAATGTTGCGATTTTTAATGAAATATATGCAGCCATTCAGATTTTATGTCATTTAAAATTTTTTGAAAAAAGGGCGTGGTCGCTCTAACTTTCGTAAAGATTCGACGAATTACCTAAATAGTTCTTCATAACTGAAGATACGTTCAATGTTGTTTGGTATTGAATTTCGACAAGATCGCTAAAGCGGTTCAGATTTTACGTGGTTTTGAAATTTTCAAAAAATTATCGTTATTGTTTTGTTTCTTTTTACCTCATTTTTAACTGTATGTACGTATATAAATAGCAAAATAAATCAAAGAACTTCCTCATAGTGGAGGCTTTGTGAACGAAGGAAAAGAATCAAGAAGCAAAGTGCAAGATTCTACTTTGCACCATTGTGATAGAAAAAACCAAGTAACATAATGAGGAAGCAATTTGCAAGGTTCTACTTTGCAGCCTTTTTTTATTATTACAATTTTTCTATATACATATACATATATTTCTCACTATTTCTGTCAAACTTAAAAACAAATATAACTAAATCTACCCAACAAACACAAAATAATAGTTACATGTTACAGTTACAGCATTATTACAGTTTCTTTCTTGAATATATATACATATAATAATTATAAAGTGTTTGATAAAATGCTGCAATTCAGAAATTGTATAATCGCTGATACGTAACAGCTATTTTGTATTTACTGGGTTTAGTAAAGCTTGTTGCCCTTTATTTTTCCAATTGAAACAGATCAGTATTTGTAACAGGTCGTTAATTCGCGCGTGAAAGCTCAAACATTTTTTGTGAACACGGTAACGCAGTATAGAGATATTTGAATAAACTTACGTGCGAGTTGCCAAAGCCGAGAAGAAAAAATACGCAACAAACGTAAAGCAACATTTTCGCAGTGCAAGATCTTAAATATAATTGGTAAGTAAGGTTGCTCAGTCGTACAATAAGAGTGGATTGAAGACGGCCTTGTGCGCATCTATATATTAGATGCTGATAGTGGAACTAATAATGAATAATTTCCATAATATGGTTAAACATTAGATAGCTCACTCTGTTACATCCATAGGATAATCTTGTAATTTATACTCTGCTAGTAACTGTAATCAAAGTGTTTTTCGTTCGAAACATAAAACCTACAACGAATGAGTGTATAGTTAAAACATTTACGATTATGAAACCGAATGAATTATACAGATTAAAGCAAACTCATGCCATTTTAACGGATGAAAATGTATATTTTGATTTTTATGGATTTAGAAACTCTTAATTTGGTTATCAACTGAACTAAAATAAGTTTATAAACAATGTGCGTAAAGAATGTTCGCAGTCACCAAATAGCAAACAATTGGGGCAGTTACGATAGTACCTTTGTGGGATTTTGTTATTTGGACTTGGATTTTTTACAAATTAAAGCATGAGGCGATTACAAAAGAATATTGGAAATTTATGTTGCGCCTAAGATGACTGACCATCCGTACATAATTTATAGCAGAATTGATCGTCACTGATGTATAAATAGTATTTATAATATACGTATAAAATAGGTTGACATTATGAATGACTTTTCGAGTATGTACTGTTATGCACCTAAGAGTTACTTAATTATTTACTAGGTTAGCATTCTTAGTACCACACGATAAGTAACCCTTTGTCAGCAAAGATTGTACTAAGGCGTAGAAGCTCTTCATTATTTAGACGCAACAAAGAGCCAGTTGTCGAACTGTAGGCTCCGAGTGAGCATCGTCCACTCATAGAAAGGAAGATAGAATAAAATTGTGCCATTGTTAACGAAACAGAGATACAATAAAAAATAGTTTGCTTTTGCTATTTTAGTATTATTAAAAGTGTTGAAGATTATTTTATAACATCCTCACGGCATAACAGTACATTCAAGGAAAATTATAGTTTCAATTAGGTAAAATATTTTGCAATCATATTTATATACATTATGGATGTATGCATTGTTAGGTTAAAAGTTACTTTGATAACCTTAAGGAAATATAAAAAATATAACTGAATCTCAACAATAATTTTTCGGTGTGAAGATTCCCCGCTTTGAACCTCGTTTGTATGACACCTCACTCATGCAAACAGCCTGTTCCATTCTCCCTTAATTACATGCGACCGTCTTGACTTCCATGATCATATTTTGTTTGAATACTATACAATTTCACAACAACCTTGTCGTATAAAAGTGTACATATTTATTGGTATAATAACACGTCGCCAATAAGAATATCCATTTTATGATTCGGTACTTCAATGTACATAATTTATGAGTATAATTATCGAAAATACAAAGAGACAACAAATACATTTTAATCAAACACGAACGAATGCACAAAAAATGTTATGGAGAAAAGTCCAATAAAGCGGTCACCCTAATCGTTCTAAAATTTATAGAGGACATCAAGTTCCGAATGTTAATGGCACAGGAACATTTCCAGATTTTTAGCACATCCGGTTTCAAAACGGTGTATGTACGAAATTCAAAATCTTCGTATCTTATGTGTTTTGAAATGCTTGGGTGAACCACTTAACTAGTCGTGTTGAAAGTTACAGTAAAAATCATGAGCTTGTCGATCCCAGTATTTGCTAATGTTATGCACTTCCAGTTTGACTGTTCCGTAAGATATAAGATAAGAACGTATGATCAACCAATTGTATCTCAAGGCAAATCTGTTAGTCCCGATAATTTTTCTTACATTATAAGGTGGATGGGCCAGTAGATTTTGCTATAGTCAAAGCACACATTGACGATTACTGGCACATGGCCGATGATTGGACCATCCGCCCTATACTATATTCACTCTTCTTTCACAATTCTGTTCGATGACAATCCCAATGTGAATATTTGAGCTCCATTTACAAAACACGCGGACATGAGAAATAAATCAACACATATAGTTTTCATTACTTATATATTACAAATTTATTTAATTTCCACTTATTACAATCTGCATTAAGAGTTAAATTTATTGCTCCTGATGCAGCGTCATTTGTTTCTTGTACGTTTGTCGTTGGAAGTTTACCATTTTCCATATTTGCATACTAATTAATTTATTTACATAAGACTTGTCCCTTTGCATGCATATTAGAAAATGGAAATACATTTAAGTGCTGAAGATGTACTTGTAATGACATGCTTTTGGTTACTAATTTAACAGTAACCTCACACTTTTCAAAATGCATGTATATAAATAATGAATAATGACTAGATCAATATGTGGAATATTTTATTTATTTATTTTAGTGTCTCTTTTATAACCATTTTCGTTTTGCCGTACATGGCATCCAAAAATAGTCCAGAAAATACAATAACAGTTGCTATCCATTGTCTTGGTAATAAATTATTACCAAATAACAAGACAGATCCAAGAACTGTAAAAAACTTCCTAGTGGTTGTCATAACAGAACATGTTAAAGGACCAAATTCTGCGACAGTCAAAAATATAAAAAATTGACCAAGAGCTCCAGCTGCAGAGAATGATATCAAATGCCAAACTGCATTTGGATGTCTTTGTAAAAACCTAATGAATTCAAACAGTTCTCCAGATATGATGATCACTGTACCACTGAATATAACTGACCAAAAGTTCATATTTAGCATCATGTGTCCAGACTGAGATTTGTGTTCATCCCTCATTCTTTCCTGTACTGCACCAGTCAGCCCGTCCATTATAAGTGACAAAAACAATAAAAGTTCTCCAAAACCCATTTGCGCATCAGTTTGTACTGTATTTCCTTTGTGATCTTTATAAATAAACAAAGCTACTCCAATAACAATTAGAAGCACAAATAGATATTTCCTCATTGGATACACCTGCAATAAAACAAAGAACGTTAAGAGTATAATGTATGAAATTACAATTTCAATCTTATTTTTCATAAAATTATTTTTATCTGTATTCCTATGTACTTTTCTTAGATCAAGTCATACTATGTTTATCACAGAAACAAATTGTTCTCAAGTATAGAAACCATTTCTACCAGATAATTGAATGTCTTATAGAAACGATCAATGTTTGATATTATGCTATAGGAAACAAATTACATTTTTCATATATCGTTATGTATAATATATAAAAATACCTTCTTTCCAAGTAATACTCCAAGAATCATTACAGGAATTGGTTTGCCAGCTTTACCCACCACTTGCGTGGGATAGCTCACAAATTGTAATGCCATATTACTGGACACCATGCCAAGTAAATATGTTAGCGAAGAAGTGGCATAATAGAGTGTCCGTGTATTGTCTTCACCTTGTTTCATCACTGTCAGCAATATTATTTTCGCAAAAGCATAATTAACAAGACACTGCACGAAAACCAATGCGAACACATAGGTAAATTTTTCCTTATTTCCATCCTCTCCATAACTACCTCTAGTAATCTTCTCTTGGAGGACACCAAAATAAAAGTAACAAATAAAAATACCACCTGCGCAAATCAAAAGTTTTATTCTGGTGCTTTTATGAACCATTGTTAAATAATTGCTAATTCGAAGTGGCTATACGTTGACATATGTTTAATATTGAGGTTAGGAGCAACAGAACAACGTTGCTCTGTCAACGACACGTGTCTCAATGTGTCTGACAGTGTTACTCGTAAGTGATCATACTCGTGCGCGTGGCATGTTTCAGTTCACTGCCAGTAGTGTTAGATTACGTTTACTTTTTTGAATGGATGACTACGTTTTACACGATAATCTTATTCCGGTTTAATTAGTACTGATCTAAGGGAATTAACAAATCACAGATATTTCTATTTGTAAGGAATATTTGGGATTGTTAAATTACTTTAGACCAGTATTAACAAAATCGGAATAATACCGCCGTGTAAACGTTGTGAAAATATAAATAAACATGTTCAGCCGATACAGCGCTGGGAAGCAAATAGATTTGATTGATTAAATCTTACAATTGTTACAAGATTAACTATCAAATGGCGTGTCAAATACATATATGAAGCGATCCATGTTACTTCAGCCAGTAAAAAAAAAAATTCCACAAATAATTTTGAGAAATCGAGTTACTTTATTGAAAAATATTCACCGAGGGTCGAAATTAAAAAAAAAAATTCTGACGTTTTTTCTCGTTGGTTACCATTTTTTAACATTTTTCCATTCAAATGGCTGTATCTTTGGTAGGATTCGACGTATTTACATTTGTAAAAAATGTAAAAAATGAAAATGTGCGTCTTTTTATGGCCTTCCAGAAAAAAATTAATTTAGATTTTATTGAGCAAGTCGAACGTCCGTTTCAAGGCAAAATATGCAAAAATGTTTTTTCTCTCAAGGAAAGACACTCCTTATTTTATTTTTAAAAATTTCCGCGAATTGTGAATACGAAAAACGAATTTTTGGTATTTTTTATATTATTGGATTCCTAAACATCGTAAAGTAACAGCTATTTTTTTTTATTAATATTTTATTAATATATTATAGATTGAAGAGTGTGGAGCACTCTCTGTATGTTTACCAGGTTTTTAAAATACATGTATATATTAATAAAATATTAATAAATAAAAATAGCTGTTACTTCACGGTGTTTAGGAATCCCATAATATAAAAAGCTGCACGTTGAAACTTGCAATTTGCTTCCTCCGAATCGTAAATAGCGTACGAAGTCCCTATATGAGGAAGTCAAGAATTTTAATTGTGCAATTTGCTTCCTTTGAATCGTGGGTAGTAGATGAAGATTCATGTATGAGGAAGCCAAAGATTAAAAAAAAATAAAAATGCTTCCTCATATAAGGACTTCATACACTACTTACGATTCGGAGGAAGTAAATTGCAAGTTTCAACTTGCAGCTTGTTTAACGTGAGTCCCCATGCCTTTCACAACTTGGGGTGCTTCATACTGTAGAGAACGCATGTAAGGATAAATCTCTTGCATGATCTCTTCGGGCCTAATACTTTTGAATTGGCTGAAATTCAAAAACTTGAATATACGTATAATCAGATCCGTTTTACCGATCTCCGCCAAATTTGAGACATATCACAGCTAAATGATACTCTATACTTTTCGAAAATTGGAGCTCAATCGGTCAAAGTTGACGGGAATTATATTGATAAATTTAATTTTTCGAAAAAATCAAAATATCATAAAATCAAAACTTCTCGATGGATTCGGCCCAAATGCAATACCAACCAACCTTGGATACAAATCTCTGTTTCAAGAACTACTTAGACGATTATCACAAAATTTGCGATCGCTAGAGTGATAACGTCCTTTTTTTGGGAATTTAAAAACGACATAAAATCCAAGCCGCAGCATGAATCGTGACGAAAATTATAGTCAATGAAGGGATTATACATAGAGCTGCATATGCCTGCAAAATTGGGGGGCTGTAGCTAAATTCATTCTCGAGTTATACACGTTTGAATTTTGGGAGACCATTACACACACACACACATACATCCGGACATTTTCTCCAAACGTGTTTTCTCGACGTTTTAGCACATTCTGAACATGGTGACATGAAAGTCTCGACAGCACAATTTTCCACCGTCACATAGCTTCCTCTATGAGGAAGCAAAAATACCAAAAATTCGTTTTTCGTATTCACAATTTGCGGAAATTTTTAAAAATAAAATGACGAGTGTCTTTCTTTGAGAAAAAAAATATTTTTGTATATTTTGGCCTGAAACGGACGTTCAACTTGCTCAATAAAATCTAAATTAATTTTTTTTCTGGAAGGCCATAAAAAGACGTACATTTTCGTATTTTACAAATGTAAATACGTCAAATCCTGCCAAAGATACAGCTATTTGAATGGAAAAATGTTAAAAAATGGTAATCAACGAGAAAAAAAGTCAAAAAATTTTTTTTTAATTTCGACCCTTGGTGAATAATTATCAATAAAGTAACTCAATCTTTCAAAATTATTTCTGGAATTTCTTTTTACTGGCTGAAGTAACATGGATCGCCTCATATTTGTTTTCTCATTGCTATATCGACTGAACACATTCAATGTATCAGGTGTTCTTATTGAATCAGAGAACATTCTATGTATAAATTGAAAACTTATCTGATCTGAAAAACTGAATTCGTCATCTCTAGGACTTTATATATTTCTAGATTTTTCAGTTGGGGCTCCAATTATTGGATAGAATAAAAAAATATTACAAAAATTTTAAGTCATAACTAACTTAGAGTGGATTATTGATGAATAGACACAATCATCATGCCAATTTCCAATTGTTTTCAAAAGATAGAATACTCTGAAAGCAATTGCTAAACAAAATTAAGAAGAATGCTCTTCTAATCACAACTTCTTTCGAGCTTTTATACTATTTTTAATGCTATACATATATCATCAATGTATAAACTTTTAGCTATTTGTTCATTACAAACGAAAGTTTTTTGTTGGGTATACAATAATATTATTTAAATACCGTAATAATATAAAAAATAAATTACTATTCTTATTCTTCTATGGTACATTATCGTATAAATAATAATGACTACGATTCTAGCTTCAGGATTTAAGTAGGATTAACCAATCATGTTCGTGTACTCTTCTCTCATGTTGCAGATGATTGGTTAATATCGTAAATAGAACATAGTCAATTTTTGCAGAATAAGTATGTACCTGCTTTAAATATTTAACCTGCCAGTTAGAGTTTGTTCCATTGGCTAATTAATTATAAACACATCACTGTAAATACAATAAGCTGATACATATGCTCATTTATGTTACTCAGCATAAAAGTTTTCAAGCTTTATCATGGATCTGTTCAGCTGCTTCGCCAATAGATGTTCATTTATTTTTTTAATAATCATTGGTTGTTCTTTGACTTTTGGGGAACACAATGAAAAACAATGTTCTTGTGGAAAAAATTTAAATAGGCAGAGTGGCAATAATGAACAGAATGGATTTTGTTCTCTTGATGATAGTCAAAAGTGTTCTTTAAGTAAATTAGAGCAGGCTCCTGATAATTCTCAAGATGAAATGGTTTTAATAAAATCTGGTTCCTACTCAATAGGAACAAACGAGCCAATATTTATAGCTGATGGTGAGGGACCTAAACGAACAGTAGTTTTAAAAAGTTTCCTTATCGACAAGTATGAAGTTAGTAATCAAGAGTTTGCTACATTTGTAAGTTCTACTGGTTACAAAACAGAAGCTGAGAAATTTGGAGATTCCTTTGTTTTTGAAGGGCTATTAAGTGAAGAGACTAAAGCTGATATAAAAGAAGCAGTTGCACAGGCTCCATGGTGGTTACCAGTAAAACATGCTTCGTGGCGTCATCCAGAGGGACCAAGTTCTAATATCTCTGGTAAAAACTCTTGATGTAACCAACTTAATTTATGTACTTATTATATGATTAAATTCAAGAAGCATAGTTAATATGTAACAAAAACTTTTATATATTTTTTGTTCTTTGATTTATATGTCAAATGTATTTCTGTTTTCTTTTTACTAGTTTTTATTATAATGAGATATTAATTGATTATTAAAAATTATGGGTATCCTGCAGGCAGAATGGACCATCCAGTTGTCCATGTTTCATGGAATGATGCAACCGCATATTGTAATTGGTTGGGCAAAAGATTACCAACAGAAGCTGAATACGAAGTTACATGCAGAGGTGGTCTATCTGACAGACTCTTTCCTTGGGGGAACAAATTGACACCTAATAATAAACACAGGTATTATACAGAAATAACAAGCTCAAAAACATTAATAATTTTATTATACATAACAAACTTATTTAATTGTATGTAATTATATATATTTTATAATTTTAAGAAATGTATAATAATTTTAATTTTCAGAGTAAATATCTGGCAAGGACAATTTCCAATTAATAACACAGAGGAAGATGGATACTATGGAACGAGTCCAGTAACAGATTTTCTACCAAATGTATATGGTGTCCACAATATTGTAGGAAATGTATGGGAATGGACATCAGATTGGTGGATAACAAAACATTCAGATGAAATTCAGATAGATCCTGTATGTATATAATGACAAATTTGTAATTATAACAAGTTCTCCTTTTTTTTCTTCTGGCTTCATTTTTCACAAAAAAATAAGTTTCCTAATATAATATACTTGTAATAGATATAACTGTAAATCACCATATGAAGTATCTTTTGTCGAAATCTTTAAATCATACTATTTCTTTCTTAGGTTGGACCACCAAGTGGAACTGAGAAAGTAAAAAAGGGAGGTTCTTATCTCTGTCACGAAACTTATTGTTATAGATACAGGTGCGCAGCACGTAGCCAAAACACACCAGACAGTTCAGCTGGAAATCTTGGCTTTAGATGTGCTGCTTCAATTTAAAACAATAATCTTATTTTTTTGTGAAATTCAATAATTTAAAATTGACCTTTATAAATCAGTGCATCTATTGTAACATGGCATCCTCATTTTATAATTTGAACATCTTATTTTCTCCATAATGGTTACCGTTACGCCACTAACACTAGTTTTCTTCAAAGCGGATCAATGCATAAACTCAGCTTAACTGTGCTATTAGCCAGATACTTGCATTTTGCACATAAACGGAGTTGCATTGAACCGCGTTAAAGAAAACGGGTTTTAGTTAGCGGCTCTAGGAAAAAATATCTAGGATGTATAAGAGGAATCGATATAAATAGGAAATAAATGACTACTCGAATAAATATGCTGAGTCTGGCAAAAAAAAGAGATAACTAAGAGGCAAGCAAAATGGAAAGTGAGAGGAAACAGAGTGAAAGCAGGTGAAAGATAGATAGAAAGAAGGAAGTAGGAAAATAAGGAATAGGAGTATGGAAGCACATACATAAAGAAACAAAGAAATAATAAATATAGTAAAAGCAAGCCAAGAAATAGATAATACGGGAGCATGCAAGCAATCAATATGTATAAGAGACGGGACACTTTTAAGTATTCCCCTAAATTCGGTTCCTACACGGTATCTGTGCTCCGATAAATTTACCACTTTAAACAGTAACTTGCTTTAAAAGCATTGTAAATTTATTAAATATAATAGAATTAAAATCTCATATACAAATATATTAATATTTACGTATTATATAAAAATCCAATGATTTTACAAAATAGTTCATAAGTCTCTCTTAATATATTGAATAGATTGAGTGCTCTATTTTAAGAACTAATAGAAATATAAGTCCTTTTGAGAATTCGGTCATGTATATTAAAACATAATTAATCGTCTTGTTTGACAATCCAGTACGGAAGATGAAAAATGTAGAGATTCGCGTGATAAATAAAGGAAATTGATTACCATATGCTATATTTCTATATTTGTGCTATATTACTTTTAGCACATAGATCTTTATCTAAGCACCACATAATAAGATTCATTCGATAACAAGATATTTGCTGTGAGCTTAAACTACACAATGATAATAATTAAATAAACGATCAATGAAATTAAGTTTTCATGCTACATAAAGTATACATAATTATGTAACCGACGTGCTCTCGCTTTAAGCCTAAGTACACAATTACTCCAGAACAATTTGAAATCTGTGTAAACTGAGCAATTAAGAAAATACCATCGGCTACAATTATTGGAATATAACAAATAAAAATGATTCTCTGTGTAAAAAATATATTATTCGAGAAGCGTAATGATTCGTAATTTTACGAATTGATATCGTGTGACTGAAACCAGAAGGGTGTATCTTACTTGCTTATACACTACAATATTTAGGTAATTCATTTTTTGACTAGCATATATTGGTTTTCATAAAACTCTGAAGCTTCATATTATATATACTTGATTAGTTTTCATAAATATCAATGAATAAACTCTCCATAAACTACTCTCAATATCTGCGTAATGTCGCTAGACTTACAAATTAATCATAGGATAAATTGTATATTATATAATTAGGAAGATCCAATATATTATAGCCTGATTATTGTTTCGTTCTTATAATAGCATTCGTCAAAAAGCTTAATGCGATTTGCGGATTATTCGTAGCACCTATTTGAATAATAATTTGTAAATACATAAAAAAAAGATTTAGAGTGCCGCAGGACCCGTTCTAGGCTGTACAAGAGGCGGAGACACAGGAGTACCGTGCACCTCTAAATCAAACTCAGAATTCGATAAAGAGTTTCGTAGAATTTGATTCCATCGTAGTGCATTTTCCTGATTTGAATTTTCCGTTGGATTTACTTCTGTATTCTCATTCGAACATCTGCCAGCACGCATCGTTTCTTGTTGTATAATAATTTCGTTAGTGATATATGCTTCCCGACGTATCTGATCACGAAGGTTCGAATTCATATCAGGAATGCACCATCGTAAAAAAATCTTAACCAAAGCAACGATATTCTGCGAAATACAATGTTAAATCACGTATTTAATGTTATATGGTTACGTCGTTGATAAAAGATGAAATTGCATTATACCTACCTCAAATACAACAACAAAAGCTAATCGTGCAGCTAACACATGCCAATGCATAATCGTATGATTATATTTGTTTGGTGAGTCAGGTGGTTCTCTGTAATCAGGATATCGACATATTTCAATTGATTTTTCACCAGCCATTATCATTGGCTTAGTATCGTTTTTCAAATCAGTAGTATTAAATTTAGAAAGAGAATGTTCCAGAAATCCATCCAGAGAGTAATTGTCCGATACTGTCATCAAATAGACTAAACGTGGAATGAAATTAGAAGTAAAAGCAATGATGAAAGCCTAAAATAGTTAATAGAACCGATTAACATATATCATACAGCAATGAGTTGCAAACCTAATTGTATTAGGAATACTTACGTTAGTTATTACAGACAATTTCGAAATTGAATCGAGAATTTTGTACCATATTCCTATATCCCTAACACGTTGTCCAACAGGCCTTCTATACATAGTTAATAATTTTTTGGCATCTAATCGCATCTCCAAAATATTGTTTAACAATGCAAAAAAAGGAGCCAGGGGAAAGGCAGCTACGAAGATGGTAACAAATCCGTATTGTAGTACTATAGCGAAATAAAGTAGTGTTAATTAAAATATAATTTAGTAAAGATAAATTTTAAATTAATAATATTAATAATGACTTACTCATTTCTAAGTATTCTGGAAATAAGCTTCTAGGACCCCACTGTACGAGTTTATAATCTCTAACCCACTGAAGATACATTCTAGAACTAGAGTGTCGTTTGGTATCGCTATTTTTAGTTTTACTTGTGCCAACATGCACCTTTATTGTATTCAACCACTTGAAAAACAGTGGAAAAAGCATTTCGGAAATAGTATTCATCACTTGTTTTCCAGTCATAATTATGCTTAATTGAATGCACAGCTCCATTAAGCATCCACCAGGGCCGCATTCTTCTTGACGAAATTCAAAGAATCTAATGTACTTTCCGGGATATCCAATGAACTTTCCTTTGAAAAATGCTATATAAAATATCGAAGCATAGTAATTTACAAATTGTAATAAATATATTTTTAATGTTAAACTATCGTCAAACTCTGTTTGAGTGCGTAAAAGTTCAATCTGTAAAATAATAAAATCGAAATTAAACAAATTGTTAGGAAATAAATTATTACAATTGCAATTAATTGAATTATAAATTATAAATTACCTCGGTTAAATACTCTGCTAAACGCACATAGATCAAATTAAATACTACGATACAGCATAAATTGATACAAGCGGCTGTTGCGGTAGTGAATAGTATCGCATTACTTGTTATCATGGGATTTCCATAGAAACTAAGTGCTGTTAGGATGGACATCCTATATAAAACAACACCTAACACAGCCGCCATTGCTACGATGATCTATTTGTTATTCAGAGAAAATAAGCAATTTTAATTCCTTTTAATTCCTTTTGATTTGCAAATCGTTAAATTAATATACCTCACCAATAATAGAACAACAGAAAAGCTAAGAATAGTTGCTGGTACTCGCATTTTCCAAAATGGAACATGAGGCTCCACAGTATTTGTAATTACATTAACTGACTTTTTTTTAACATGTGCCAATCGAGCCAAGTACTGCGGCCTGGGATGTTCCTCCTGTGCATCCAAGCCAGTTAAATCCCAACGATGCGTTATTTCAGCAGAATAACTTTTCCATAATTCTAAGAATAACGTAGCTGAATATAAAAATTTTAATATAACTTCCATAAAATCCTTTAACAGTAATTCATTCAATTACATGCGTATGACAGTATACTTTTCAGCCTTGTACACTTACCCCAAAGTGACATAAATATGGAGAAAAATACAGTAGATGGATTATCAAATAAATAAGTCACTCTAGCATGAAGACAGGTTTCCTTAAGATTCCAATATCCACAAAAATGATCACACAGTGGACACATTTCTATTGATGTATTCCCATTGCAAATATCTTCGCTGGGTTTATTGGAGTATAAGGTAAGGCAGCTATATATAAAGCAAAGAAGTCCAACTATGCTAGCAGGAACTAACATGTGTGTATAAAACCCAAGCCAAGCAAAGTAAAGACCTATCTTTACTCCAAAATATTCCTTGATGTAATCCAATGGTTGATAATGGAAGCATTTCTTGACACTAGCCCATTCTTTATATAAAAGGTAGCGCATTGAATCTGGAGAATGAAGATTGCCCTGAAAAAGAATGACTCTCAATAAAGATAGTGCATTTCAATAGCAGCATATTATTATGAACAACATACACGCAATTAATGTATGATAGAAGATCCTTACATCGTGAAGTGGGTACGCCGCTACGTATGCTCGTTCCGTAATTAATCGATCAATACCAAATGCAAAATCATCTTCCTTATCGTCAGTGAATCTTGTTCTATCAAGAATAAATTGTACAATTCTTGAATGAGTCGCCGGTGAGAAAAATTCAGGTATATCCAGATCAAATAAATATTCTTTGTCACGGCTATAGACAGCCGTAAATCGATGCTTCATCGTTGGAAATATAGTTGTGTCAACATAATAGTTTTTCATGATTCTACGAAATAAAGAGTTCACTTCCTTCAATATAAGATTACTTTGATTTTGTTGAATCCTGAGTCTCGGTATTTCTTTCATTGGCATACGCAATTTTAATATTTCAGAATAACGACGCAGAACTTCACGTGGTGCATGAATTTTTATGAAACGCAAACCGTTAGGTTCTGGACGTTCATATTCTAATTCTAAGCCCTCCTTTTCCAAATTTTTTTCAAACACCTGCAAAGTTATATATTAGATATTAGTAGTAAATAATTCCTTTTGCTTACTACATAAAATATAAATAATAGGGCGTACTCTTCGGAGTTCTATACTTCTGTATGTCAAAGCTTCGGCATCATGCTCATCCCAAACGAGAACAAAATCAATGGACCGAATTTCATCACGAAAATATAAACTTGATGCTGTTCCGTAATGAGAAGTCTGTGAATTATAAACCATTTGTATGGAAATTAACACTTTTTAGATATCCAGAGCAAAATATTGCATGCATGGTCTGTTACTTTGCTTGAAAACATTTGTATAAATGACTCATACTAACTAAGGTTTGTATTAACACATATTTTCACAATCTTGGAGTATGCTAATTAAATCTTAAGTAATTACGTCAAGCACCTGAAAAGTGATACATGATATCTTACATATCACGGTACCTGTTACATCATTATGTAAACAGTAATAATACTCGAACTGAACGTCTTTTAAAATACACGAGTTTAGTAATAAATTTTGTTTTTGCAATAACAAATGTAATTCAACCCTTCTAAAGTCAAAAAACTTTGAAGCTAGAAAATCACAAGTTACTAAGAAATTTATTCTCACCATTCTTGATCCTCGCCCAGTTACATCAGGTCTTAACTCTTCACAACTTCCTTCAATGATTGTACGATCACCATCTTGAAGAGTCAATGATTCTCTACTATTAGCAGTAAGAACACTTTTGGCAGAGGCAGTGCTGTTCAAGCTGGCCATACTCATGGTATCATCGTAAAGTGTCTCATGAATACTCTGGTAGGATGTTTGCTGTGAGCATCGATTTAAGCTATCCTGTGTTGACCGATAAATGCTTGGCTGAGAGACACTACGTCTATAACGCTGTGTCAATGATACTTCATCATCATCTTCCTCCATGATTAATGTCAATGGTCAACGGTCAAATCCTAATACAACTTACACAGACACAAACATAAAACAGCATGCAGGAAAAGAATAGAACTGGATAAGTAAAAATATTATATAAATATATGAAAAATTACTTGGTATGACACTATATATATTGATGTAAAATATATAACAAATATTTAATAAATTTATTAAAAATAATACATTTTTCATATTCCAATTTTATTAGGTAATATATTTTTCCTACTTTGAAACTGATAATTAAATGGGATAAAATTATTTTGTGAACATTATGCCAATTGCAATTGTATAATAGACTTGAATTAATTATACTTCCTATATACTTTGATAAAATCATGACTTTTAATATAAAAGATACAAATTTAAAAATAACAAATTTAGATTATAAGTTTTAAAAACGCATGATAATGATCCATTTTCAAATACTTCAAAAAACAGGTGAAACACGATAAGAATACGGTCATTATTTAAACTGAGGTATAAAGGATCTACCAGTATCTGTAATTTAAAAATCACGCAACAAAAAAAAATGAGCGGTGTACTTAATATAAATACCAAAAATCTCATATTGCGGGAACAATCTGCCGGGATGCCGATAAAAATGAATGGCGACAAATAAGCGAAACATTACGAGACATGCCGACTTTTTTATCATAGAAAAGAAATACCATATCATAATCTCCTAAACGCGACATGCCCTCTATCAAGACTAAAAATGTTTTTATTACAAAGTAGAAAACTGTGAAAAAGGAAAAGATGTTATCTTACCCAATTGTAATGTAATTTACCCCCACGGCCATCGCAGTTTTATATTCTTTAGTCATCTGAGTTCCGAAATAAAACGGTGAAACCATTTTCATCCAAAAATAAAACAGACGATTTTATTGTCATTGCACTTCATCTGCACAGATTTTCTGGAGTAGTGGAGAAGCGTTAACTTTTTTTTTGAAACATACATTTATCAGTCATTATTCAATTTTCGTCGATGTGGTAAATATAGAGCCTGCAATACATTACTCAATGTTGCTGCCAACTGGTTAACAGTGGTAAAGAGCAGTAAAGAGGCTACATGAGAACTCAGTATAACATTATTATCGAACACAAATAACGATTAGGTTCATTTACGTATCACTACGTATCACTCTCAACAAGTTCCGACCGTATCTTATTCTAGCCTAACAGCCGTAATGTCACAGAAAACTAAAGTTATTGAACTATACAAAATGGTACGTATAAAATTATTAATACCAGAAATGGTTTTATTCTGATTTTATATAAAAATTACAAATATATTGCTTATATTGTTGTATGATGACAATTATTCAACGCATATTATCATCTGGTATCAATAATTTAAATAAACTTTCGCATGACTATATTAAATAAATATATTTAAATTGTTCACAGCTTTTACATTTGGGGAAAGAATATCCAAAAGGTTATGATTATTTTCGAACTAATTTGAAAAAAGCATTCATGAAAAATAAAAATGAAACTGATCCCGAAAAAATAGAAAAATTGATCGCCCATGGAAACTTTGTTATAAAGGAATTGGAAGCTTTATATATGCTTCGAAAATACAGAACTTTGAAAAAGAGGTATTATGAATAGAGATTTCATTACAGATATAAGTGGAAATCAACACTAATCGTATCTTGAAGAGCGTGAAACATATTTCGATATAGAACGATAACCTCGAAAATTTATTTGAACTTATCTAAACTATTATTAATGTATAATAAACTATGATAATCTGTTGTAAATAAAGATTAAGATGTCAATTAAGATTAATAACTACGTGTTTGCTGTAGAATCATTTACATGACAATGAATTGTATATGCAAAAATATTAAGTGTCCATAACAATTATCAAAATCAAAAAAATCCTTAGTACATTTCATGAGAATCTATACGCAGATACATAAAAAAATATATTTTACCGTCTGAAAGTTTTCAATAAACACAAGTGCGTGCAAATAACACTACTGAGACTTACGAAAGCTAAAACGGAACGATTTTCATCAGTTTTACGACCGCACCTGCCTACCGGTTTTGCTACAATGCTGCCCAATAATCTGTAGGATTACATTCGAGAGGAAGTTCCAGTTCTATCACTCTACAATTAGCCACCGGTGAGTGTACGTCGTACTTGTCGTAAGGTAAGAAATACGAAATACCGGCTTCAAACTTTCCATTGGCTTCCGCGTATATCGATGCAAAATCAATTTGACTTTTCGAGTTTGCATATAAATCAACCAAGTGACAAGGTTGAGATATTTCGAGACCAAAGTAGATATTCAAGGCTAATGGGTCAGTAATGGCGGAGCAGCATTACTCATTTTCTTTTTTTCCGTTGATGCGCCGGTTTCTACTGCGAATAAGGACACACCTCATGTCGACAGAGACTGTATATCCCACACAAATACGTGCATCTATCTACCAATTTATTCTGACCCTTGGACAAAATTATAAGTTTTACAACACGTCAAGTTGACTTAAGATTATTTCTTTGAGCACGATCCGCCATTTCATTGATTGTACTAATTTTATCCGGACTTTGGCCTAATTACTGGTGAACCTTTGATAATACCTGAGAGAATATTTTAGAACGTTATGGAACGTTTTGAACAAGGAATCATTTGCTTTCAAATATTGTGTGGGAGAATTGGTTAATTTAAGTAATTCTCAATGTCACCTGCATAATTGAAAAAGTAATTTAAAGATTTATAGATAGCAACTGTACTTCTTATGCTAATGTAAAATATTACACTTCTTGTTTTGATGAAATAAAGTAAAAATAAGGACATGCAATCTTGATATACTAAACAGTTAATATAACAGTAATAGGCAAACTTTAAGAAGGCTGTTTAGATTGTATTGTATTAATTGTCAGTTTTTCACAGTTTAATATTCCTAGTAATATTCTGGTGTGAAATAGCTGTGGAATGAAACTTGTGATATTAGTAGGATTAAAATGTTTTCTCCATTTGTTTCATGATTTGATTACGTATTTCTGATGTTGTTTGGACATTGTACATATGTCACATCAATCTATACTTTCTTGCATATACTTTTTGCATATAAGTTCTGAGTTAATAAATATCAAGAGTTATCCACAGTATTACCAATAAAAATGTATAGATAATATAAAAGCATGAAAATATAAAATTATATATTTCATTCTACCTTTCGAGCTAATGTGATTTAAAATGAAAACAAATATGAAATGAAATAATGTATATAACTTTATCTCCTAAAATTAATTAAACATTAGATAACATTTGATATTTTTGTTTTCAGAGTGACATCCATTGAATCAGAAATGGGTCTCCCACGAGTATTCTTTGACATGATAGCAGATGGTCAGCCTGTAGGACGTATTATCATTGAACTACGGTCCGATGTAGTTCCCAAAACTGCAGAGAACTTCCGTGCTCTGTGTACGGGAGAAAGAGGTTTTGGCTACAAGGGTAGCTCTTTCCATCGTGTCATTCCGAACTTTATGTGTCAAGGTGGTGACTTCACCAACCACAATGGGACTGGTGGAAAATCGATCTATGGAACCAAGTTCGAGGATGAGAACTTTATCCTGAAGCACACTGGTGCTGGAATTCTCTCCATGGCAAATGCTGGCCCAGACACCAACGGTTCCCAATTTTTCATTACCACCGTCAAAACATCTTGGCTTGACGACAAGCACGTTGTTTTTGGTTCTGTTATCGAGGGTATGGATGTTGTGAAAAAGCTAGAAGGTTTTGGTTCTCAGAGCGGAAAGACGACTAAGAAAATTATAATTGCTGATTGTGGTCAACTTCAATCTTAAACATATATGTGAGATCTTTTCAATATGTGAATTAATTTCAAGATACAAAGCATTTAATATTCCATTCCTTTGAATAGATTATCAGAAACAGTCCTCAGATGTCTTCAATTTTTGTAATTCTCGTGATTTTAGGAAACTTATTGCAAAACGATTTAGCTTAAAATAAATGAGTTCGTCAGGATTCGTTTAATGCAATTATTTCCCTAATCTCGCAGCTTTATATATAAATATATAAATATTTTATGGAGTTAAAATTTGTCTTCATAGCTTCTAACAGACGCGAATTCTAAATATTAAGTCTTGTCTCTTGATACAGAATAGTTAGTGAAAACCTGTTCAGACAAATGTATTTGATTTTCCGCATTTAACACATAGATCGACGTAACAGATACGAGGAGCATGAAATAAATCTTTACCAATATAAGAATATACGGTATTCTATGTGTCAACATACTTTACGAATTTATTATCTTGAATTGAATTTACTGCTATTCTAAAAAGTTCAAGCACTTTGAGGCAAGAAAAGCGAATTATGTATTAAGAACCATAGCGTCGTATGATAAAAATATGCACCGAAAAATGCGCAAATAAATAATTTCCGACAGTAAATTTGTACATTTTTCTAAATAAAAAACGCCATTTCAGATTAGGCATATAGGATTTTTTTAAATCATATTTATGTACATCACGCTTTATTAAAAGACTTTATTACTGCAAAACCTAAACAATTACGTGCCTTCCGAACAGGCAGCACGTTACTGGTTATACCGCATCATTGCCAACAATGTAATTGGGATACGTATTATGACTACGCAAATTACTGTATTTGAACCTTACGCGTCTCTTGTGCGTCTCGCATACAGCATTGATTTATGAAACGCAAAGTGATAGGAGCTGTAAAGGGTCACAAATATCCTTGTCAAGAGAGCTACAATTTTTTAGCATTCTTCAAAGAACGCTACATGCACGGAGTATTTCAATGTCATATCATATAAACGTGCTGTACTTCGATTCAATACTCTCACAAATTTAAAGAAACCGAAAAAGTATTGATTTCAGTATCGCTCAGTAAGGAATCGATGAGAGTGTACCCTGTGAATGTTCATTGTTGTTCCGTTCTAGAAAGCAAGATGGCGTTACATAAGCATACTGTAGAGGAAACCATCGAATTTATTGTATGTATGTGGAGCTCCTATAGCACCAATTGAGTCTATACTAGAGGTGAACCTTGGCAACTACATTTAATATCGGCTCGTCAGTTCAAAGCCTCAGTATTCCTGAATCTATGACGGAAATTTGTACAAGTCGTCTGCTAGAAAGTTTATAAGGCCTGGAAAGAATCGTCTGCAAAGATGCCGAACATAGTAAACGACATAAAGTTGGATTTTAAGGATGTGATGCTACGACCAAAGAGGAGTACCTTACGAAGTAGAGCAGACGTAAGTTTTTGTCATTGCCTTGAGTTAAGAATATTTTGGAGTTTTGTCAATTATAAACTATTTTTATATACTTATTAGTAGCATGAGGCTATCAACTTTGCTAGTTATGTCGCAATAGAATACGTGTATCGAACACTTCACAATTGTGGTATTTTTCATTTTTAAATGTGTCTATACGATCTTTTTAATATAATAAATATATTCTAACTTTATGGAATGGTGTATAATTATGTTATGATCATTTCATCTCTGTCACTGCTTATTTTTACATCTCAATATTCACGTTTGACATCATGAAAGATACGATTATATAGCATCTTTAGCGAATTTCATAACAAAGCTTATTCCTTTAGATGAGTGTCTTCCGATGTAATCATACGATATGAATTCAATTAGTAGCATTTTATGATATATCATGGATTTAAGAAATAAAAAAAAATTCGTATTCTCATTGTCGATCAAATAAGTCCTTGACTTGAGGCGCATTCCGCATACGTACTTCACTATCAGTGCTGAGTATATCATTATGTCTTTATCAAATGTATATTAGTAGTTAAAGGAATCATCTAATATTAATGCTTTCAGTGCTGATAACAAATTTAAAAGAATAGCAACAATAAGAATATTGTGTGGCAAACAGTATTCTACCATTGCTCTAATGACTTAACTGTTACTATCAAACTTCATTTAAAACTAATTATACGCGGTATTTGAAAAATAAAACAAACTTAACACATGTTAAAATATCCTACGCCTTATATATTTTTATCATTATTTCATTCTTATTGCACGTTTCATTAGATGCACACATCACAAAAATACATTTGAAACTTCCGGAGCATTATGAAATGTAAGAAAAACATCTGAATTTTAGGTCGACCTATTCAGAGAAATAACGTTTAGAAACTCGAAGCAAACGTATAAAGGAATTCCTGTAATGGCTTCAAATATGGATACTGTTGGTACATTTGAGATGGCAAAAAGTTTATCGAAGGTTCGTTGATGTTATCTAATCTAAAGAAAGCCGTGAACTGTATTTCACGTCTACTAGTAATATTAAACTATTGCTGAAACATTTCTTAGTGGTATCCGTAAGTGGTAGTACTGAAATTGAATGTGTGTTATGTCACCAGCACGGACTTTTCACAGCAATTCACAAATATTACACCGCAAATGAATGGAAAGAGTTTGCTGGTAATAATCCAGAATGCTTGAAAAATATCGCAGCCAGCTCGGGTATAGGAACTGGAGATTTCGACCGACTTTCGGACATTCTCGCTGCTGTTCCAGAAATTAAATTCATTTGCTTAGATGTCGCAAATGGATATACTGAATACTTTGTTAAATATGTCCGTGAAGTACGGGCAGCATTTCCAAATCATACGATAATTGTGAGTCATTCTTTAATCATAAGACATCTCTAGAAAATAAAGGCAATGTATAAGGTTGATAGAATTATATACACAGAATTCAGTAATTTTAGAAGATTGTTTAAGTTGCTCCAGAACAACAACAGTTGTCTTTACAATTCGTAATATATTTTATTATTATACATATTCGTTATGCAGGCTGGAAATGTGGTGACGGGTGAAATGGTAGAAGAATTAATACTTTCTGGAGCAGACATAATTAAAGTTGGAATTGGTCCAGGCTCTGTGTGCACAACTAGAATGAAAACTGGGGTTGGTTATCCTCAGCTAAGTGCTGTAATCGAATGTGCCGATGCTGCGCATGGATTAAAAGGGCATATCATATCTGTGAGTAAAACAATTATAATCAGCTATTAGATAATAGATTATTATATAATATAATCATAATTTCCCTATTAATCACCGACGTAAATTGAAAAGTTTTTTCAAAAATCAGACAAACAAAAAAAATTATTTTAAAACGTCTTTTTTAAGGATGGCGGATGCACGTGTCCTGGTGATTTGGCTAAAGCTTTCGGTGCTGGTGCGGATTTTGTTATGGCCGGTGGTATGTTCGCTGGGCATGACGAGTGTGGAGGAGACACGATAGAAAAAGATGGAAAAAAATTTAAGCTCTTTTACGGAATGTCTTCCAATACGGCAATGGAAAAGCATGCAGGAGGGGTCGCTGAATACAGGTATGAGATGATGCATAAATATTATATAATAATGGAATGGAATCTACCACGCAAACCTATACTCAAGAGATATTGCTTCTATTCTCACTATAGATCTTCTGAAGGAAAAACGGTTGAAGTACCATACAAAGGATTCGTTGAAAACACAGTATTAGATATATTAGGCGGATTACGTTCAGCTTGTACATACACTGGAGCATCTCGATTGCGAGAATTGCCTCGACGAGCTACGTTTATTCGTTGTACGCAACAATGGAATCCAGTTTATGGATTATCCGGAATCTAAGTTCTTTGTACTTTTTCTGTATTTTAAATCAATATTCGTAGTACCGAAATTAGCATACTGGAATTTCAAGTTATTTGCTGGCAAATAATATATAAATGACAAACGCACACACGGATAAGTGATATACGTTATAAAAATCCGGTCGCTCGCAATTAAAATTGCAATAGTTGCTTGTCGTTGAATGAAAACTACGTTTGGGCTAGTATTGGAGTATTATAAACAAATAAATAAGCTACTAATGATGCTATCTTTTTCTGTCAAATATTTATTTAACTCAGAGTTTACGCAATGCTTCACGGTACTAGTTCAACGCATATTTGTCAACGCCTGTAACATTAGTAAATTCAATAGACATAGATATCATTTCATGCCTACGCTACTTTATAATGGAACATTTTCTATGACTTATTAATGCAAACAAATAATATGATAGTGTTGTTCATTGACTAGTTTCAATTCATGAAATGTGTCGATACGCTTGATTTCACAATTGGTATACAGTTATTGCTTATGTCAATTTATTCCTTTCACTGGAAAGTTACACAGTGAACAAAGTATACATTTATAGTTTTTAATGTTATCAAAAACAACGTGTTGTATAAAAATTATTTTCGCAAAAAAATCTATAGTTAAATAGAATTTTTAATAGTTTGTTGTAACGAGTTGCTATGATATTGAGATTACAGGTAATTTAACACTGAATTAATAACCATCTTAGATTTCATATTAAACGGAAGTTCAAGTTCTGGTTAACGTATATATAGTGTTGTGATAAGCAGGACTAGAAACGCAGATTTAAAATATAAAATTTTCTATAACGGAAGTATTGTACTAAAATGGTTTTCATTGATTTTAATAACGGGACGTTATACGGTTGTTTTATTTGAAGCGCCCGTACGATTAGCATAAATGAACAATTATGTTATTATTATGATTATTCACGATTTTGTAGTGAAAAAATTCTAAAAAAAAAAGATAATTTATTCTGTTGATATAAATAAATCAAAATAATCAAAGACAGTCGTTGACACATACCTACTATGACAATAGATATTCATACAAAAACAATGATCTTAATGTTTATGGAAGAAATAGCTGGCGATGAATAAAGTAAAAATAAAAACTGAAAAAGGCCCAATGAGTTTCTGAAAGTAATATAAAGTGTTTCCATAATGTTACGACATCTTTATGTTAATACTAAGTTATTCTCCAATCATTCTCATGAATTTCATACTTTCATCAACAAAACAGGCTTTCGCTTACAAAATAATATTAGTTTCTCCCGTTGAACAATTCATTTAATATTCTTACGATCGATTGAATTTGTATGATACCCTGAGTATGCAGATTATATTTACATATTGCAATATTTATCCACGTTTGCAATCTCTCCTTCTCCCGGTCAAGTAATTTGATACTGTTTATGGAGCTCCTTCTCCTGAAATGAAAGTTTCACTGCATTTAGATTGATTGCAGTATTTTGAGATAAAATGATGAATGAACATAGCATAATATATGGTAAGAAGGGAATACTAAAGTCTGGTGCGTACTTATAAAAAATACGGAAAGTGTCTCAGGTATCAATATCGTTTAAATACACTTGAATGTCTAAATGCACTCATAAAGTCATAATTAGTATTACTTCAAGCAAACGTCGATTTTAATAAAATGCTATAGAAATAAATTTTAATGATTTCTCTTAAGACTCGTCAGTGTAAAAATGTCAATAAGTGTAACAAATATTCTATCCACTGCGATAAATTATAGTAAAAAACGCACATTCGGCATTTAATAATATAAAATTCTCGATATTAACAAATTTACAATTTGCACGATTATTGTACAACGAATGATTGTCAGCTGCCGCTATATCTTTAATTTGTCCACCATCATTAATCCAGAAGGTCTACTGCACTAATATTAAAAGTTGAATCCCGTTTGTAATGATGTCCATGTATTCTGTAGAAAATAAATATAAAAATTGATTTAATAAATGCGACAAAGTTTAATATCATCTTTCATTCCCATTTATGCCATACCATCAGATCAAGGTTGAAACAGTTCTTTGAAGAGACGAACATATATAACACATCACTGTATTCCGATAGTAATTAATACACAATTGTTTCACATTCAATTAGAAATTGTGTCAAAATATACATAATACTTTGAGCCACTATTTTAAATTTTATATTTCACGTAACTATTATTTTATCCTTTTCTTAATCAGCGACACGTAACAATATATAGTTCATGAATTAATCTCGTTGCAGCATAACACTTGTACGCGACTAAATCTAATATTTTCACGTTATCTAATGATTCAATAATAATGTGGGCACGTAACTTTATGCCAAGGTGATAATACGTACACCGTTAGAAATTATAATAGAAAAGAAACTGACTGCAATTCTCAGGTGGAATGCTAAAATCTCAAACATAATATAATAAAGGTATAAAAGAAATTTGTATGCTTCTTTTATTGGCCAGCGAAACATAATGCCAGTTTTTCGTTTAGTACATAACAATCAATTGAGTTATTACGTGTAATCCGAGGTACTATACATTAGTAATTTTTCATGAAGAATTCTTAGGATACTAGGCCACTAGAAGATATCTGCACAATAGTACCATCTGTCCAAAATTTTTCCCGACTTACACACAGGTCCTGCCAGCTACGAACGCAACCTCCTACGTACGGACAGGAAACAGCTAGAGGGAAATGCTAAAATTTCGAATTCCATATGCTGCGAATATGAAAGAAGAGCAGGCATGCGTCACCCTAATTGGCTGCTCCGCATCTATAAATGTAGTAGTGGTACTTGACGAGAAGAGCGAAGAAAACGAATTACAATTGTATTTTTCATAGTTATAATACCACATATGTGTTGTGTGTATGTGTCAGAGAGGGGGGGGGGGGATAGGG